>NW_026652278.1:25969594-26174586 GCF_009828535.3 Hylobates moloch
GATGGTTTCATTTCCCATTGAACCTTTTGTTCACCATTTGAATTACTAAGACTTAACCACTCACTGTGCTCATGGGGGCCCATGCACAAGGAAATCCTTTTCTGACACTCAATTCCTATCAAATGTGTGCCCAGACTTGTCCCATTTTTTAAGAGCAAGCTTAACTTTTCTTTGTACTTTTCAACAATTTATTTGTATCCTTTCCCTTGTCACAACTCACAAGAGTATTCATCATTCAATAACTACCTACTAAGTCTGTCCTCTATGCTAGCCACCATGTTAGCCATTAGAGATACAACTTTAGATAACAATAAAACACATCTGAATAAGTTATTCTTTGATAGTCCACTCTCTAATTGAATTATATTTTTTGAATAGATATAGTGTGTGTGTGTGTGTGTGTGTGTGTGTGTGTGTGTGTGTGTATACAGGATTTAGCAGAAAGAACATGTATTTTAGAAACAGCAGATCCTCAAATTAAATCAGATCTCTACCACTGATAATCTGTGATCCTAAAAAATTGCCTAACTTCTCTGAACCTCAGTTTTTTCCTTTTAAATATGGGATAACAATACTTGCCTCATGTTAGTCATTAAGTGAAATAATGCATGCCTACAGTACAACATAACCTTGTTTGTATGTAGGGTGAGGGCTAAGTAATAAAAATTTTAAAATCTTTAACACTCTAAGATACTAAGTTTACTCGAAACTACATTCGAGTAAAATTCACTATGTAACAAAGATATGTTTAATCTGTCATAATTAGTTTGATCTGTCATAATGATACAAGTGGCTGCATCTGTCCTTCTTCAGTTCTTTGTTGATGGGAAGAATTTGCACTCATTTCAGAATCAAGGCCAAGACCTGACAATCTCCCCATCCCCCAGAATCTAGCCTTGGTAGTGGTAGTTATTTCAGGAACACCTGCTGTTCTCAAGCGGATCACACAGTCGTGATGGAAGATTTCTGTATGTATGGGTTACAGAATGTCTTGGATTATTCCCCAAATCAGGAAGCTGTCTCTGGAGTTAATATGCTCAGTCCTGAAACCCTTTAGTCATTCAGTATCCTCTCTTTACAGATTTAATCTTTCTTCCAAGTGACCTAATGTTGCAGATAAATGTTTCCTGTGGTCTGGGAATTTGTAATGGGCAGTAATTAATTACAGGTTAAGAAAATAAAAGGCAAGGAAATAAGGCAGTAGTTTTAAAATTCTGAACAGAAAGAGTCAAGGGTTGGACCTAAAATAATTGGTTTCCTGATAAAGTTTTCCCTCAGGGGCTCCAAGAGACCTTTTATTTTAATGAGTATTTGCCAAGATTAGAGGCTTCTCCAAGCTGCTGCCACCTAGTTACCAAGAAAAAAGGCAGAAGAGCATAAACTGTAACAGCCTCCAAGATTTGCTGAATTCAAAAGTGATATCATACCAAAAATTACACTGCAGTGTGAGGGTAATTATTTTGCCCTTCTCCAAGTTCCTGCCCAAAGGGAACTTACTTGCATTTCATGAATACTATAGAATTGAGACTCAGAGAGAAAGGGATTTGCTCTATCAAGAGTTTCTAAATTAGAGTTGAAGCTTCCTGGTCCTCATACCTGAGCTTTACTATAAACCTGATCAGCCATGTAATGAAGAAATGTCTATCATTTATCAATTATTAAATAATAGTGACATAATAAATATCCCCTTAATATCCTGAATTAATCAATGAATTAACCTTTGAAACACGTTCCTATCTTTCAAAACCTCACTATATCTTTCTAGTTGGGAAGGTAGACATGTATATGAAAAATGATAGCTAGTATTGCATATAGTGTAGAGTATTGCAGAAAGTGGTCCAGACATCATTAGTGATTATTAACTTAAGGGAAGTTTCCCCAGAGGAAGTGACAGTTAACAGTGATATGAAAATATATAGCACTGACCTGATGTGGTGGCTCACACCTGTAATCCCAGCACTTTGGGAGGCTGAGGTAGGCAGATCACCTGATGTCGGGAGTTTGAGACCAACCTAACCAACATGGAGAAACCCTGTCTCTATTAAAAATACAAAATTAGCCGGGCATGGTGGCGCATGCCTGTAATCCCAGCTACTCGGGAGGCTGAGGCAAAAGAATCACTTGAATCCAGGAGACAGAGGTTGTGGTGAGCCTAGAACATGCCATTGCACTCCAGCCTGGGCAACAAGAGCAAAACTCTGTCTCAGAAAAAAAATTATATATAATATATATATATTATGTATAGTACTTAGATGAGTGGAGAAATAGGGTAGACCTAGGAAATGGTATCTACCTCTATCAATGCAAGAATCTTGAAAGCAAGGAGGATTTTTGGGGTGGGATAATGTTTTTAAAACATGTCCACGAATTGACTTTACACTTCCCCAATCGAAAGCCGAAGTTTAGTTGCATTCCTCTTGCATATGGCCCTGGCCTTAGTGACTTGCTTATAACCAATACAATGTGGCAAAATGATGCTGCATGTCTTCCAAGGTTAAATCACAAAAGATGTTAGTTTCTGCCTAGCTCTCTCTTTTATGGGGTAGGTGTCTTTGGAAACCTGACCCACCAGGGTCCTGATCCACCATCTACACCAAAGCTACCACACTGGGCAGACCACATAGAGATACTACATAAAGAAGAAGATGACTGAAGAAATCTAGAAGATTAATCCCCCAGATCTTTGAGTCTTCTCAGCTCATGGTCCGTACTTGTGAATAAAGAAGCCTTCAAGATGGCTTCGGTTCCAGCTGCCACCTGTCTTCAAGTGCATGAGAAATTCAAGCAAAGAATGCCTAGCTTAATTCAGACAACTCTAAGAGTTGTGAGAGGCAAGCATAAAAATGACTGTTGCTTATTGCTCATGCTACTAAATTTGGGGCATATTATTACATAGAAATAGATCACTAAAACAAGAGAATAGTGACAAGATCTGTCTGGCTAGAGGAAAGACTCCATTCTGGGAGGAAGAGTGAAATAAAACTGGAAAGCACGGTTAGTCCAGACTCAGGGGACCTTGAAGGTTTGGTTGAAAAGTTGAGTTTTTTCCTCTTTGACAAAAGGAAACCATTAGACATCTTCAGAAAAAGATTCTGGCAGGGCCTACAGACCATGACTTGAAAAGAAGTGACCAATAATACAATGGAAGGCCTAAAAGAGATGAGTGATGTAAATGGTAACAAAGAGATTTATTCTAAACTCATACAGTCCCACTCTTTCCTGGGGGCCAATCATGTGCCTTCCGCTTGTTTTCTTAGCTCTATAGTGCCTTACGCATGCTGGGCCCCAGTAGCTACCTGTGGGCAAGAAAGAGATCATGACTCAACAAATGATAATTTTGATTAAGAGAACTTGGTTCTGTTTTCGGCATCACGACTTAGTGATTAAATAAAAATTAAGTAAACTCCATGGGACTAATTTTCTTCTATTGAAATTGAAATAATAATATCTGCTTCATAGAATAGCAACAAGCATCTCATCTTAGTTTTAAACCTCTCCCTAGCTAATTACATAAACACCCATGGTTTCTGTTCGCTTGGATATACAGACCCTTCTGAACATAATTCTCTAACCACAATCTGTCCCCTGAATACTGACAAATGTATCCACCTTGACCCCTTCATCCCGATGCTCACAGACAACTAAAAATCAGCATGTCAAAAATAAAGTTGATCACCTCCTTGTTCCAAACTTCTCCCACCTCTCCTCCACTGAACACAGTACTTAAAAAAAAAAAAAAGTTCTTTCAAGGTAGCCATGACCCAATCCAAAGAAGTAAACTGTAGTGGCAAAACTGGCCCCAGTAAGAGACTATCAGGAGGAAAATATTTGATTGGAAAGGTGCCTGGCACCACATTTCCCACCATCATAACCAGCTATCTCTTCCAACCGAACTTTGGCTAGCTTCAAGTTACCCCAGGCGCCTTGCTGTAAGGAATATGGCTGTGCTTTGGTCAAGGATAGGCCAAGGTAGGATATTTCCATCCCACCTGACTCAGCAAGTTTAGAGCGCAGGCATATAACTCCACTTGTTGTCACAGCCATGAAGCCATAACATGGGGAGGCCATCCCTTGGCCCTATGCTGCTATTGTCTGTAAAAGGTATAATTGCCCTGCTGACACTGTACAGGTGTGCTCGTGCCCAGAGAAAGAGAGAGCCAGAGCTGTCTGTCTTTGCAGATAAATGGGGGGGCCAGGACACAGCTTGGCCAGCTTGTGCCCAAAGAAAGAGTTAAGCCGCTGACTCTGAAGAAAGAGCAGGCCGCACAGTTGTGTGTGGGAGCAGCCAAGACAGAGCAGAGAGTGTAAGAGAGCTACTGATCAGAGTGGCTGAATAAAGCCATATTTCACCTACCTACGGCCCCCTAAGTGTTCTTTCAGCTATGTGTCATTCATCCATCCACTCCCTTTGGACCTCAGCATGGACTGGAACCTGAACTTGAACCTAACACCTGCATTTACTGTTTATTAAATATGAATGAATTAATAAATGGAAAGTCTTATTGCAATGTATGGACATGTAATTCATGAATTTAAATGGCATATGCCCACATTCACACACTTTAGTGCACCTACAGCTGAATCAGCTGCATCCCAAAGCAAACAACAAAAAATGAAATGTATAATCAAGATGCTCGATAACACCATAGATTATGTAGGTAAGTGTGTGTGAGATGCTAAACTTTTCCTAATCTCTCCAAAACATCTTATAATTCCTTGAACATAGAAAACATGAAGCATCTACAGTGGCATCTGACTGTGGGTTCTCTGGAATGATAGCATGATAACTCAAATAATAGCTGACGCACAGGATTGATAGTCTGAAGACTGTCAATTAGGACTTCCATTTGAAAAGGACCAGATGACAGTTTAGTCCATCTTTTGGTAACGGAGTATATATAGATCCTAAACAAAACAAAAAGACAAATCATTACCATTTTCCTCTGCTAGTGATGCCTTAAGAAACTTGGAAGGGGATTCTGCATCTCACCAAGTTCCCTGGGTAACTTTAAACTTGTCTGCCTCTGTGATATCTCCTGTCAAGGAGAACTCTTAGCTAGATTTCAAATCAATCTCAATTAAGATCACAGCTGAGATAAGAACTTTCCTCCTAGTCGGAATAATTAAACTTTTACGTAGTGTTGGTTTGATGTTTTCTTTTAAATAACAAAGAAGGAGGAAAAGATTGTAGTTGCTTATTCTAGAAGCTGTCTCGTAAGTCACTGGGGGGTAAAGAGTTTTGAAGAGTTTCTTGTGCTATTTTCCTTAGTGTCCCAGGCTTTTTTTTTTTTTTTTTTTCTCAGCAGCCTGAGCTCATTTACACTTGGCAAATTTAGAAGCAGCTGGGATAGAGCCTAGGTTTACTGAGGGTAAGTGGAAAAGCTTAGGCTGATGGAAAAACACAAACCAAACTTCAGTCTGCACAAAAGGAGGCCAGGCTCGACACTACCAAAGATTCCACCTGTTTCTGGGCAGCCCAAACCTGCATCTATCTTGCTTTTCAGGTTATTGTCTATGTACAAGTTCAATTGGCTCTGAGTCCTGAGAAATAATACATAAATGCATAATAATGTCAGTCACCTCGGGACCCTAGAAATACCCCATGTGAAATTATTTTTCCACTTAAAACCTGTAAGAAACCTGTTCTCTAGGAGCTTGTTAAAAGGACCCTAGATCATAATGAAAACATGGGAAAATTATTTCTAGCAACAGGAAAAACTGATGTTTACTCATTACCAGAATATATTTAAATGAAATTAGTGGTGAATGTTTAGCCAAGAAAGCCATTTAATAACTACCTTTGGAAAGTTTCATTCAATGTGAAGAACTCAGCATAAGTTCTCTACCTCACCTACTCTAAGGCACCAGAGCACTGAAAATAACATTTTTTAAAGCGTATTATTTATAGAATACAAGAATGAGGAATTTCAATAGGTGAGAAATATAGAAACAGCCTAAAATGATACAAATGGAAAAGGAATGGGTTGATTACAGTTCCAGTAACATGAGAGTATCTTGTGTTGCATTTACTCCTCTTTAATAAACTTTAAAACTCTGGAAAAATGGTAAAAATATGGTTTGAAGGCACTGGAGAATGATAAAAATCAGGCAAAAGCTGGAGATCATTTGACCCTTTGACTATTTGACCTTTGAAGAGAGGAAGTGGCACTGGGTATTTTACAGATTTTATTTTAGGGTTACTTCACATCATTGTGTGGTATTTGATTGCTGAAACTCAGGTAAAAAGCTGCAGGCTGGTTGGTTTGGTATGCTAGAGCAGGGGAGCCAACCCCCCAGCTGCCATGGACCAGTACCAGTCTGTGGCTTGTGAGGAAGTGGGGCACACAGCAGGAGGTGAGCAGCTAAGGAGCATTACCGCCTGAGCTCTGCCTCCTGCAGATTAACAGAGCATTGGAGTCTCAGAGGAGTGCAAACCCTGTTGAGAACTGTGCATGTGAGGGACCTAGGTTACGCACTCCCTATGAGAATCTAATGCCTGATGATCTGAAGTGGAACAGTTTCATCCAGAAACCACACACACATACACACACACACCCCGCCTCTGCCTCTGCCTCCACCTCCAGTCCATGGAAAAATTGTCTTCCATGACACCAGTCCCTGGTGCCAAAAAGCTTGGGGACCACTGTGTCAGAGGACAGAGGCTGCGGCTGACAGAGTATCTGGAAATTGAGAGACTAGTCCTGAAAAGGGGAAAGCCACATTGGGTTAGCTCCACAATTTACCTGAACTCCTCTCACATCCTGGCTGACCCTGAATTTCACATATATCCAAAGAACGTAGAAGAGAGCAGTAATTACATACCTGAAAAAGCTGAGTGGAAATTTCAGCTGTTCTCTACCACAGGTTAAAAAAAAAAAAAAGAATTCGGAGTTTGGCTACTACCATTAGACAAGTGGTAGTCACCTTGGGTTTTCCATTGAAACCCCACAAGGGGTAAGCTTTAGGAGTAGAGGCTAGGTCCCAGGACTAAAGACTGACCATAGAATTAAGGGGAAATCTGAAGGAAGAAAAAAAAAAAACCTGAAAGTGTAAACCAAAGAATGCACAATTTCATTGTGATCAATCGATAATTTATTTACTTATTAAAATAAAAATAAATGCACTTCAGAGGAAGATAACTGAAGCCAGAGTCTACAGTGTATCATACATTCAAAATGTCTAGTAGACAATCAAAATTTACCAAGAGCATAATCAAATGGGGCAATGTTAGGCAAGATTCAGAGAAAGAGCAGTCAATTTAAAAAATGTCAATATATCACCTGTGTTAAATTAACAGAAAAGGAGTGATTTCAAAGTGAAAATCAACAGATTAATTATTTGTAAAGAAACAAATGAAAATTCTAGGATCTCAAATTGAAACATATACACTGAAAAATGGACCAATGGTCTTAACAGCCAATTGGAGTGCAAAAGAAAATCACAGTCAATGATAATGAAAACAGATCAATAGAAATTACCCAATCTGAAAAACATAAAAAAGAGACAAACAAGACTTCAGTAACCGGTGAGGCAATATCCAGTATTTCAGTATCGGTATAATGGGACTCCTAGAAGGAGAGGAGAAAAAAAAGTAGTGGATTATTTATTTATATTAATAGTTATGATCATTATCACTAATATTTACTGGACACTCACCGTGTTCTTGGCATTATGCTAAGCCCTTTCACATAGCTTATCAGATTTAGTTCTCTTATCAACTCCATAACTTAGGTATTAGTAAGAAACCAATTTTAAAGATGTGCAAAGGGAGACTCAGAAAACTTCACTGGCTTTCCTAGATTTCCACATGAAAGATAAATCTAAATATTGCCACACAGATATGACGTCTTTCTGATATGTATGCTCCTGTTCTGATCACCTCTTACCTCCCATTACTAAATCAGAGTTGTATGATGTATCTGAAGTATTCTAAACCTACCCCTACCCTTGTGTTAATGGGAGATGATGTTATTCTTCATCCTCTGCTGACAAACTGGAAAGGAAGTGTTCCAGGTATCACTATGTCTCATAGCAACATTTTACAGATTTTTGAAAAAGGTGTAATGTTTTTAAAATGACTGATAAATACTAGGAGAAAAATTTTTTAGACTTACTGAAAGCTAGTATATAATCTAACCAGTGATACCTTGGAGCTAGCTCTCATCAGCTTGCAAGAATCTACAGTATACATCTCTTCCCAGGACTATGTTCAGTGACCTCAAGCTGGTAGCTCAAAGTTGGCATAGGAGAGTGTTTATGGAGATTAGAAAATACTGTAAATCAGAGCTTTACCCTCATCTCCCTCTTGACACACACACACACACACACACACACACACACCAGCCAGTTAGCAAATATTTGGCAGTCAGCATACCACTGACATTTACCATTGAATGCTACCTCAGTATCTTGATATAATATTGTATTTTTTAATGAACACACAAAAAATCAAAGGTAAAATTTACCTTCATATGAAGCATGAATCTAGGACACATGATATCATCAATGTATCATCTCTCCGTACGTGGGCTCCACTTTCTTCTTTGCATTGGCCTCATTCTCAGACAGGCTGTCCCGTTGTGATGAAAAGATGGCTATGGAAATTATAGAAGGCAAGGAAAAAAAGACCTCCTTTTTTTGGTCGTTTTAACCATATCCTAAGATTAGTTTTATTGGCTCCAATTTATTCCTCTATCTACCTATGCATCCAACTTTGTGGTCAAAAAAGAGGTTCAGGGCTAAATCAGATGCCTCCTTTGGAGCTGGAGGTAGACTCAACTCCACCCAAAGCACACATTGTGAGATTAGAGAAGTTCTAGCTCCTCAGAGGGAAATGAGGGCATTTTTTTATTAAAGAAGGGGGATTCCAAGTTGCATGGCTAAAATGATAACAGACATTCACTAAACTGAGCAAGTATGCAAATATGCTAGGTTAAACTAGTGTGTAAAATAGGAATCACACTGATTTTTAGACCAACACATGGAATAAGGCTGATAAGGCCTTTCCCAGATTATGGGGATTTTCAGCCTTCCTACAATAGGTTGGTCTTTTATGCCCACTGAAGTCCTCTCATAAAATGAACACCTTCCTTGCCACTGAGCTATATTTAGCTAGGATCTCAACCAAATTCCTTAGCACTGAATCTTGTCCACATCGTGCCTTAGAGACTCTCTGTGCCACCTAGCACAGTCTCAGAGCAGTGTGAATGAATGACACTGACCTGGTTAAAGGATTAAAAAAAAAAAAGGAAGGACAAAAACTTTATTTTGCCAGTATTGTAAGAGCATAAGAAAAAGAACATGAGTTTAATCTTCTGTGGGTTTTTCAAGTGATCTGGGATTTAGCATAAGAAATATTAAATGCAATCTGAAACCTTGAAAAAGAATGTGATTTTATGTTTTAGTCTTATTTAAAATGAATGAGGCTGCCAGTTCCCATTTCAGCAACTATATTTTATAAAGCTATGCTTTGTAGGTTGATCCTGCTGCACACACGGATTACCTCTCTGGAAAACCAGAGAGGTACCGTCTGGTTTTGCAGAGTGGGGGAGCAACCCCTTGAGACACAGCTAAAGCGACAAGCAGAGAAAGGTAAATCTCTGGCTTTCCACTTATTTTCCCTGTTTTCACTTCCCCCTGCTCTTTGAATAGGGTTGCCTTGCTTTACAAATGCTTTATTCTGCCTTGGATATGGTTTTCATTTTTGTTTGCCCAAAGTGAAGCCTGTCCACACATTTCCAGATCAAAGTCTTATGTGGGGAGAAGGGACCCTGTTGCTCAAATGCCTGGTCAAATTTCACCGTTAGGGAAAGGCTTGTATGTTCACTGTGCTGGATCAAGAGATCGCCTTTTCACTAAAGCATAACGATCCACTTTGAAGTTTAGGACCTCAACCCTTCTCCTGACTACTTTCGTAAGCACCTACATGAGTTTGTATATATCTCTATCTTCAATACACCCTCTCAATCCTTCATTAACCTAAACCCCTATATTTACTAACACCTCATATCTATTCATGTTGTTCCCTCCTGCCACCACAAAAATCCCCCTTCTCTTTTATCCATCCATGTAAAGCTTGTATATATTTTAAGACCTACTTTAAATCATATCACTTCCTTTCCAAATTGTTCCCATTATGCTTCCTTGGCCCATTCCCAAAACCCTACAGCAATTATTATTAGCAAAATTCATTCTCATATTTAATCATGGAAGTTCTTATTTTCTTACATAGTTCTCATTTTTTACATTTTCAGAGCCAAGGAAACCTGCATACTTCTAAAGAGCTTGACCTACAGCTTTGTATTCCTCATATGTCTAAATTTACAGTAACACTTGTTGCTGGAGTGATGCCAATTCTCTCTTCATCCCTATGCCTAGTTCAGAGGCTATCACATTTCTCCGAACATGGATTACTTAATTCTCAAACTTTAGTGTATTTCAATAATCTATGGAGTTTGAAGGAAAAAAGGAGAGAAAGACACTTTCCTGGGATCCACTCCTGAGGATATAATTTAAAAGGTCTTGGATAAGTTTAGAAGTTTCACTTTTCTTTTATACAATTAAGAACAATGATTCTGCACCAGAGGACGCAAGACCAAACTCTGGAAAATGTTTATGAGGAAGTATTGATTCTTTCGGGGGTGTTTCTGAGGCATGAGTAAATGCTATCTTGAAAAACAAGAACATTCCTGCTCTCCACACAGCCACACCGCCCCCAACATTCTAAGCATTTAAAAAATGGTAGGACAGGGAAGAGAAGAGATTGTTACTGAGAATGTGAAGTTTGAAGACTGTCTGTGGCCTGGAGATGCTGAGTAGCCCAAGTTTCTCTCATAAGTTAATTTTCCAGATTCAACAGAGGGAAGCCATACACAAAGCCAATACGTTGTATAAGACTCTTAGGATGTGCAAAGGCCATGAGGTAGAGTCCCAGGCTACTCATTTACCTAACAAATCCTGTAATTTGATTCTCTCAATTTTTTATTACTTACCAATTGTTTTTAAATAGACATAAAAGCATCTGATCCTACTCACAACCCAACCTTTGTATATTATTGAAGTGTCATGTCACACAGAGCCTTTTTCTTGTTCACCACATAAGAAGCTTTGGGGACAGGGCAGGTTGAGGCAGGATGTTGAGATGTTTCCGTTGCTCATCTAGAACCAATCGGTATCCCCAGCAGGGACTTCATTTATGAAGCTCCAGAAACTGTGGCCAAGGACACACATGAAACATAGAAGTGTAGCAGAATTGCACAATAGAAACAGTTTCATTTTCGGTCCAGGAGATATGAGTTCTGGTACCCAGTCTGTACAAAATAAAGATAGCTAATTTTATTAAGCCCTTGGCTAAAAGTTTCTATTCCATTCATTTTCTGCTTTGAGCTTCCCAACAATGTTACATTGTCCATTTTGCAGAGAAAGAAATCATGTTTCAGAAAAATTAAATGAGTTGCCTAATGCTGCACAGCTTGTAAGTGGTCAACTGGGGATTTCAAGCAGACAGGCTTATTACTCCAAATCACTCTAAACTACTCCAAACCACTAAAAGGCTGTGCACTACTTCACATGTTAAGAACCTCAGATAACTTAATGTGTATACCTCCATAATATATGGGTATGTATATGCCAATTCTGGGTATTGCATAGTATTAAACCACAGTTCAAGTAAAAAACATACATATAAGAGGGGCAAGGTACAATTAACTGTCTACAATATCTAGACAGGTAATGTGGAGCATGCAATTCTGTCAAAATGGGTATGTACCATTTAGCTCCAGCCCACTGTTACTACTTGAGAATGCTGCCCTAAAATTGCAAGCTCTTTCAATGTTTCTTCTCCAGAGTAGTATATGAAATCTTTGACTTTTAATAGTTAGCTTTATATATATATATATATATATATAGCTATAATAAATTAAAACAACATATCTGCAGGCTGTTAGCCTGAATTCTATGCATTATACAAATGTAATATCTTAATATAAGGAGCCTTTTGTAGCAGGAGATAGGAGGAAACCACTTAGTCCACCAGGATGTCGATGTCTTATCTCTAAAATAGACCTAAGAGTTAGGAAGTTGCACCATATGAGTCTTAATGTTTTCAACCCTACCTACTTCTACATTTTCAGATTCTCATACGAAAAATCACAGTGTTGATGTTAAAAAAACCTACATTATGATTGAGAATATAGAAATCATATAGATAAAAAAGACCTAAAATTCATTTTGCAAAAGCTTACAGGCAAGAATATATTTCCAACATGTTTGTGGAAGAAGTGACTGAAATAAGACATTGAAAATACTTTAAAGAGGGACAGTTATCAGAAAAGTAGAAAGATAAGGCCACTGAAACTCTAGCAATGAAATAGCATTTGGTAAAATCTAGTAAACAAGATACTGGGATTCCAGGACAGGGGCTTTATCAGGATACATTAGACACATGGGAGAAAAGATGTAGGAAAATAAGTCTTTTCATATAACTGGAGCGTTTTCAAACAGAAAAAAAAAGTGGTTAAATTTGTTCATTCATAGCCCCCATGGTTAGAATTGGCTTTAATGAATGGACAATACTGATGACAGCTTTTATGTGTGTAGAAGGAAGAACTGTGCAAATTTGTCACATGAGGACATGACTTTTCCTGGAGATAGTCCACTATCACTGAAAAGAAGCTAGAAGAACAAATTACAGGGCCATTGAGAGGAAGATTTGAGCACTGGAAGAAGAAGTAAATGATGTACTGGCGTACAAACCTGACTGCTCATCAGAATCATCTAAGACAATTTTAAAACATGAAAGCAGGAGACAGTCTGATTCACTAGGTCTAGGGGAAGGCTGAGCACCAGTGTTTGGAGCAAGAAATCCCTGGTTATTCTGTTGCAGGCACCTGCCAGTGGAACCTATGGACTCAGTTCTCCTCAAGGCCTCTTTCGGGTTTAAAATTCTCTAACATATCTTTAAATATGTTTACCTTGTATTGGGCAGACATGTTGTGGGATGCAAGGTGCTTATTGCATTTCATTCATTACCTTTTCTAATGCTTGTTCCATTCCATGCACTTGTCCCTTTTATAAATGAGTAAAGTGATACTTTGTGAGGTTATGGTGATGAAATAGAAACATGAATACACATACGGCCCAATCCATGTTACACTGTGCCAGAAGGAGAGAGTTGTGCCTGGAATCAAGGGATTAGGGAAGTCAGAAAAGAAGTGCCTCTAGAAAGATGGTAACACTTGTGCCAGTTTTATGAGCGATGGCTCCTATAAAGTCTTCCATCACCAATAGAGCAATTAATTACCAGTCATTCAACTCATCCCTGAATCCTGAAGTGCCTTCTGTAGCCCCCCTCCCTCTGTCTCTGTACTAGGGAGCTTCTTCCTTCTACCTTCTCCCCTTCTGCCTATTCTGTAAGTACAAATAATTCAAGGAAGAGGGATAATGGAAAGGGGAGATACAAGAGAAAAACCTGGGAAAAATATTTTTCCAGATGGGATGATATTGATCCAATTAATGCTTGGCTTTCTGCCAATATTTAGTGCATAGCTGTACTTAGAGCCACACAGAATTTTCTCAAGAGGAATTGGTTGGGCAGGAAACTATGGTAAATGTGTAAAGCAAACCTAATTATACAAACACCATCAGCGTGACCGGTTTCAGAAAGGGGGCAGTGCCTCTATTATTATACATTTCAATTTCCAATGCCTTAGTTGCAGAAAGGCAGCATAGGCACTTTGTGATGATCAGGTAACCTTATTCACCTCTTTAGCATCCTTTTTCTCTCCAGGATAGGAAAATAGAATTTTTTTTTTTTCAATCCAAAGCCAACCAGATTTGCTAAATAACCTCTGAATAAGTAAAGGTCTCAGGTCTTAGATCTCTTTCTTCATTAACAAGTCAACATCCAGCATTGTTGCTTCCAGCTTTTAAAAAAATCAAACAAAGATTCTTGCAGACGTCATCAGCAGGGCCAGTGAGGCATGCATTACATTTCCAGAATCATAAATAACAAAGGCAGGAGCCGGTGATTACTTAGTGTGTATGCGTGTGTGTGTATCTTCATATAATAATATTATGATTAGATTTCACTGTTTTAAAACAACCCTATTTATACTAGCGGTGAGGACCTTTCCAGAAATAACAAAAGGGAACTTGGGCTGTACATTGCCACTTAACTCAGGTGTTTTGTGTTCTTCTGTAATAAGATGATTAATGACAAAGTAAGTTAATTGGCCTCTGAAATGCTGTTCTCTCTGTATCCATGACTTGGGCTATGTTGACATACTCTTGTGATGTGGTAGGAGTTATTAAGAAATTGTTTTAGGCAGATAGAGAGGAAAAGCGTACATGGAAGGTTTTTTCGCAGCTCCAAAAAATGTTTCTTGTCCAGCATGAAAGCCCTGGTTCTTAGACCCATGCTGGCAACCTTTAATACGCAAATGCAAGCCCTTAGAAACTGGGTCCACCCAACTTGGCAATTCCCACTGTTGCTCTCTTTCCCTCGCCCCCACGTGTGCCTGAGAGCATGGCCGCCCCCACATACATATCCCCACATGTGTAGAACATTATGGTGCCCTGTATTGGCATATTAAAGGGCTGGGATGGGAGGGCCAGGTTTTCCATGGTCTATGTAAACGACATGCGTGGTCAAACTAATCCCCTGAGCCCTATGCAAATCAGACAGCATCTCCTCCATCCTTTGCATAGAACTGGCTGGTATCCTCCGAATTCAGGGTCTCCTCTTTAGGCTTTGGAGCCCCCCTCCCTCTGTCTCTGTACCGGGGAGCTTCTTCCTTCTACCTTCTCCCCTTCTGCCTATTAAACTCTCCTCTCCTTAAAACCACTCCACGTGTGTCCGTGTCGTTTTATCTAATTCAATTCGAAGCGAAGAACCTGGTGTTCCTCCCTTCATCAAAGCCATATCAGTGGCACAAAATATCTGTGACCTCTAAAGAGAGAATACCTTCAAATCTGAAGGGTTTAGAAAGAAATTAGATGGAAGACCAAGTATGAGGCTCTTTATAGTGGGACAGTAAGACTACATAGTAGTAGATATCTATGTAGCTTGCTTCAGAGATAAGAGCTGGACCTTAATCATGTCCAGTAAAGAGCACATACTCTGTGAAGTGTTTGATAAACTGATATGAATTTGAAATTTGATTGGATGTAAGAGTTAAAAATGATTATTGGGTATAACACCTACCTCAGGGGTAGGCAAACTACTTCCCAGGGGCTGCCTATTTTTGTAAATAAAGTTTTATTGGAAGATAACCATACCTTATATAACCTTTGTTTACATAATAACTATAGCTATTTTTGTGCCACAGTGGCAGAGTTTGAGTCATCACGACTGAGACCATATGGCTCCTGTCCTACATGATTGGAATGGTGTTGGTGGGAAACACAGAGGAAGTACACGTTTGGGGTGGGTAGAAAGTAATGAGTTTGATTTGACCAGTTGGTTTCCTCAATAGCTACTATTGCTGTAAGAAACAATGCATATAAAAGAGGAAAGAAAAGTATAAATTATATGTTGTCAGTATTATGTAATATAAAATAATGTCTCTAAATTTAGGAAATATTGTGGGTTTTTTTTTTAACACGAGACTTTTCAGTAAAATATGATCTGAAAATCCTGCCATGTAGTCTGGAAGTAAGGAATAAATAACACCCAAAAACATGAAAGAAAAATTATAATGATTATTATCAATTTTTACAAAAATCTTGAAACTGTTTTATGAAGAATTTAATTAATTTATTTTTTTTTGAGACGAAGTTTTGTTCTTGTTGCCCAGGCTGGAGTGCAATGGCATGATCTCAGCTCACCGCAACCTCCGCCTCCCCGGTTCAGGCGATTCTCCTGCCTCAGCCTCCCAAGTAGCTGGGATTACAGGCATGTGCCACCACGCCCAGCTAATTTTTTGTATTTTCAGTAGAGATGGGGTTTCTCCATGTTTGTCAGGCTGGTCTTCAACTCCCGACCTCAGGTGATCTGCCTGCCTTGGCCTCCCAAAGTGCTGGGATCACAGGCATGAGCCACCATGCCCGGCCCTTATGAAGAATTTTTAAAAAGATGTATTAGAATGGTATATTAGAGTGCAGTTAAGAAATTAAAACTGCACTAGTTATTTCAACAGAGTGAATGTACCACAGGATTTGTAAGTAAAGGGCAGGCTAGGGGTAACAAGAATGATGCAGGAAAGGTTGCTGCCTAGGCATTAGAAGTAGAAGACCACAACTAAATGGCTTAAGCCTATGCCAAAGTGGAGCTTAGAGGCATCTTTCCCACCTAACACACTGAGTTTTCTGGGGCCACTTCCTTAAAAGGGATTATTCAGGCCTTTGCTTGTGAACTTAAAGTGACCTATGTCCTATTCTGTTGTATATACTGCTAGTTGCTTCACATAGTGTCTCTCTCTGCCTGACTCTTCATTCCTGCCTTGCATGACCCAGGGATGGAAAACTGTCCTCCTGACTCACTGTGCCCTCTCTGCCCAGAATCTGTAAGTAAAAATCTTGCACTTGTTTCCTATTGTGGTGATGTATTGAATTTGCTCCTTTCATCTGAAAAACCATGAGCTACCCCAGGCCATTGTTTCCATGGGATATCAGGGGGAACACAAGGTTGGATTCCCAGCTCCAGAGAGAAGGCCAGGTAGGCATAAACTGGACACAGGTCAGGAAAGAGTCACAGGGACGTCTGCCCGTATAAACAAGTTTCCTGTGTTTGGGACGCCTGGTCACATTTTGGGCAACCAGGCCTTAGGATGTTCACCAGGCATGAGAAGTATCTTGTGAAAGGCACACTGCAAATACCCTGTCCAGCTCCAACTCATCTTCCATTAGGGCAGAGTTGCTAGCTGTGCTAATACTGGAGCCCCAGTGTAGCGAGGGGCTCTTGAAACACTACCTTCTTTGATATTGGAGGGCAGGATGTTTCTGAAGTCAGCACAGAAGCAGAGAGACTCAAAGTCTTGAAATTATTTGCCTCAACTAAATCTATCCAACTGTTCCCACCGATTTTCAGAGGGAAAATTTAGAGGTGTTTCAGAATCCCATCCCATCCCTATCAATGCCTTGACTATCACGTAATAGACACAGCAAGTCTTTGAATTCAACTTATGTTGTAATTCTGCAACCCAAACAATCATACTGTGTAGGGTAATTATCACTAAGGTTATCCTTACAGATATAAGGAGTTAGAGAATTAGAAACATCATTGATGTACTCTAATTCTTTTACCATAATTTTTTACCATAATTCTCTTACCATAATTTATTTAAGGGGTTTAAGGCCCAGAGCTTGTAATCTTTTTGTGAGCTTTCCGGTAATTTACAAATAGTCATTCTGCTCCCACAGTCCTTACAGCTATTATGACAGCCACAGTGATAAAGTACATCATTCACTTGATTCCCCAAAGCTCCTGCATCATCACATCAAGTTCACAGCGAGCATTAGTATACCCACCTATATTCTCCCACAAACATTTTACTATCTGTATTTTATCATGTATCTGTCCATAAGTCCATACTCTATCCATCTCATTTTAATATACTTACATAAATTGCATACATCATTATATTTAATTCTAAATATTTATTAACTAGACTTCAGTATTTGTGTAAAGTGTTTTCCCTCCCTTTTAGGCAAGATCTATATACCATAAATACACAAATGTAAAGTGTGCATTTAGTGGGTTTTGACTCAAACCTGTTATAATATTTCACTTGTCTAATTTTTTGCAGATAGACTATAATATACTATTGATTTTTAGATATTATTAGTAATATATTTTGCAGTATTGCTAAATGCATTTACTAGTTCTAACTAGTTGTTTTGCAGGTTTTGTAACACTGTTTATGAAAATAATTTATTTTTATCTATTTTAATTCTTTTTCTTTATTTATTTCAATGACTGAAACCTCTAGTGTAACCTCAAATAAAAGAAGAAAAAGGAGCATTTCTGCCTTGTTTCCAATATTAGGGAGAAAGCATTCAACATTTTTCTATTCAGTATGTTAGCTTAAGTTTTTCGTAGATGCTCTTTATCATGGATATTTCTTCATTACATCAAGAAAATTCCCTTACAAATTGCTGAAAGATTTTTGTAACAGAATTTTTCAAATGTGCTTGTGCAAGTATTGAAATGATTATGCAGTTGAATACATTTCTTTAATATTTATTGTTCAGTTCTGCAAGCAATTGATTCTCTCAGGTTTGTTTGAAAACTATTTTTTCAATTTATTTTTGAAACATATTTTTTGTGGTTATAGAAATCTGACCAGGTAGTTTTTTGTTCTTTCAGTGTTTCTCTGCTTTCTACTTTAAAATTTAGAGGTGTTGCCTACTTCATTGTTTTCTAAGTTGCTATGTTCTGAAAAGAGATCCATGGTTACCCCGACATATTTTTCTTCTGTACTTTATATATTCCCCCCGCCCCAGCTACATTCAAGATTTTTCCTTTATTTTTATGCCTCAGGAGTTTGACTGTGATAATGCCTGTGTGTGTCTGTGTGTGTGTGTGTGTGTGTTTGATTTGGTTTGGTCTGGCCTCGGTTTTTTGGTTGTGGGTTTGGTTCTTGTTTTTGCTTCTTTAAGTTCTTAATTGGAATTTTGAACTTTGTGTATCTGTGGTTTTTTGTCTATTAATTTTGAAAAATTTTGGCCATTATCACATTAAACACTTCTTAAACAACCATCTTCCTCTCCTCTGCCTAGGACTCCAATTACATGTATGTTAGAGAAAAGCTATTTTCCCACAATTCTTAAATGTTCTGTTCAGTATTTTCTTAACATTTCTTCCTCCTTTTATTTCATTTTATTTTTATTTATTTATTTATTTATTTATTTATTGAAACGGGGTCTCACTCTCTTGCCCTGGCTGGAGTGCAGAGGCGTGATCTCAGCTCACTGCAACCTCTAACTCCTGGGTTCAAGCAATTCTCTTGCTTCAGCTTCCAAAGTAGTTGGGATTACAGGGACCCGCCACCACACCCGGCTAATTTTTGTATTTTTAGTAGAGTCAGGGTTTCACCATGTTGGTCAGGTTGATCTTGAAATCCTGACCTCAGGTGATCCACCCGCTTTGGCCTCCCAAAGTGCTGGGATTACAAGTGTGAGCCACTGTGCCCAGCCCCTTTTATTTCATTTTAGATAACTGATATTGACCTACCTATTCTCAAATTTACTGACTCTTTGTTGTGATCATATTATTGAAAAGTCCTTTGAAAACATTCATAGTGTGTGTGTGTATAAGTGTGTGCATGTGTGTGATTTCCAACACTGTTATTTCACTCTTTTTATTGATTCCTTTTGTGGTAAGAAGAATAATGTTCCCCTCCCCGATATATTCACAGCCTAATTCTCAGAACCAATGAAATGTTATATTTCATGGCAAAAGGGATTTTGCAGATATAATTAAAGTTAAGAATTTAAGATGGGGAGAATATCCTAGATTACCCTCACGGGCCTAATATAATCACACCAGCCCACAAAAGCAGATAATTTTCTCTGGCTGGAGGCAGAATAGATGTGGCAGAAGTAAAATCAGATAGAATTGAAGCATGAACAAGACTTGACACCATGGAGGAGGTAATGTGATGGAGGAGGTAATGTGATGAGGAATTCAAGTGGCTGTAAGGAGTTAAGAGAAAATCCTGGCTTGACAGCAAGAAAACAGAGACCTCAGTCCTAGAATGACAAATGGCAATGAATTCTGACCATTTAATTGTCAGAATAACTGTCAGAACATTATGTAGTTCACTATTTATTAAGGTCGTCTTGCTTTCTTTTCTCAAAGCTTTGTTTTTTTCAGCATCCAGATCTTTCAGATATTTTGCTTGATTATAATACTTTCATTTTCTGTTATGTTGTAATTGGTAATTTTCTAAATAATGATTTTTTAAAAAATGTTTTTAGAGGTTGTCCTAGAGTTGAATACATCTTACATATTTAATTTATTCGATTTTCAAGTATACCACTTCATATATTGTTTAAGGATCATAAAACATTATATTTTCTCCCACCCAAGTACTAAGCACGCCCAACCTTGCTTAGCTTCCGAGACCAGACAAGATCAGCTACATTCAGGGTGGTATGGCTGTAGATATATAACTGTATTTCTTCTAATTTATCTTGGCATCATTTGTGCTATTGTTGTCAGATATTTTAGTTTGGCATATGCTATTAACTATTTGTGCCTTAAACGGTCACTTACCTTTTAAAGCAATGGAAAGGAGAAAAGTAATTTTCAGTTACCTTCATTTTTTCCAATTTCAGTGCTCTTCCTTTTCGTGGTGTAGATCTAAGTTTCTGTTTGATATCGTATTCCTTGTTTCTAAAAACCTCCTTTTTAACATTCAATGTAGAATTGCGGTGACAATGAATTCCCTCAGTAGTTGTTTGTATGAGAAAGTCTTTGTTTCTCCATTATTGAAACATATTTTCTCTAGGCATAGAATTCTAGGTTGAATGTGTTGTTGTCTGGATTGTTTGTCAATTTATCATTTTAAAGATGTCATCGTATTTCCGTCTACATTGATTGGTTTTACACAAGAATGGCTGACTACTTCCTCAATAATTCTTATACTTGTTACTCTGTATGGGATATCTTTTTTCCCTTTTGCTGCCTGCATTCAAGATTTTCCATTTTACTCTTATTTCCAGTAGTTTGAACATGACATAGCTAAATGTAGTGGTCTTGGTATTTATTCTGCCTCTGGTCTCTGAGGTTCTTAGATCTGTTGTCTGATGACTGTCATTAGGTTTGGAAAGTTTGCAGGTATTATTATTTCTTCGAATGTCCCTTCAGCCTAATTTATACCTCTTCTTCTATTATTCTAATTACCCTTACATGCATTGTTCTGTACATGTCTTAATGTTTTGTTTTGTTCTCTTTTTCTATCTTCTGTTTTGTTTGTTTGAAAATGTCTATTGAAACATCTTCAGGTTCCTTTGATTCTTTCCTCCTCTGATGAGCCTGCTGAAGTCACTGTTAATTTCTGTTATTGTGCTTATCATTTCTAGCTCTTCCATTTGATTGTCTCTTACAGTTCCCATCTCCCTGTTGAAACTACCTACTTTGATCTTGTAATTATTCAACTTTTCCATTAAAAACTTTATCATATTAAACATAGTTATTCTAAATCATGTATTAGATAATACTAAATTCTGTGTCATATCTTAGTCTCATCCTGATGACTGGTTTTATCTCTTGGTGGTATTGGCCTTTTCTTGCTTTTTCACATTTCTTAATGTGCTTTGTTTTTGAAAGCCAGAGATCTTGTACAGGATAGTAAAGACTGAGATAAACAGCATTTATGCCTGGGCACATTTTCTTTCTGCTTGGCCTTTAGTACTGGGGTTTGAATTAACCTAGTTAGAAATTTGACTAATGAGATTTCTATCGTAATGGTTACTGCCAGCATATCACACTCTTCAGATCCCTGTAGCCATACTTTTATTTAAAGAGGAGGCTGCTTCCCAGAGGCTTTTGGCTTCGTTTTTGTTTTCCCTGAATGCTCCTCCATTCTCAGGTTCATGCCTTCTCTTTGCCAACACCGTGTCTTGGGTCTTTGGTGTGTCCCCTACACAGTGGTCCTGCTCTTACCCTGGCTGTAGTTCTGAACCCAGCACACATTCCTGCCTGCCTTCCAGGATAGGGACTTTTTATCTGTTTGCTTTCCTCAGTTGCAATGAATCCTCACCTGTACCCTAAGGGCAACTATGTTTTCTGACCTTCCCAGCAGAGGTTGAGGCTTTTGTTCCTGAGCAGAGATAAAGGAGAATCCTTCTCTGCATAAACTCCTGTTCCCCTCTCCTCTCAGCTCTGTACCATAAAGAATATTCAGTTACTGTTTTCCAATCTTATCTGTGAGCACTCAGCAGGGTTCATGGAGAAGAATCCCTGAAAAGGGCATAGACTTCTCCAGTTTATGTGAGTTTTAAGGGCCTCACATGCTCAACAGCACGTGATCAACTTCCACCAATTTAACCAAGGACCCTTCGGTACTGTGATTGGTGTCCAGTTGTGCCTGTCACAAGTAGGTCAGTGTTCATACACCATCTCTGCCTAAAGATGCCTACCTTTCTTCAATTTGGGGCTAGGTTCTTGCCCTGAAAACTCAGATTGCTGATGAATTTTTAAAAACTCATAAGATTAATTTCAATTTGTCTGGCTTATTTTTTTTGGTTGTAATAATAAATATGGTGCTCTTTCTATCTCCAAGCATCTCAATTAATTTGGTAATATTTAAACCTACATGGAATTCCTGAGTTACACAGGTGGATAATTAAAGGAATTGTAAAAAAAAAAAAAACAAAAAAAAAAAAAAAAAAAAACTAAGTGCTATAAATTACTTATATCCAGTTTTACATTTGTAAGTAATCCAATTCTGTGTTCAAGGACAAGGTTACAACCACACCAATTCCGGAATCTCAAACTTTGAATATCTGCTTTCTAGGGCCACTACTGGTACAGTATACATCAGAGTCTAATAAGAAAAACAGATATTACATTCTGTAATTCGACAGTGAATGTTTTACATAGAGTATTGTTAACCAAGATATAGAATGATGAAAGAGCAAAAATGGAACAGTATGTTAACATAGAAGTAATAACTGCAGGAAATAACTAATACCCATAAGGCTAGGAGAACAAATGGATGAAGACAGAGTTATCAAAATCTTGAATTTCATAGTAGGGGTCATGTACAGGCGGAACTAAGATCAGTGAAGACAGGTTGGCTCCTAGTTACTGCTGGTACCTCAAGAACTTAGAGAAAGGACCTTGCAGAACTGGTTATGAGACTTCTGTGGAGTAAGTATTGCTTGTCTGTTGCTGATATTCAGGAGATCCTCAAAGGGATCTGGTGGATCTGGGTTTGGATTTCCAAGAAGTGCTGCTCAGCCTACTTACTGCTAGTGCTTCTGAGGGACTCCTAAGCTGGTTTTAAGAGTGCTGAAAGAAGTTGAAGGCAGGAATCAAGTGTTGCTACTGCATTAAATTCCTTCATTGGGTGACGCTAGCAGATGTTAACAGTTACAAAAGGAGACACATCCCTTTGTCCCTCTTCCTCAGGAGCCTGCCTTTTATTGGAAGATTCTAAACGGAAGCCTTTGGACAGGGGAAAAATATGTTTTGCCTAATTCAGTACTGACATTATGACAGAGAGTAAATAAATGTAGAGAATTAACAGATAATTGTATAATTTTTTAAAATATACATGGCTTTGGAGAAAAGCTTAATGTCACATTTGGCTTTATTTTGTATAAAATTTGGGAGAAATGTATAAGTTCAAGCTCAAGGACAAGAAAGAGGGATTAATGTGGTGTACTTGTTTTAGAAGAGGGAAGAGAATATTCATAAATACTTAGATGTTATATTTATATATAGTATGGAGACATAATGTGTGTGTCAGTATGGCTTTAGTCCTCTATGGTCCCAGTTAAGGAAAACCTGGTGTATAATGTGTGTGGTGGAAGCCAGGTGTACATGGGCATGTGTTTCTGCATTCTTACTCCTCCCACAGTATTTGAACTTCAGCCAAGAATATAACTTTTATATACATTTACCGCAAATCAATTCAAGTCTCATTTATTCTGTAATACAATTACCTTGTTAAGTATAAATCAGAGCACTACAACAAATAATTACATAAAATGATATCAAATAAACATAAAACATAAAAATATGAGGTGAAGAGAACTTAATGGAATTACGTTATAAGAGGTCTTCTCTTTCTAAATGTTTTATCTTTCATAATAAAATAGTATATGGGAACCCACATGCAGTGAGCTATTTGTCTGTCAAGTGATAAAAGAGTAGAGCTACTGGAAATTTTTCACTCTATGTCTCATTGTTCTTCCTGTATAGGATACAAACATATCATGGAGATGGTGAAATATTACTCCCTTTATACGAAATGAAAGGATCAGAAGTGTTTTTTGCAATAGTTAAATAGTTTATACCATGTTCTCTGGAATAAAGACAAATAGAAAAAATGGGTTGGACCAGAATGGTTTTAAGAAAGATAAATAAGAACAAAAGCAAAGAGCTAGGTTTTGAAAGTCAAACTACAAATTGGCAGGCAGAAATTCTAGACTTCTCTCAAGCTCCTGTGTCTACAAATAATTGCCAGATAACCCAGAACAATCAGGAGAAAGAGTCACAAAAATAATTTGGAATCAAGAGCAAGAATCTATGAAAATGAGACATACTGAAAAACTCTGCTAAGAGGTATGTATGTTAAATGTGTTGTTTAAATTCAGCGCCTCAAATGCATTTCTGATTGATGAGCAAGTTCCAGAGACTAGAATAAGAAATGAAAGATAAGGGAAAACAATCTTCTCTACAAATTGCAGATACTACCTTAAGATTAAAAAGCATATGTCTTCTTTTTGAGATAGGGTCTTGCTCTGTCGTCCAGGCTAGATGCAGTGGCATGATCATGGCTCACTGCAGCCTTGACCTTCCACACTCCCACAGTCCTCCCACCTCAGCCTCCTGAGTGAGTAGCTGGCACCATAGGCATGTGCCACCACAGCTGGGTAGTTTTTGTAATTTTTGTAGAGATGGGATTTCGCCATGTTGCCCAGGCTGGTCGCAAACACCTGAGCTCAAGTGATCTGCCTGCCTCAGTCTCCCAAAGTGCTGGGATTACAGGCGTGAGCCACTATGCTTGACCAAGAGCATATTCTTAACCCAAAAAAATAGTGACCTTTCTAGAAAAAGCAATGTTATCAAGTTAATAAGAAATTGATTTGAAATCCTGCATGGTTAAGATGGGAAATCGGCCTCATTCCCATGTTTTTTGCTCTTGGAAATTTACATTCAACAAAATGCAGTCATCCTGTTTCTATCAGATGTTGATAATAGTAATTTCCCAAAATGTTGGTTTCTCAGTCTTGATATTTTTCATAATAAATAAACCTATATAGGAGTCCCTGACTAACACTAGTTTTGGAATTCCCTAAATGGTTTAGAATCAAAGGCAGTTGTCCTTGCCTTGAGCCAAGGCTTGGCAGGATCACAATTGTTTTGATCCAAGGTTCCTGAAGGATGCCTGAGTTACAAGCTCTTCTGTTGGTCAATACTCAGCTGTCAGGATATGACCTGGCAGTTGATTGAGTAAATAAAGTCCACTGAGCCAAGAAATTCTAATTCCCTAGCCACCTCTCCATCTATGACTGCATATACTCATTTCTGCTAAAGCTGGGCCTGGATTTTCCATAACTTCACAAGGGAATCTTGCATTTACTGACACAAGGCATTCAAAGCTGAATGAAGCACAATCCCTGCTCTTAGGACACTTATAGGCTTTGGAGGGGATACAGGCATACAAAAAGAGAGGAGAAATCCATATTATGTATCAAATGCTGTAGTGAAGGTATGCCTAGGATTTGATGGGAACTCCCTGGAAGAATGAGAATGGGATAGTAGAATTCCATTCCAAAATGGGTGCTCAAAGATATAAGCTTTAAGTCTTGAAACATGAATAGGGTCTTCACAAGCAAAAAAATGAGGTGATAGAAATATTAATATTGATGTTTAACATTATGGAGTGCTTATTTGTGCAAGTAACTATGCCAAATTATTTGCATGCACTGTTACATTTAACACCCTAAACAACCCTATGAGGTAGATGTCATTACTATTTCCATTTTATTATACTAATAAGAAAAGGGTAGCTCAGCATCATTAAGTGGGAACTCAACATTCTTAGAGTCAGAATCAGAGTATCTAACTCTAATATACTTGCTCTTAAATGCCATGGGTCCTCCCTCCCCTATGACACTAGAGGGAAGAGCAATGAGGCAAATGGAAGTACCTGTGTATGATAGTGAGCTGAGCAAGAACACAGCAAAGTAAGAAAATGAAAGTACAATGGAGGGGCAAGAAGGGGTCAGATCAGAGAATACCTTGAATGCTGTAGTAAGAAGCCTGGATTTTTAAGTGGGAAATAGTTGAAGATCATTGGATGACATTTAGCTGGAGAGATGCCATAATATAGTAAACTTACACCAGCACAACTGTGGATAATTGGATTAAAGACAGATGAGAACAGGAACATAGAAACAAGTCCAAAAGTTGTATAATTCAGGTTAAAAATAAAGAGATCCTGGAATAATGCAATGGCAGTTGAATGCAAAGATGAAACAAGAATTAACAGCCATTTAAAGGTAGAGATGTAGGACTTGTTGAACAATGTGCGTAAGTTGGCCGGGAATAGGAATCTTAGATACTTCCCTGGTATCATAATTAGGTAACTGTATAATCGATTGTATTATTCATTTAAATATAAAATACAGGAGGAAAAAGATAAGTTTCTGAAGGAAATAATGAGTTTAATTTTGTCCATGAGACCCAGGATACACTGAGAGGTACCTTTGGAGAGAATGCTTTGGTGGGAAGGTAGAGAGAAAATTTTATCAGTGTATAGGTGTTTGGTTTAGATGCCACAGATATTGCCTAGTCATTTTATAAAGACTAGTATGTAGTACCAGACTATTTAGTAATATATCTTCTTATGTTTTTAACTAAGAATGATGACAACACATGCAGAATTTTGATAAAATATACTATCACAATGGTAGATCTATTTTTTAATGGCGGCTCCAATTCCCCACTTCTCCATAACTCTTCGACGTGGGACTTTATGGCTTCTCCACTCCTCATCAACTGGTGGAATATATTCCTCCACCCCTTGAATCTGGGCTGAACTTTAACTCATTTTGGCCAATAGAATGCATTAGAAGTTCTGAACCCAGGCCTCAAGAGACCTTGCATGCTTCTATTCTCTCTGTTTCATGGAACCTCATGACCATTATGACAAAAAGTCAGGACTAACCTGCTGCAGCATGAAATGTCCAGGATAGACGAATCTATCAACTCAGAAATATATTACTGAAGAGAGCTGGGGTAAATGGGGAGATTTGGTTGAAGGCCAAGAAGTGCAGTGTTTTTTGGGGGATGATGAAAATATTCCAGAATTGATTGTAGTGACGGATGCTCCATTGTGTAAATGTGCTAAAAACCATGGCATTATGTTAAAAGGGCAAATTGTACAGTGTGTGAATTGTGTATCAAAGCTGTCCAAAAAATAAAGAAAACAAAACACGTCTTTAAGTTTTCAGAATGTTCACTGCAGGTTTCCTTCACATATTGAATTGCCCTAGTGAATTACCTCAATGGATATAATGAGATTAAGTTTATAAAACCTATCACTCTTGTATAAAGCAAGGCCCTGCAGTGTGAGAATTCAGCAGATTATATTGCTACCTGTGGTCCAGCAAGGTCTCTTTTCTAAGAGAAATCCCATAAATCTGTCAGCTGTATTTTTTCCTCATAGGACTATTTGGTGTGAGGCTAACTTTAACCCCAGAAATGTTTCTTACAATTTCCTCCCTGGGAGTCAGCCTTTTATGGCTGCTGATACACCCTTAATGGCTTTTGGCAGGGATGAAATTAGAGAACACAGCAAATACTATCAAGGATGGCCCTGGGGTCTAGGAGGGCCATACTACCAGCAACACTGCGCTGTTTCAGGCTTTTAGTACTTTTTTCTTGGTTGCTATAATCTAAAAGACAGTGGCACTTCCTCATAAAAATTGTGCAGCCTTAAATTCAGGCCATTACCTGTTGGAAAAGGCAATGTGTGGCCATGGTGAGGTAGCCAGAATGTGGAGAGAGTTTGGGAATAAGGGAGGTACTGCCCCAATCCTGCCTACCCTGCTTACAAACAGTTAAACCCGTGCATCTGCCAATTCATCATTTTTATCTCTATACGAGTGAATAGATAGATCTTCGTGTGTGTGTGTGTGTGTGTGTGTGTGTGTGTGTGTGTGTGTGTTTCCAAGGAAAGTTTGGCTTCAGCTAATACTGAGCTTTAAATAGCAAATCTTGGCTTTGGTGCTTTATTGGAAATATTTCCAATTACTTCAATACCATTTTTATTTTGGGCTGCCATGTGCTGGTACTGGAAGGAATATGGAACATAAGGACCCTTGGTGTTCCAGGAAACTCTGTCTTCGTTACAGTTATAGTTAAATCTATGGACCCAGATCCACCCTACCAGCTGTAAGTAGACCATCTCTGCCCTAAAATCAGAATGAACTTAGTAATCTTTGATCACAGGAGACTCTATCTACTGATGTTTCCTCTGATTTCAGGCGTTCATCTCCAACATTATACCTGCCCTTCTCTCTAAGACCACCAGCCTTATACCACAGTCTGACCCCTGTATAAGGACAGGATATATATGTGTGTGTGTGTGTGTAAATATATCAAGGAATTAGTAGGGAAAATAAAATTGTTAGAGGTGTAATAAGAAAACTCACTGGTTTTAGAGTCAGAAAATCTGAATTTTAAACCATCTTAGCAAAAGGATGAGATACAGAAAAATTCTCATTTTCTTAACCTAAAAAATGGCCACAAAGACTGTACCAATTGCATCCTTGTCCTGAAGATGAAGAAATACGATAAGATATAGGAAATTATTATAAATATAGGATCGTCTTTGGTAATAATAATTTATGTGCCCCTTCGTTCAATTTTGTGTTGGTACCAGCCAGAGGATGACTTCCTTCCTCAGGGGTTTGACTGAGTCTTTCCTATGCAGAACAAAAGTCTCCCTTCCACTTGTTTCAAACCAGAGAGCAACCAGGGCAATGTCTGAGCATCCAAAAGTGTGAATCAGCCTTGCACTTTCTGTTCTGTCTGCATTTTCAATGGGATTCAGGCAGCTGACTATCTCAGAACAGGCTCTAGCTATAAAGCTTAATTATGTGAAATATGCACCCTGGGGGCACTGGCAGCTGCCAGTGAAGAAAATTTGGGAAATTAGATTGGGGAATTGGATTGAAGTAGTTAAATGTTGCCAATTTGCACCTTCCAAGTTAGGGACCAAGACTACCACTTAAAGGATTAATACATAAACATGTTGGTTCCCCTGCAAGACATGCCATTATTAAACAAATTTCAGTAACTAAAGACCAGTCTCTTCCATGCAAATAGCATTCCCTTGGCCTAAATGCATGTAATCAATCCATAGCCTTGTGTCATTGAGGTAGCTGTGCCAAAACATGGTTCTCAAAAAGGCAGAGAGGGAAACTCTTAAACATCCCTTTAATGTTCGGCTACTTGGGCAATGGAACTCTACCCATTGCTTGAGACTAGAATATACTGCAAAAATATACCGTAGTTTAGGATGGCATAATCTGACCCACACTTTAAGATGCAAATGCAGCTGTCTACCTCAGACATCAGCAGAGGATGACTTTGAGACCTTGAGGCTCAGCTCTCAGATTTCTTTTCCCTTCCATTAATCATGCAATGTCTTTCAGGTGTTTTATTTTCCCACCTTAATTCTCCCATTCTCATTGACCTCACCCCCAGCCACATCCCATGAAAGAATCTGGTAGAAGTCATTTACTCTTTATAGTGACATTAAATTAGGAAGGTGGAATCCCTGTGAAAGCATGTGAGTTTTATCACAGTGTCAACGTACATAGGAAATGATGATCTGGTTCATTACACTGAGATTCTGAAGCAGCATTCTAGGCTCAAAGTGGAGTTTATGGTGGAGGAAGGTGCAATGATCAATGATCAATGGCTAATGTCTTAGAACTTTAAACCGAACCTGAAAGGGTGTTTTAACAGGCTCCTCTTTCTGCTTCATTAGTGGGGAAAATGAGGGCCCTATGTTAGCCCGGCTGTGGCAAAAGGAACAAGGGGTTGTCTACATGCATTCTGACCAAAAGAACTCTGTTTCAAGGAAGAGATTAGTCCTAAGTTATTAAAATTTATTTAATTATAGCACATAGCTTGCTTTCAAAGTAGAAAATTTTATTTTGTACTTCATTTCTGTTACCGCCTATAAAGCAACCTTCTGTAAACATTCTGTTGTGAGACAGTTCCACTTCAGTATGAATTCGAGGGAGCGAGGTGTGATATTTAGAATGGGAAATAGGTTTCAATCTTAAAGGTTGCCTGAAGCAATGAATTGAGGAGGATACTGAGACCGTGCCATGGCTCTATTAACTGATTATCAATATCTGCTTTGGGCATAAGAAGGGAGGACTTGGAAAACTGATGACTTGTTGATTGTTGTTTAGTAAAAAAGAATACCTGAGACTTCATTCTACGCCTAGCTCTGCTTCTGACAAATTGTCTGATCTTAGTCATATCATGTTACCATCTGGGCTTTGACCAGGACCAGAAGATTATTTACTAATGCTTACAATTATAAGTTTTTCTCTTTTAAACTTTATTTGGACATGATTTCAGACTTATGAAAAGTTGTAGGAATTGAACAAGGCATCTTCACATACCCTTCACCCAGATTCCCCAAATGTTAACATTTCCCCTTGTGCTTTTTCTTTCCTTTGTGTACACACATGAAAATGTTCTCTCATTCTCACTTCCTCTCTCTCCATGCCCTTCTGTTTTCTTCTTCTCTCTTTTCCATGTGTCTATCTATGCCTCTATCGATATCTACACACACACACAGACACACGTGTACATACTTTTTGAAACATTTAAGAATAAATTACAGATGTGATGCCCCTTTGTTCATTTAGAGTATATTTCCTAGAAGTAAGACTATTATATAACCACAGTACAGTTATCAAAATCAGAAAATTAATATTAAAGCAACATTCTTTAGTTTCACCATTGTTCCAGTCATTTCCAAAGGAAAATTAGATCATTTGTTGCAAAAAGTTATCATGTTTCTCTAATTTTCTTTAATCCAGAAGCCTTAAATTTGTACTGCATGATACTAACATTAAAAAAAAATGCAGGTATTTTGTAGAATATGCCTAAATTGGGCGTGTCTGATATTTCTTTTCTTTTCTTTTTTTTTTTTCTGAGAGAGAATCTTGCTCTGTCACCCACGCTGGAGTGCAATGGCATGATCCCTGCTCACTGCAACCTCCTCCTCCCGGGCTCAAGCAATTCTCCTGCCTCAGCCTCCTGAGTAGCTGGGATTACAGGCACTCACCACCACACCTGGCTAATTTTGTATTTTTAGCAGAGACAGGGTTTCGCCATGTTGGCCAGGTTGGTTTTGAACTCCTGACCTCAAATGATCTGCCGGCCTCAGCCTCCCAAAGTGCTGGGATTACAGGCACAAGCCACAGTGCCCGGCTTGATATTTCTAAATGATTAGGTTCAGATCATTATTGCCTGGAATTCTACATAAGGGATTTTTCTGTCCTTCTCAGTGAATCACGTTCGGAGGAACGTGGTTTTGGCTTACCACCTTTCTGGTGATATTCACTATGATCACTTGGTTTCTCCAAGGTACAGGTTCTTATGCTTCCCCTTTTTAATTAACAACTTGTAAAGATATATTTTGAAACTATGTGGTTTCCTTTCAAATAGTTACTTGTCAATATTTTACGGCCGGGCGCGGTGGCTCACGCTTGTAATCCCAGCACTTTGGGAGGCCGAGGTGGGCAGATCACGAGGTCAGGAGATCGAGACCACGGTGAAACCCCGTCTCTACTAAAAATACAAAAAATTAGCCGGGCGTGGTGGCGGGCGCCTGCAGTCTCAGCTACTCGGAGAGGCTGAGGCAGGAGAATGGCGTCAACCTGGGAGGCGGACCTCGCAGTGAGCCGAGATCGCGCCAGTGCCATTGCACTCCTGCCTGGGTGACAGAGCGAGACTCCGTCTCAAAAAAAAAAAAAAAAAAAAAAAATTTTACTTAACAGTTGCATTACCTCTTGAGGAATCTTGCCTCAGACAAGGATTACAATAATGGCTGCTACTCGATTTTCTAATTCCATCAGTCCTACATTTATTACTTTAATTTCTGCTGTAAAGAAGAGCTTTATTTATTTATTTATTTATTTATTGTTATGCACATGGATTCATGAGTTATTACTTTATTGTATGGATTAAAATTTTTACTATCATGTGTTTAAACGTACTCAAATGATCCCAGATTTAGCAAGTGTTGCCCCACAGAGCTGGCATTCATTGAGCACTTCATCACGTTATGACACAAAATAATATCTCAGATACATCTTTTATTGTTCCACTCTATCCCTGAAATCAGCCGTTTATCCAAAATGTCTGGACTTTGTAAGTGGAAAATGTGATTAGAAACCAAGATGTGGCTACTAGGTGTGCCCATTGCTACTAGGGTATTATCGCTTCCAGGCTCTCTCAGTGGATAGAGTTAGAAGCCATATAGATATACAAATATATATACAGGGATACATATACACTTATAGTTTTATATCTATATGTATTTCTTAATAGATTTACATTTAAAGAGATATATATATACACACAAAATCCTACACAAACATACACATATGTATGAATATACATGCAGCCTAAAGCATTCTTAACTACTTCTTTATTTATATATATTAAAATCCAGTTCACACTCATTCTTTCAAATACTAGAGGGTTCATACTATCCTTCCACATTTCTATATTTATAGCTTCCTTCTCTGACAATGAGAAATCTGGCTTCTACTATCTACAATATATTTACTTATTTGCTTAGATCTAGAATACACAGAAAGTAGTTTTAGAACTGTTAACCCATCTGTTTGTGAAAAAGAAACCTACTAACTCTGGTTAGTAGTCCAACATATTTCCAAAGTTAATTTTGTCTTTGGCCTGAAGTGTGTAATCTAAATGCTGTTGAAATTTACCTGATTTAGTTCTTTTTTTCTCTTCCTCCAGTGTGGTTACATGACTTCTCCAAATATGGCTTTAAAAATGCATTTCTGTTGGTATTTTGTTTTAGACTTCCCCACATATTGTTTTATTTATTATTTATTTCCCTTCATTTAATTATTTGAAACATTAGCAGGGCTCTAAAAGTCAGAATGTTCAACATGGTATGCTTGGAGAAGCTTCATTCCCCACCCTGTCCCCATTCCTTCCATTCTTTCCATTGTTCTCACCCAAGCAATGTAACTAACCAATTTCATTAATCTCCAAAGTATCTTTCCTATATGTACAATAAAAATACATCCATATTTTCTCACTCCCCCATCTTTCTTACACAAAAAATAGCATATGTTTTATATATATCTAGAATTTTTTATTGTATTTGAATGTGTTGAAAACATATCTGCATTTTTTTCAATTTATTTTAACACTTATAGAGCACCTATGATATTTCAGGTACTGTACATACAGTGGTGAACAAATCAGAGAAAATCTCCATTCTCACAGAATTTATGGGCTAGCCGAAAAGATAGATATTAATCAACAAATTTCAGTACTTTTCCTTCTTTTTAAACTGCATGATTGTTAGTATTTTTTCTGTTTTTTTTTTTATTTTAACTTTTCTATTTCATTAGCTTTAGAGCTACAAGTGATTTTTGGTTATGTGGATAAATTGTATAGTGATGAAGCCTAGGATTTTAGTGTACCCATCACCTGCATAATGCACAATGTACCCTATAGATAGTTTTTTATCCTTCATCCCCTTCCCCACTCTCCACTTCTGAGTTTCCAAAGTCCATTATGCCACCCTGTATGCCTTTGTACCCATTCCTCAGCTCCCACTTATAAGTGAGAACATGTGGTATTTGATTTTCCATTCCTGAGTTACTTCACTTGGAATAATAGCCTACAGTTCCCTGCCAGTTGCTGCAAAGACACTATTTCATTATATTTTTAATGGCTGAGTAGTATTCTGTGGTATATACATACACCACATTTTCTTTATCCACTTATCAGTTGATAGGCATTTAGGTTGATTCCTTGTCTTTGCAATTGTAAATTGTCCTGCAATAAATATACATGTACAGGTATCCTTTGATATAACAACTTCTTATCTTTTGGGTAGATACCCAGCAATGGAATTGCTGGATTGAATGGTAGATCTACATTTTGTTCATTGAGAAATTGAAATCTCCATACTGTTTTCCATAGAGGTTGTACTAACTTACATTCCCACCCAGCAGTGTATAAGTGTTCTCTTTTCACCACTTTTGCACCACTATCTATTGTTTTGTGGCTTTTTAATAACGGCCATTCTGGCTGGGCTAATGTGGTATCTCACTGCGGTTTTAATTTGCAATTCTCTGATGATTAGTGATGTTGAACATTTTTTAAATATGTTTGCTGGCTATTTGCATATCTTCTTTTGAGACAGGTCTACTTATGTATTTTGTCCCCTTTTAATAGGATTATTTGTATTTTTCTTGCTGATTTGTTTAAGTTCTTCTTTGTAGATTCTGGGTAGTAATTGTTTGTTAGATGCACAGGAAATATTTTCTCCAATTCTGTAGGTTGCATGTTTACTCTGTTGGTTATTTTGCCTTGTGGAAGCATTTTAATTTAAGTCCAATTTGCGTATTTTTGCTTTTGTTGCGTTTGCTTTCAGGTTGTTAGTTATAATTTCTTTGCCTAGGTTAATGTCCAGAAGAATTTTTTCTAGGTTTTCCTCTAGAATTTTTATGGTTTTTTGGTCTTATGTATTTAATCCATCTTGAGTTGATTTTTGTATATGATGAGAGATATGGATTCAGTTTAATTCTTCTACATGTGGCTATCCAATTTTCCCAGAACCATTTATTGTATAAGACATCTTTTCCCAAGTTTATATTTTTGTGTGCTTTGTCAAAAATCAGTTGACTGTAAGCATTTGGCTTTATTTCTGGGTTCTCTATTTTATTCCATTGGTCTGTGGATCTACCTTTATACCAGTCCCATGCTGTTTTGGTTACTATAGCCTTTTAGTATAATTTGAAATTGGGTAATGTGATGCCTCTAAATTTGTTGTTTTAGTTTAGGATTTCCTTGGCTAAGAATAGTATGCTTTTTCTAATCTTTCTATTTTGGCTTTTTCACTTAACTGTATTTCTTGAAAATCACTCTGTATCATAGAAATTTTTCTCATCCTCATCATTCTATTCTGGATATACTGAGTCCATTCTGTGGATATACCTTAGTTTACTGAATCTCTCTCCTATGTATGAGTACCTAGTTTTTTTCCAGTATGTTTTATTTATAATCAATGCTGTAATTAATAATCTCACACATACATATTTTTTCATATTTGGAGATGTTTCTACAGGAGTAATTTTTAGAAATTGATTTCTGGTTTGAAATGTGAACATACACGTAGTTTTATAGGTTATTGACAAGTTCTAGTTCATTTTCATAAGGTGCTTACTAATGTTATTTCATACAGAATTGTATGAGAGTGACTATTATCTACATCTCCACTGAGTATGTTGTCATTTGATTTTTTTATTGTTGCCCATCTGATACATGAGAAAGGGTAAGTCAGTACAGTTTTATTTTCTGTTTTTCTCATTATGAGGGAGGTTAAATGTCTTTTTTCTGTTTACATTCTTCTTGTGAACCATCCATTTATATCTTTTGCCCATTTTCTATTATATTTTTGATAAATTTCACTCATTCAAAAAGTTCTTTATATTTAGGGACATGAATTTTTATCTGTGATATATATTGCAAATATTATCTCAGTTTTTCTGCTGTGCTTTGAGTTTGAGTATACAGTTATTTTTTGCCATGTAGTTATTATTTTAATATCAGTTTTATGTCAAAATTGTTAATATTTTATTCTATTACATCTACACAGGGCAAGATTTTAGATATTATTATTTTGGCCCCATTAAATAAATGAGAAAATTGAGCCCCAGAGACACAAAATTGTCTAAAACCACAATATAGATAGACATATATATAATATACATTAAAAAGAATATATACAAGTATTTATTCACACACATATATTACATAAGCCAAATCATATTCATATAAAATGCACATACATGTGAAATTAAACTTATTGAGCTATTTGTTTCTGGGGAAACAACGGTGAATATAAGAAGACATCCTTGTCCTAATGAACTTGTGCTCTCAGAAATATATTTTAAATGTAGTTACAAATATTAATCAAATAAAGAAAAATTCTAACAAGTTAGGATTTAATTTTTGTGCTTTTAGAGCACGTCATAGAAATGATTGATCCTGCAGGGAGGTTGTTATGAATTTTTCTGAAGAAACGGGCTAAAATGAGCTTGGATGTAAAGGATGAGTAAGCATTAATTAGGAGGCGATTGGGGTGGAGTAGAGGACTGGACCAGAGAGAGGACACCATGTCTGTACAGAGTATGGTGAGTGGAAAGGGCCTAAAGCAGCCTGGTGGTTGTTGCAATGAGAGAAATGACAGAGCATGGGATGAGATGGGCCTATAAAGTGAGAACTCACATAACTGATGTGGTTCTTAAAGATTAACATTTCATTTACAATGGGAAAAAGTGAATGACAATCTTATTTTGTTGCATAAAGCTTCCAGCTAATTGGGAAAGTGAAGAATTGTTATAGTGGGGTAAATCTGGACGGAAGAGATCAGTTCAGAAGCTCTTGCAGCAGGCTAGGCTTTTACTAGAGTGTTGACGATAATGATTCTTTAATTCAAAATTTAAATATTGAGTTCCGGTTATACGTTGGGCCCTAAATTAAGGGATGAAAATGAAAAAAAAAAAAAAGATGGATAGATACGAATAATATTTAAAAGGAAAAATAGATAATATGTATGACAAATTTGATATTAAAGTAAGGGGGGCTATTTTCAGGTTATCACTTAAGTTTCTGGTTTGAGGGAGAAGAATACATAGTGATTTTGGAGGAAGTTCATGCTTGGGAAAGAAACTCAGGCATTTAGACTAGACATTTTGGGAACTGATGAAGATTATGAGACATCTTTTGGGAGATGTCAAAGGTTTAGCTGGTTAAGTGAGCCCAGAGTTTGGAGGAGATGTTGAGTTAGAGTCACGGGCCAGTTTGTGAGATGTCTGCAAAAAGAGGGCATTCAAGGCTGTAGCTGCAGGTGAGGTCTTCTAGAGAGAGGTGATAGAAAGAGGAAGGATCAAAGCTTATACTGAGCCTTGAGGGACACCAGCATTTAATGACTGTGGGTGAAGAGGAATAAACTTGGCAAAAGAGATAAAAAGGAAACTAGAATACTACAGAATCACAGAAACTAACTGGATATAGCTTTTAAAGAAGCAGGGTGTATCAATAGTGACCAATACTTATGATAGGTCAAGAATGAAGACAGCTAAAACTACTCATTGGTTTAGTTACATGGAGCCCATTCTTGACTATAGTAAAACTTCTTTGGGTAGAGTGATGGTGCTGTAGTTAAAATAGAGTAGATTGGGAGCAAGAGAGAGGTGAGGAAGGGGAGGAGACATCTGGGGAAGTTTGGCTAGGAAGAGGAGAGAGGGAGACTGGAAGCTGGATAATTGTCCAATGAAAACATGCAAGTTTGTTATGGGGCTGAAATTCTTAAATTTTTTGTTCATTTGTGTTTTTCTTTAGATTTCATGCTTCAGCAAACCACAGAGGTATAGATCTCACATTGTCACAGAAAGTGCCCCAGAGGTCAGTTAAGGGAGTCCACCCAAGTTCTGAAATACACGTGAAGATCTTACACTAAGCAAATCTTATCAGGGAATAACTGCCCGGGTTGCTGTTGGAAGGGTCCCTAGGATGGGAAGACATCGTTTGACAACCAACATGGAGGTTTATCTTTATTAACCAAAGTGCAGCTCGGGGGGAACATCTCAATAGGAATAAATGATGCTTTGGTTAATGCAGCCAGCATTCCAAAGTAACAAATCCACTGCTTTACATGGCAAGCAATAGTGACAGCTCTGTTTTCCCTAAATAATACATCTCATTAACCGAACCTGTCTAATTCCTTAGCATTAACTCACTTAATGCTGCCCCTTGGAAAGACACAAACTGCCTGAAACATATATTTTCTTTATAATCCCCCAAACCCTGCTTCTCTATGGCTCCTTTTGTTTTTATTGAGTGAGTTTATGGTGGTAAAAGGTTGCAAAGTGAAACTTGTCACTTTCTGGTGGTAGTAATTTAGCACCTAATGAGCTAAATGCCTAAGCACTGGAGAAGTGCAGTAGGTCGGGAGCTGATGCTGGGGACACAAATGGGGTTGACTTTAAAATGGACTACATGTGACTCAGACATGAAAATCAGGCTGAGAAAGCATTCTTCAGTGCGTATGTGAGAAGGAACCAGCAGGGAATACTGAAGTCAGATTATTGGAAGATGTTAAACAACGAAAGAGGAACAGCTGATACCATGGTAGTAAAGTTAATAACATATTAATCATAATATTGATAACGACCCTTATTTATCAAATGCTGTAAACTACGGTGTCCTACACTGCACTGTGGACCTAGAGGCTGAACTCATTTTATCATTACTTGATGAATTGTGCAAACATGTTAACTTCTTGGAAATTCAGTTTATAAATCTGGAATGTTAAAATTAAAAAAATAATGAAGTCACAAAGCAAGCTTCAAGTTGTGGAGATAGATTTTTTAAACTGGCGTCCATTTACCAACCTCTTAATCATCATGTCCATCATTCAACTAGTAATGAGGATCCTTCCAAAATGACTACAAACCACATGACTTGGTAAGAGGGAGTAAGAAACATCTTCTGAGTTTCCCAATATATACAATAAGGAGACTGAATGAAACAGATTATCTGATCCTATTCCGAGTTAACAATTTATGATTTTTGTGACTAGAAACTTATTCAGAGGGGCTGATTTTTAAATCCTTTATTGCCACTAGGAAAACAAAACCTAAGTAACCCTTCACTGCTGAAAACCAGGATGTATACACGAAGGACTAAACAGGTAAATGAATGATCAGGGGCCTGTGTGTATGGCACCGTATTGGGTACTATGGGGTATAGTGACACATGAGGCTGAATGACCACCATCTCTCCCTGACACCCCTGGCCTGAGGTATTTTCTTATGTAAGAACTCATAAGCTAGGTGCAATGCTCAGATATCGTCAAAAGAAGCTTTCCCTAACATTCTTGATGTAACTGACCTTTTGATTTATTTTTTCATTTTGATTTCCCAATAAGTAGAGTCCCTGGAATGTACAATCAACTTCCCATGAGAGAATAAATATAGGTTTTATTGATAAGATGCTGTTATGTGAATATTCATAAATACCAGTGTGGTTATATGTCTAGGCTTATATAAATACAAGGATCTCTGAAACTAAAGGGTGTGTTTGAATGTAAAACATACAACTTTATAATACATGTCTTATATATTAGAAAGCCATATATTCAAATTGATTTTCTCTTACATTAATCTTGATATACTGAATCTTGCCTAATTACTTGGGGTTTTTTTTCTCCCTCTATTTTTATTAGATGTATCTCTTTTAATCTGTATATAAAAATTATTTTAAAATGTTAGATATTTTTAACATGCAAGTGTTATTAATTTACATTTACTAATTTACTTTTTACCTTTACTAATTTATTTTTCTGCTTTATTATCTCGTTTTGTTTCTTCTCTTTCCCTTCTCTCCATCTTACTACATTCTCTAGTCTTTAGTTTCTTCTCTTCTTTTTATATTATGCCGTGTGAATTTTTTCTCTCATGTTTTTCAAATGTTATTTATGTTGCTATTTGCCATTTTTTTCTTCTCTTCCCCATTTGACAATTTTAAATAGTTATCACATAATTCCCTTTCAATGGTTTTCCTTTCCTTTTGATTATTTAGATAAGCAGTTAGTTATGACACGGGAAAATTTCCCTTATCCCTTCACAGGGCGTGCGATGGGGGTGAGGCTGGCTTCTTTGGTGCCCTGCTGCTCAAACCTCTAGGGAGTATACAGACGAGCAAGCTGTGGGGCTCCCACCCCACGGCAGCATCTGGGGTGAATGTTTACAGCTGAAGCCTCAGTGGGCATGTGTTAGAGGGTGCTCTTTTAGTTTCGCCGTCCATAGGCAGCTTGTGTTAGCTCAATTAGACCCCCTGCCTTATGGCAAGGACAGAGGGCTTCCTGTATCCCAGACTTTCTTGCCTTGGTGTACTGGAAGAAATGGATCACGTGTGGGCTTGGAGAATGAGTGCCAGGTTTTATTGCGTGGAAGTAGCTCTCAGCAGATAAGGGAGCCAGAAGGGAGATGGAGTGAGAAGGGGGTTTTCCCCTGGAGTTGGGCCGCTCAGCAGCCAGGGCTTTCCTCTGTCCACCCCGCCAAACTCTTAAGTTGTTCTGCAGGTCCATGGCCTGCCAGCGTCTATTGGTGTGCTCTTCTGTCCGCATGTTCCCCTCGACGTCCTCTGTCCTCTTGATGTCCAGCTGCTTGTGTCTCTGCCTGCTAGGGTCTCAGGGTTTTCATAGGCACAGGACGGGGGTGTGGCAGGCCAGGTGGTCTTGGGAAATGCAACATTTGGGCAGAAAAATATAAATGCCTGTCCTCACCTAGGTCTGTGGGCACAGGCCCGGGGGTGAAGCCCAAGCCAAGGACCACGGCTTTCCCTTCCCATCACTTCCCTGCCCCCTCCTGTATCAGTTATATCCTGTAAATTTTAGTTTATATTATTTTAAATCTCATCTTATGTAGAGTTATTTTTTCCTATGGCTGATCCATGCATTCATGTGTCTCTACTGAGAAGTTTTACAATTTCTTCTGCCAGGAATCCAAGAATGCATTGGTCCTGGGTGAGTTTTTTGTTTATATCTCAAATAGCAATTTCAAATTCATGTGCAGTTCGAGTCTCAAGTCCTATGTAGTCCAAGCATAGATAAAAATTTTTCAATGTTTTTTTCCAAAAGCTCTTTATATACAAACACTATCACGAGTATTGGTTATTTCAGCAGCTATTTAAGATAGGGATCATTTCATCAACTTAGCAAAGAAAGAAGATGAATATTAGAAGTTAATTCAGCAAGTCTGTTCACAACCTAAGAAAATTGAAGTGGAATTTTGCTTTGTATTTGCTAAATTTTAGTTACTTTATGTTTTTTATATCTGTATACAAACTCATGACATAAGTTAAGCTACAGACTTAGCATATGATAAAAGGATGGAAATAATTAGCTGAAATTTTAAGTAAAAGATATGTATTACAGCTCTTGGTTGAGTACACCCTATATTTTATTCTAAGTATATAGTTGGAGAGTTGTGCAAAGCTACAAATATGAGAATGTTCGTTACTGCATTGTTTATAGTATTGGAATATCTTCAACAACGTTAATGTTCAACAATAAGTAATTGGCTAAATAAATTATGACACATCTATGTGATGCAATATGATATAACTATTAAGGTATTATCTTATTTAGTTGCTTTCAAAAGTTCCAGGATACTATGTTACAAGCCCATTTTTGAGAAAAAATTGGAGAAAAATATGTAGTTTTACATAGCAAAATTTACAAAGCTTTTTAGATGGTAGATTTATGAATATTTTTTATTTTCTTCTTCATGCTTGAGTTTTTTATTTTCTCTCAGTATACATAATAATTATGCAGTCAAATAATTTAAAAGAATAAAATACATATTAATAAAGATTTTGAACATTTAATATATTTTTCTGAGTTAGGTTTTGCTGAAATTATTGCTTACAATTGGCTAATAAATATGAAACCTAGTATCTCATAATTTTTTTTTTCCAGCTGAGAGCCAATTAGTCAAGTTAATATCCAGCTTTTAGAATTAAAACATGATATATGAATAATTTATAAATCAATTTTGTGTGCTTCTCTGCTGAGGTCGTGTACCCACCCACGGGCTGCCAAAAATCGGAGAGAAAACAGACAATGTGCTCTCTTGGATGGACTGTCATCTACATTCTTGTCCAGAGTCATTGTTATCCCACTCAAGCCTGTCTCCTGACACAGCAAACACTTACGGGCTCCTTTTAAGGTTCTAATCGTAAAAAGTATTCTGCTTTGTCTTTTTTTCCATCAATAAGAGCTGATCACATGGAGCGAATATGATTCTCTGAGCAACTAATAGCCCAGAGAGAAACTCCTTGACAGAATGGAGACTGTGTGGTCTCAGATTTCTGTGAGTAACTGTTTCACTTTGTATAGCTGTGAGTGAAATTCTGAGTCATAACCCGGCTTACAGATCAGCTGACTGGTCTGGACTACCAAACACTAAATGGCTAAATGAGTGGTATAAAACATGCATCATGACAGTAAGTTAATTCCTTAATGTATAAAATCTTGCATTCAATCAATTTGTATTGAATTTCACTGTGTTGTGTTGAATTGAACTCATCTGAGAATGCTAAATGCCATGAATGAACCTATAGATTAACCTTAAAGTGAGTCTTTCTATAATGGTGAAAAGGCTGGGACCTTAAGAAACTCTTTCTCCTTACCCTCAATCACCTCTTCATACTGTCTACTTTATAATTCTTTCTCATCCAAATTAAACAATCTGTGTGTCCAGGTATTTTTCGTTCCTGTCCTTGAAATTTTACCTATGCCATTTATTCTACTTCAAATGTCTTGCCCATGCTGCTGATTTTGATCCTACCCTACTAAGTGTTGCCTCCTAGAAACATTGCTTGATTGCCTTCTAAGTCTAGCACGTCTTAGTACAACCACACATACCCAACGTAAGGTGGGCCTTAATGGATGCTGACTGCATTAATGAAGCAATGGATATATTCTAACACGTAATGCATAAGACATACATAAACCACATTTTTACAAATACCTTAGTGTTTATATATTAAATGTATTTTCTTCCTTATTTGATTCTAAGCCGTTGGAGACCAAGGATTGTGTCACTGATATCTCTGTACTTTGCATCTTTTCTCTAACAGCGACTGGCACAATTTTTGGAGTAGATTGGGAATTTAAAACAAGTGGATTAAATGCAATATTTTGTACATTAAGTGAATTAACTTACTGCCATACTCCATATTTTACAACACTTATATGACAGTATTTTCATGTTGCCATGTTTCATTTTCTTTTTCTTGAATAGTAAATCAGTTGAAGAAACCTGTATCTTGTGCCTATTTATACATGCTTTACCTTTTTCCACTACTTTCATGTCTGAAGCTGCAAAATTATTATTATTCATTCATTATGTATTTGTTGAATAAATCAGTAAATCATGATGTAAACAGGCACTTTCAAATTCATTCATTCACTCTTTCTTCCTCATCATTTGGAGTACCTCCTCTGAGCCAGACATTAACTTATTCATTGTGTATCCTGAGGAATCAGCATACGTCTGCTCAGTTGGCTGTGTGTGTGTGTGTGTGTGTGTGTATGTGTGAGTGTGTGCATGCAGACTCATAGAGAAGCTCATTGTCTGCAGAGCTAGACAGGTATTACGTTTAACAGAGAGTAGAGCTGACAATCTGCCTTCCTAATATGATAATTGCAATAAATTTGTGCAGAGGGCATGGGTAGAACTTAAGATTTCAGCAGAATGGTCTAGGATGCTCTAAACCTACAACCACATTTTGGTCCTGAGTACACACCCAGAGGAAGGGGTCGAAAGTTCAGTTTTAAGGTCTAGACAGGATATCATAGAAGGCCATGGTGCAGGCAAGACATCTACTTAGAAAATTCTAGCAGCAGACATTTAGGACTAGGACTACTCTGAAATGAAGGCACTCAGCCATTTGGTATGGTAGAAATATGTTATGGGGCCATGGATTTGTATAAAGCATTCATTGTAAGAAGCTAGAATTAAAAAAAAAACAAAATCACACAAAAAATAAGAAATTTATGAAGCTATCATGATACTAAAATTTAACATTTGCTTGGTAAAATAAATAGAGAAAATAAGTTGTTTCTTTGATAACAACAATAAAATTATACTCCCCAACAAGACTTATCAACAAAAAATGTAGATTAAATAATGGAAGATAATTTCAGATTTATATCGATATTAAATATAATGAGTACATAATATGATCAGACATCATTATCAGTGGTGAAATATTAAATGATTTCCTGCTGAGTTATGGACAAAGAAATGTATGCCCCCTATAATCACCTTGGTTTAACCTACTGGAGATTTTAACCATTTCAATAAGATAAGAAAAAGTAAATAAAAAGCATGAATTTACAAAAATTTTAAAAAACAAATATCTCAATTTTTTCAAATGATGCATATGTCCTTAAAATATCTAAAGGAAACCTACATAAAAATATTAAATTAATAAATGAATTTAGCAAGGCTGTAAGATTTATATATAAAAGTCAGTTTATATATCAGCAACAAAGGAATATAACCAGAAACTTTAAAAATCAATACTATTTTAAATGGCATAAAAGTCATCAAATATTTGGGAATAAATCTTTGTTAAAGTATCCAACAGTATGCAAAAAATCACATGTGACTGCTTTAAAATGTTTAAAGTTATGTTAATGTGGGCATTTATCTTTTACACGGATTGGAAAAATCACTATTGTGAAAATATTTCAACTTCTCTCAAATTTTTGTAAAATCAATACAATCACATTATAGATATCATGGTGTTATGAAAGTGATGAGTTTATTCTAAAATATACATGGCATTTCATAGTGGGAGAAAAATAGCCAAGACAATCTTTAGGAAGACCAAACCTGGAGAACTTACACTACCGGAAAAAACTTTTAAATATAAGCTAGTATAATAGCAACAGTGTGGTACAAAGATCGACAGATAGAACATTCAAACACAGTAGAAAAGTCAGCAATGACCCACACTTATATGGTCTCCCTATAGTGCAAAAGAGAATAAAAGGGAAAGGATGAACATATCAATACAGGATGCTGATCAGTGGGATGTCCATGTTGGGACAAATGTGCACACATGTACACATATACAGACATATACACTTCTTTCTACCAGAAAATAAAAACTCAATTCCAGATAGGGTGCAAATGTAAATTATAAATGAAAAATAGTAAATTTGCTTGAAAAAAGCATAGGGGTGTATCTTTGTGACACAGAGGTTGGCATTTTTTTCCACAAAGATTTAAACAAAGAAAATACTGATAAATGGGACTATATTAAAATTAATGATTTTGTTAATTAACAGAGACATTCTGAGAGTAAAGGAAAGCCTTTTAATAACTGTTACTAGGTCATTTTCTGTATCTATATGTATTATATATACACCTATCTGTCGATATATCCTTGATCCCTTCTTTCACCACACATTAAAAAATCAATTTGAAAATGATCATAAATTAATATTTTAAAAGTATATCTTCTTTAGAAATTTGAGGACTATTATGTTGGGGAAAACAAAGACTACCTGAATATATATATCAAAGAGTACTAACCATACAATAAAACATTAATCATATATTTCATTAAAATTAAGAACTTTTTTTCATTAAGCAACACTATTAAGAGAATGAAGAAGGTTACCACAGACAAGGAGAAAATATTTGCAATACATATATTCAATTAAGAACATATACCAATAAAATAACAATCATATAACCATAACTTCAAATTAATGATTGAAAGGCTAAAACCCAATAGAAAATTGATAAAATAATTGAAACACCACTTCACAGAAGACATGACAAGCAATCACATAAAAATCAGTGGTCATTCCTAAGTTATCTGTGACGTGTAAATTAAAAGCACTGTGAGATTATTCTACACATACCCACTAAAATCACTAAAATGATAAAGACAGACAATATTAAGTGGTGATAAGGATGAAGGTATCTGGAACGCTCACTGCTGTTGTGGGTACACATTGGTAAAATTCAATTTAAAAGTCTTCGGTTGCATTTATTGTTTCTGGTTCCACGTGTACAGAGCTTAGAAGTCATCAGTTTATTCTAACAAGTAAAAACCTAAATGGATGGAAAAACAAACTCTTGCTGGATCAGGAAGAGAGGGTAGAACACAGGGCAAACCGCTGTTGTCCCCAGGATTGGAGAGACAGACAGGCAACTACAGGGAATGAAGGCTTACTGGAGCAGAAACGCACAGGCAGAAAATGCCAAGAGAACCAGGGCTGGGGTAGGAACATCTGAACAGTAACTGACAAATTGCTGAATTGCTGGAGGCTCAGTGCAGACAAGCATGAGAGTTAAAAACTCCAGAGAGACCAGTCATACCGCCTACCTTCCACTTTTGTGAGTTTTCCCTCCAGGCACTCAACCCAGTTCTCACAGTAAATATCAGAGAAAAATCCCCTTGTTTCCAGCAGAGGGAGGAGAAAAGGAACCATTTTGAAATACAGCAGAACACTCTGTTCTTCTTAAAGAGGACTGCAATCAGGGGAAACTAGTTAACCAGAACCTAAGCTGCTGGGGTATTATCACAGCCTAACTGACCTGGGGGTAGAGAAATACTCAACTCCAGTCAGGTCTAGCCTTCCAATGAGAAGGGAAACACACAAATCAAGCCCACTCCAGCCACTCTGCTCCACCTAGAGGGAGAGAAAAACAATGAGAAATACTTGTAAAATTCTCAGTCCAGAGGCATACATAGGCTTACCAAAAGACTAACCCAATCAGAGAACTATACGGTATGTCCTCAAAGTCACAGATAGGTTCTTGAAAATTGTGACTTTAAGTGAACAGACTATAAAGACACCAATTTTATTACAGGCTAATTGACATAAGCAAGAGTTAAGTTCCTATGGTATATTTCTGGTCATAAGAACATCATCAAACTTCTAAATAAAAACCAAAACACTTCTAATATTAAATATTAAAATAAATATGAGCTATATGTAAATTTCCCAACGATTAATAAAAACAAGATAATTATTTACTCCTTTGTTCTAGTTCAGAATCTCAGGTGGCTGGACAGGACGCCATCCCATACCAGGACACACTCATACACAAACACACACACACACCACACACACTCAGACTGGGACTGTTTAGACATGCCATTTCACCTCAGGGGCACAGCTGTGGGATGTGGAAGGAAACGGGAATACCTGCAAAAAAAACCTGCAGACATGGGGAGAACGTGCCAACTGCACATAGTGACCCTAGCTGGGAATTAATTTTTTATCTCATAGGTTTTATAACAAAATGATGTCGAAGGAAATGATGTTATTTCAGGACCTGCTGTAGAATACTTCCCACCTCCACAGCTTATTGCCACATTACTAAAGGCCTATTTGAAGCAATCCCTTTGACATGGTATATCATGGCCTATTAAGAAAAAAGAGAATATAAAAACATACTAAAAGGCAAAAAAAAAAAAAAAAAAAAGAATTTGAATAGACAGGATGCATCTGAAACAGACATGGTAAAGATGTTGGAATTAGATTGAGAATGGCTTGTGCTTCTCTTTTAACACTGGCATTTCAGCTGGTGATGTTCAGGGTTATCACATGGCTTCATTGCCAACCGGACTGCAATTCAGGACATCTGACCAAGGGTCAGCCTGAGCTTTCTCAGCTTACAACTCTCCAAGTGGACAGTTACAGAAGCTTAGCCTCAGGGCAGGGCCAGCTCTTCTTGGCAGTGCCTTGTGAGGCCAACAACATCATTCTACACCCAGAAAATCTGTAAGTCTCTGAATGTTTGTCTTTTTTTAAATTCTCCCCGCCCCGCCATTCTATTTTATTTTCTTATTCTTTCCTCTTTTTCCTTTACTTTCTCTCATCTGATTCTGTTTCCTCTTTCTCTCCCTCCATCAAATCCTCCCATCAATTGAAGTTCCCATACTACAGATTTCCTGGTTAAGTCCAGCCTTTACATGTCCTTCTTCTTCTCTTCCTACTAAGAGTGCTCTCAGCCCTTATCTCTATGTTTTGGTCATGCTCAAACTTCTAAGATCAGCTGAACCCTCATTCCCCTTAATAATCCTTTTCTGAGTTCTCCAGCTGACATAGATCTTTCCCTCTTCTGAAAGCCCGTACCTCTGAGAATCTGTTCCACTTCTGCCTCTTATCCACCATTGCTCAAATGGTATATACACCTTAAAACATGCATCTGTGGGAACACACATAACACATGTGCCCAGGAAATAGTACATGATCATTCAGTGCTTGCTGATAAATTCAATGATGGCTGGTTAGGAGTTTAAAACAGGAAAACAGAGACATATATTCAAACAGGCCCCTTATCTGGCCTCTCTCCTATGCCTTTCCATAATCTTTTCTCTACACACTTTTTCAGTTATAACCTGCCCCTTGTTCGTGCTTTCTTGGCTCTTTATTTTGTTGTTTTACCTGTTTTATTCTCTTACTTTCTTTTATCCTCTGACAGGTGGTGACATATTTTTTCTCTTATTTCTTCTTTGAAAGAACTCCAAAGCTTTGCAGATAGTTTTTCCTTTCATTCACTTTCTCTTTCTCTGTCTCTCTCTCTTCCTCTCCCTCTCCCCCTTCCCTCCCCACTTCTCCTCCACGTTTTAATCCTTTTCTTCTCCTCATAACCCACCCAGAATTACCTTCTGAGTAACACAAGTTTTATTTAGAATGAGTAAAAATAAAATTGCTTCAGGGCTTAGACTCTGAAGGCCAATCTTTGCCGGGAGACAATGTTTACCACTTAGTGATAAATTGGGATTGTTATCAAGGGGTTGACAGACTGTTACCTAAGGCACGGCTGGAAATAATGCCATAAAAATTGCTGAACATGGGAAAGTAAATGCCAATGGCTCCTGCAGTAAAACCAAGTTGGTAAACAGCAATCAACACAATAAGTTACTGTGGTCAGTTTGGGGATGGAGTTGTGATAACGTTAGGGATGTCATAATAGAGTCTTACTGGCCTGGAGAATGTCCTCCAGGACAAGACAAGGATTGGCTGGGAGTTTGCAAACCAGAAATCTAAGAGCTGATCCCTGGATAAGTAGTGGCTAAGGGATCTTTCTAAAGGTACCGGAATGTTATGTCACAAAATACTGGAACCCTATAAAAGCTGGGATTCAGGCACAGAGAACAAGGCAAGAAGCTCATTTTCTTGCATGCGGACATAGACTTTTCTTCCCCTTACCCCAGGAAAAAAAATGGAACCACTTATTAGATTCAGGAAATTAGGTTTAAGCTCCTCTATGCTCAGAGATAAATTACATTTCTCAGTTCTCCTTGCAGTTGTGTTCAACCATAGCCCTGTGTTCTGACTAATGAAATGTAGGTGGAAGTCATATACACACATCTGGGCCTCTCCCATAACACTCACTCATGCATATTTCAATTCTTCATACTTTTCCCCTATCCATGGTTGGTTGGAGAAAGCTTTGAGATGAAGAGTCTTAAGATAGAGGAAGCCTCATACCCTTAGTTATTCTTTAAAGGGGAGTCATGCAGAAAAAATAAAAAAAGAAATAAAGGATGTGCAAGGCACATGCACAGACACATGTTCAATTACAAGAACCAAAAAATAAACCCATCTTAGCCTGTATATTAAAAAATAAACCTTTATTTTATGAAGAAAATAAATGATGAACAATTAGTCTTCAGTTGGCTGACCATGATGAACATGAGTGGACTGTGATTTCCAGTTTTGCCATTCCGTATGTGTTTTCTGGTAAGAGCTCCTCTCTATTCCTAGAAAACAATTCCCAGTATCAGTTCATGTGGTTTGGGTTGGTTCATTCCAACTTCCTCTGTATCTATATATAGTCTATATATGACTCAGGCCTAGATGATCCACCTATTCAATCTCCAAGCCTCCTACTTACATGCAGATTCATAACCCAGAAACTGTCTCATCAAAATGAATTTTGAGGGTTGCTGGAGTCAACCAAAGTGGTCTCACTAAAGCATGTGTAGCTACAAGAGTGTCAGCCTGGATCTTACAGGATCTCTGTAAGGAGAAAGCCATTTTGAGAATGAAACCAACATAGCAGAAAGCAAAACTGAGAGGTAGAGATAGCTCCTGATGACATTTTTTGAACACACAAATCCAACTATTCCTGAAATGAGGTAGCGTTGAACTTTTCCTTTTTCCCTTAAGAAAGTTCAAGTTAGGCCGGGTGCGGTGGCTCACGCCTGTAATCCCAGCACTTTGGGAGGCCAAGGCAGGCAGATCACAAGGTCAGGAGATCAAGACCATTCTGGCTAACACGGTGAAACCGCGTCTCTACTAAAAATACAAAAAAAATCTAGCCAGGTGTGGTGGAGGACGCCTGTAGTCCCAGCTACTCAGGCAGGAGAATGGGGTGAATCCTGGAGGCAGAGCTTGCAGTGAGCCGAAATCACACCACTGCACTCCAGCCTGGGTGACAGAACGAGACTCCGTCTCAAAAAAAAAAAAAAAAAAAAAGTCCAAGTTAGGTATCTGAGAATCAGAACCACAAGAATTGTTTTGAACTCTTTGACCTGAGATTCTATGACCCTACCTCTCCAGGTTGGGTAAAATGGCCCCAGATGAAGGTGAAAACAGAAAGAGAAAGTCCACAGGACAGGGTATCTCCCTGTCAGGTCATCATTCAAAGGAATATGTAATACTAAGCTGAGCACATAGAGGACACTCAATAAATGCTTTTGGTGGATCATCTGCATAGCCTATACCATGTAAATAATAGTTGATTGAAAATTTTTGATTTCTTGTACAACCTCAGTCATAAAACTTTCTTATAACTAGGATGCCAATATGATTTACCATCAAGACGGAGATACTTTTGAGACTGAAAGTGAGAACTATTAATAATTAAACCAGAATTATAGGCATCAACTGGGACTTCCTTGGGCAAAGCTGAGCATATATTTTTTCTTACATGTAAATAAGGATTTTGATAGACTCATGTATCAACATATTTGTTTAAATCCCAGATAAGATATCCAAATCTGATTTGTGCTCTCTATGAAACAAACAATAGAGGGAAGTGTGAGTATGTTTAAAAACACGCATAAATAAGGATTATCCAGTAAGGATTTTTATTTCTCCTAAGATAAAAAAAAAAAAAACCCTGTGAACATATATAGAACACTGAATTGTCATAAGGACAGTGGCCCTTAGAAAATCTTTTGGAAATAATGATTTCTCAATGCACAAAATTTTGAAACTGGTATTTCTAATGCTTTCTTTCTCGTTCCTTCTCTTTCTTTCTTTCTTAAATTTTTAATTAAACTTTAATGTTTTATTCACTGTGCTCAGACATAGAATAGCCATAGTCATTTAAGGACAATAAGAAATATAAATATAGAAAACTGAAGGAAGAAAAAAAAACCTGAGAAAACTAGGGAGAAGTTCAATGAAAAGGAAATAAAAGGATGTGTTGTTTTTGAAGAAGAAAGGCATGTTCAACATAATTTATGTTGCATTAGATAGAGATTATCGAAGGGAAAGTAGAATGACTTCAGATCTTCAAAAGCCAAAGATTGAGAATTTGCCTTTGTGCCTGTAGTTAAATCAGTAGAAAGACCTTCAAGCATGTGAGCGATATGGTTCTGAAGACTATGTGGTGTCTAAAATGCCATAAGGCTAAAGTTTATGATGAAAATAATAATGATGATGGTTAACATTTATGGGGCCCCTGCAATTTTCTGAGCACTGTCACAGGTGCTTTACACATTTTAACTCACATAATACTCATGCAATCCCATAAGTTAGTTACTATTACTAACCTAATTTTATATCAGAGGAGAACAAGTCACTAAATATCAAGAAGCCATTAAAATCATAACAATTTCAGGTAGTGCTGCTTAGATTCAAACCCAGGCTCTCTTACTTCAACCCTAAACAGGCAAGCACTAACATATATTGTTATATAACTAAATTATAAGATGACCTGTCTGAGATGAATCAGTCCTCAGATAAGAGGAATAAACTTAGGAAATCTGTGGAGAAAAAAGCTAGAGAATGTATCTTTGGAGTGGTGGGGTTTGATTTTCTGATCTTATGACAGCATGGTTGCAAGGTCCAGAGAGAGGTAATTTTTGAGGTGCAGAAATTGGAATATTGATTGGATGGTATCAGGAAAAAAAAACCCAATTTCGTAGAGCAAGGAGTAATAATACTGAGCAGAAGCCGACAATGAGACTTAGTGGATCAATACAAAACAGGATATTAATCATTGCACAGCAGCAATGAATAGGAGTCTTGGCATGGTAGCACAAATTCCCCTGGCCCCAAGGCCCACAGAGTGATGTGATGGGCCCAGATTGCAGCTACACACTTGGTGGGTTGCATTGCAGCTGAAGAACCCAGGGCTAAGTGTCCAGTATATTTTATAGCAAGCACTAAATAGGACAGTCCCCAGTCTTTGGGGAGTAGGTGATCATACAGCATCATGTTGCGGTCATCTTGGCCTGCTTAAATGCTTATATGACTAGCAATAGAAATGGCTCTGGGTTAGAGAACAATTAGACCTTTGGGTACTCTTGCATACGCAGCAAGAACGGGCAAAGACACTGAGGACCAGGGCAGAAAGCTTCTCCTAACAGATAGTAATGACCTTAGTTGAGACAGGAGCTATACATAGTGCTCATTTTTTTATGAAAAGACAATGCTCACAATATATGTACGAATGTGTTAAATTTGAGATATTATTAGCATATCTGGAGAGAACTACTTTCCCAGAGTCAGAGAGAGGAGCTGGGGATGAGGACAAACATATGGGAATTATCAGCAAGTAGTTACATCTACAGCTAAGGAAAAATTGAATATGATTTTTTTAATTTACATTGACACCCAATTAAATACATAGGGAAATTAATCCCACTTTCTCTACCCTCTCCATACCCTCCCTATTTACCTTTTAAGGCCCAACTCAAACATTACCTTTAGTATGGCTTTTGGAACAATATTGGCATTCACTAATACTAATAATTGGCAGGCTGACTGGCAGATGGATGGACTAAATAAAACAAGAAAAGATTCTCTGTTAAATGTTTTCCCATGTCATTTCACTCTCTCATCTCAGTTCCTGTAGCACTTTTCATGTTGACTGTTCATTTGGCCCCTATACTGCCTTTTGCAACTTATTTTTTCCTGCTGTATTTTACTAGTTTGGAAGCTATTTAAAGACAAGGGTTACTAAGTAAATTTCTTTGTATTCACTAGAGCTTCAGCAAACTGCCTTGCCTAAGTTCAGCACTAAATAAAGGCCTTTGCTTTGACACAGTAGGCAAAGGCATAATACATATTTTATGTTTTTGTCTATATTCCTAAAAGATGAAAAAACATTAAAGTAATAGCTTTCATATTTGAACATTTAGTATGTGTTCATTACGATACCTCATTATATATTATCTCTTTTAATAATATTCAATTACAATGAACTAGAAAGGCTGGGATTATTATCGCCTTTAAAGAGATGATGAAACCAAGATTGAAGAAGACTATGTCATGTGCCTAGAAATATAAAGACACTGAATAGTAAAGCTGGGTTTTGTATACTTGATTCCGAAGCTCATATTAAGCCCAAGGATAACCTGTTTACCTTTTTTATGCTGCTTTTTGCTTTGAAAAAGACAGCTCTCACCAGAATTATTTCTGGAACCTGGATTAGAGGGACAAGCCCATCTCTTTGCTAGCCAGAAAGTTTCCAGGCCACAGCCACTGAGTAAGTCTCAAGTGCAGACAAAAATTATGGAAGCAAGTACCTAAGGAGTCAGAAAAGTTCTTGATCTCATTCCAAGTGCTTGGGCTGCCCAGCTTAGCTTGCACGGCAAGACTCTGCTGCACGCGCTCTCCGAAGGATGAAAGGGCTGAGTGGACGAAGGTAGCTCTCCACTTCTCCCTCCTCTGGACAGTAGGGACAGCAGGGACTTGCCTAGCACATGCTCTGATGAAGACATTATTATTAAGAGTAACCATCCTTCTATGCACTAAGTCTTCTTAACCTCCCCCCCCCCACCACTGGAAGAAAAGTCCGTGTCTTAGACTTCAGACTTGTTCTGACTCAGACTGTGGAGCATGACCGTTTAGGCTGATTATGCCATGATCTATACAGGCTTGCTTGGCAGCCTGCAAAAGCCCCCAGTTGTCTGAAGTTATTTCAGCAAATCATACTGATCTCTAACCTCTGTGTGTACTTATTTGAATTTTACAGATGTTTTAATGTGTGTTATTTCCAATAAATAATCAATTGTGGTAAATATTAGAATGATTTGTAAACAATTAAGTTCTAGGAAAAACCGTAATTAATCTTCACAGAAATCCTGCGAGAAACTGTTTATCTATTTTTCAGATTAGTAAACTGAAGCTCAGAGACTTTAAGGGACACACACAAGCTTACTACGGCAGTCAGTGGCATCACTATAATGTGGGTTCAGTCCTTGTTAATGTGACTCTTTCTCTATAAGCAAAGCTTCCTGCCAAGTAACAATGCTTTCCATTTGTTTGGAGCTTTATAATTTAGTTGTTTTCTCCATTTTGAGTTATCTGATTTCATCCTCCCATCAGCCCTCCTGAACAGAGAAGGCAGCCAATGTTTTCTTCTTTAATAAATGAAGAAACTGAGGTACAAAGCATTTGAGATACTTGTCTGAGGGAACTTCATAAAGAGCAGCTGGGTCGAACCCAAAAGCTACTGTTAGGAAAGTTATATCTTTTTCCTTCCCAGAGCATCATTATATAACCATTCATTCCAGAAAGTTCCATTTTATAGCTGTAGCTTTTCTGTTAGTGACAAGAAGACATGGTTATGTAAATTTTCAAAGGCACACAGTTGACTAAGAAGAAAAGGAAAAGGGCACTTAGGGGGCACAGGGATAAATCAAGGTCAAGAGAGCCATAGTGGGGAGCCCTGGGTACCCTGAATCCCAAGTAAGGAGCAGCAGGCAGGCAGCCCTTAACTCCAAAGCCTGTGTGGCGTAGCCTTAGACATCCTTTAGCAAGACTTTGTAGCCAGATTTTAGCATCTCACAGAGGTGGGCTAGGGTCAAGGCCTGCCTTTGTTCATTAAAGATGTGTGACCTTGGGCTGTTTACCTGTCTTATCTCAGTATCACTTTCCTCATCTGAGAAATGGGGTAACAGTAATATCTGCTTCATGGAGAAGTTGAGAGAAGGGGAGTTACTTGCACAGAATTTGCCACTAAAGAGAGAAAAAATGAAGAGTTGTCTTAAAAATGGAGGCAGTGATGTGTATGGCACTGGTATCGAAAAGAGGAGTCCTGAAGGTCAAAGTCTAGCTCTGTCTATTGCCTTGTCGCCACAACTGATTGTAAGTCAAAAATGTCAATTGTATTCTATGCTCCTCAATCTCAATTTGATACTGCCTGTGACAATTTACAAAGAACTTCTATAGAAATTAAATCATTAAATCTTCACAGCCATTCAGGTGAGAGTGATATTGGAGGGGGAATCCAGCAGCCTTTCTGTCCATCCACACGGTATACTCACCATATGCACCACTAAACAGAGAGAGGAACATACTCATGGTTATTTGGTGATGAAATCATTAAAGCCCCGCAGGATGACCCTGCAATCTTAGATAGACCTTACCTTCACTGGAAAATTCTTCTTTGTCCTCAAACTTCCTTCTACAACCAAATTCTACCATTAACCTATAAGGCTAATCTTATTATCTCCTCTATTGATCTAAACAAGATGACTCCACTCCAGCCAAGAGGACCTACTCACTGCCAATTAAATAGGCCTACCTTTCCAAATGCCATAACTTGCTCAGTTTATTCCTAGGTTTGCAATATCCTTTCCTTTCTTTTAATCCGGGAAAGATGCATTCATCCTATAAGATCTAACTTGGGATTTTACTCATCAGTAGTCCCTCCATAGATCACATCAGTGTCTCTCTCCTTTGGATTTTAAGTACACATGTTTGGTACAATTTGTTCAGTAATTGATTATAAACGGAGGCAATTGTGATGTCAGTAATATATATTTATGGCTTACTGTCTAACTTGGGTTTAGATAATAAACTCAAGTTTACTCACATTCAATCAGATAATAAACAATTAATAAACACTTAACTAATCCAGTGTGAAGGTACAATAGTGGTTATCAGATACTTGGGGAAGGAGAAGGGAGGGGCAGAGATTTGTAATGGGTACAAAGCTGCAGTTCCTGGGGAGGGTTGAATTCTGTTGTTTTACTCCTCAGTAGCGTGACTGTCTAGCTCATTTTTCAATAGAGCTAAAAAGGAGGGCACTGAATGTCTGGCCCATGTTGCCTGCTCCTTAAAGGAAGGAAGCATCATTTTTTTTTTTGTCATTCACATCATATAGACTAGTGTCTAGCACACTTTAAGAATTTGATATGTCCCACACAGCTGCCACCAGCCTTCGAATCCTCTGAACGCGGCTGCTCTGAATCGAGATGTGTTGCAAATATCAAATACACCGGGATTTAGGAGACTTTGTAGAAAAATAATGCAAATGCCGCATTGCTTTTCTAAAAGCAACTTGAATGCGATTTGAAGTAATATTTTTTATATTTTGGGTTAATTAAAATGTATTCTTGAAAAAAAGAATTCGATACATATTTGCTGAACAATGCATTTAAATTCAAAACGACAATAATATTTTTTGGCATTGTGATTGATTTAGTACAGAATTAGTGCCCCAGACAGTAAACAATGACAGTGTTCATTTATTGGGCCTTCATTATCTAATTATAAAATTTGATAATCTTTTCAGATTTTATAATTTTATAACTTCAATAATTCAACTTATGACAGAACAGAAGAAGAGAGAGGTTAACTCAGTTGTCCAAAGATAGTGATCTGGTAAGATGATAGAATTGAGCCTTGCTTGATCTCAGTGGTCTGACTTCAGAGCACATTTTTAGCCACTAATCTGTATTGCTCTTTGGTACTGGGGTGACCCTATGATTCTTTTACATGCAATAGTTACTCAGTAATTGAGTTTCGTTGTTGGTCATAGCGTTGGCTGGCAAGACGCCATGGAGGAAAGCTATTCTCACTTCAGATTTCTGGAGCATAACTGTATCTGAATAAATGTCTAACCCAGTTTAAAGTCTGTCCTATCTACAGTGAAAGAAAAAGTGATCTCAAATGCATCTACTTTTATACCTGCTCCTACTACTTTAGCTCCAAATCCCCTTTCCGTAATTATGCATCTGTCTTTCTTGCAAAACAGGCAAATATCCAAATAACCTGAGTGGAATATCATTTTCCATGGCAGCTCCCTTCTAGCCATAATAGACCAGCTGGCAAATTTCTCCCGCGTATGCATAAAACATATATTTTTATCAGTAATAGAAATGCTACTTGTCCTATTATTCCCTAAAGCATCTGGGGAGGGAGGGAGAGAGAGAGTGTGTGTGTGAGAGAGAAAGGAGAAAGAGAGTCTCCATTTATTGTAATTCTGCTTTTAAAATGCATAGCACTTTTACCCCCCTCCAAACAAATGTTCAAACTCTGAAGAGTTTTTGGGTCCTGGGCTGGAAATTTTTTTTAATCCCTTGCAAATTCCTCTGTAGTCTTGGCTTATTTGAAATTCAGAGTCTTCTTTTAAAAATCAAATTAAAAAAGGAAAAAGAAAGAAAGAGAAATACACTTTCTTGGCATGTTTTGCTCTGGCAGGTCAAAGGCCATTCCTCCTATTAATTAATGCAGCCCTGCAGGGCCCCAGAGGAGCAGCCCTGCGATCTAGCTCCATCGATAGAAGCAGCCCTGGCAGGGAGGGCTTCGCAAGCTCACCAAGGGCCTCAAGCAAAACAGGCTGGAAAGAGCTGTTTTCATATCATTTGTGTCAATCCACTGTGTCCATGCACAGCCTTGACATGGAGAACTCAGGAAATCATTCTGACTGCAATGAATGTCAAAGTGAAAGCAAAAGAAGGACCAAAGAGGGTCAGACTTCTCTGCAGCCACTGCAGAATGTGTCAGGGCCTCACCTGCATGGTCCGTGTCTCTGAAGTAACCAACCTCACATCTTCTCTTCGTCATACCTCTCACTGAAGTCCATCTCAGCATGCCCTCCCTTCACTACCCCCTTTTCCTAAATTCTTATTCATCCTGCACAATCACTGCTTTATCTATTCATTTAGCATGTTTCTTACCTCCCAGAGTCAGTTACTGTCCTAGACACTGGATGAATCAGGGAACAGAACCAAGTGTCGGCTCATGGAGCTTACAACAAATTCCAAGAGAAAGATGTCAATACTCAAATGGACAAACACGCATAACTATTTCAGGGCTTCCAGAATGTCTTGAAGAAAAATGAAGTAAGGTCAGACAACAGATAAGGGGAGGTGAAGAAGGGTTTTACTTAGGCTTCTGAGGAAAGCTTTCCTTGATAGGGTGACATTAAAGCTGAGATCCGAGGAGAGTGAGGACAGGGGCCAGGCTGATATTTGGGAGAAAAGCGTGGGTCGAGGGAACAACAATTACAAAGAAACTGGGGCAAGAGCATGTTTGGTCAGCTTAAGAACCTCAAGGAGGACAGTGTGGCTGGAGGCGAAGGCCTGTGATGGAGAGGGAAGAGATTAGACAGAGCAGTTGTTGGGACTAAACTATAAAGAAGCCTGTAGGCCATGATAAGGATTTTAGACTTTACTTTGACAGAGATGGAAGCCACTGGCATCTTATGAGGATAGATGTGACGTAAGGTGACCTATGGCTTATTGGGCTAGCATGAGGCAAGCAGTCTGACCACGAGGTAAGTGACAGGAGATGAGTGGGCACTAGTGCAACATTCCAGGTGAGAGAGGACAATTTAATCCGGGGTTGTAAAGGTGGAGTTATTATGAAGTTATCAGAATTGAGTCTCTGCAATAATCATGATTTACATATGATGTGAAAACAAGGGGAGAATTAGGAGTGATTTTTTTGTTTGCTTTTTTGTTTTTGTTTTTGTTTTTTTAGAGATAGGATCTCGCTATGTAACCAAGGCTGGCCTCAAACTCCTGGGACCCTCCGGCCTCAGCCTCCTGAGTAGCTGAGACTATAGGCACATGCCATTGCACCTAGCAAGAGTGACTTTAATATTTTTGGCCTGAGAAAATTAAGAATAGGAAACAGAAATTACCATTTACTGAAAGAGAAAGGATATCAGCAGAGATGATTTGGGATGAAATATCAAAATTTTGGTTTTGAAACTATTAAGAAGTCTATCAGATATAAATAAAGAACATTTCCTTGATTCCTCAGAATACAACAGTCCCATTATTATATATTTTTATGTAACATGGTTTTGTCCAGAAGTTTCCAAAACTGGCTGCTCATAAGACACATCAGAAGATATTTGTATATTTCTGCATCAACACTGTTGTCAGTGCTTGTGCCACCGTGTCTGACATAATTTGTTTCAGCAGCCCAATGACCACCCATAAGTTCAGTGCTTCCCTAGGAGGACCCAAGGGACTCAGCATATAATTTTATTCATAACTATGATTTATTGCAGTGACATAGTAAGAAGATACAGCCAGATCCAGAAGGCAAAAATACACATCAAGCAATTTCTAGTTTCCAAATACACCAGCACCCTTTCTAGTCTCTCTCCAAAAGGGCCACACAGAGCACACCCTCCCTCCAGTCCTGAAATGCAGTAACCCGCATGTACTTCTTATGCCTCAGGAAGTTTACTTGAAACTCAGAGTCCAGGATTTTTATTGGGGATGGGTTACATAGACACAATGATCGGTAATAAATATCAAAACTCCAGATTCCTAGAAGAATATCAGGTGATCAGTGCCCCAAGCAGGCAAATATTCTTATCACTTAGAGAACTTTATAGAATCTAAGTACTAAGATACCAGCAAAGAACCAGCATGGAAGAAGATCCTTCTAAAGATCAGACTTGTTATGTTAACTCTTCTCTGCTCAATTACAGACTCAGACAAAAACACTAGCACAAATTTAGATATCACGCTGTGTGGAACGGGATCTGGCAGCCTGTAGGTTTTTAAAATATTTAAAATATTTCCAGCTAAGTCTGATGATCATTCAGGTTTAGGAATCATTCACTAAAACCACATGGAGTTCATCATAGCCCAGCTCACCTGAAGCAAACCTTTCAATGAATGAATAGCAAGGTACAGGAGAGGGACTTGGAGACACTCTCTGTCAATATCTAAAGTCCTAGGCAAATCACCTCACTACTCAATTTCTTCATCTGTAAAAGGATTGGGGGTGGGAGGTAGATTAGATGATTCCCCAATGTCCCTTTCAACCTTAATAATCTTTGGTCTAGGTCAGAGAAAGTAGTATGAAATGAAAGGATATGGGGATCTTGGCCAGTGGTCTTCCCCACTTTCTCCTCCCACTCTCCTTGAAATGCAGAAAGCAAAGCCCATACTCTCCCCTCTAGCTGTGTATGCACTTGAGGATGCCTTGGCTGAGGCATGCTGCAAGATCAAGAGAAGCAAAGGCTGCCTTTGAAAGATTTCTCCTCTACGTTAATGTCACAAGTGACAAGACAATTTCACAGTGGAAAGAGGAAATGTACTTGTTTTGTGGAAATGAAAGAGAGAGATTAAAACTTGAACAGTCACAAGGGCCTTTTGGGGAATTTTAAAGACAAGTCTACCCAAAGACAACTCTACTGATAAATCTTAGATTTCCGGGGGGAGAGTTTCAGCCTATTTTCTGTCTCTAATCTTTTATAGTCTTTATAAGAAAACTGTGGCTGCATGTTACAGTGTAACAGAAGTGATCAAGATGAAATAAGAAATTTGAGTTTGTAACTCTGTCATAGAATTAAGAGATCTTGATGTCAAAGCTCTTCCTTTGCAGTTAGAAGTTATAAAGCAGTTCACTGAGTCCAGGTCCCCCAGCCACTAAAAGGTAGATCAGGACTAATAAAAATAATAACACCTCACAGGTATTAAATTCCTACTAATGGGGCAAGTAGCCAATAACAATATAATGGTAACTTTTTCAGAAAATTCTCAGTTTGTAAATGTCTCTTCTTCATTCATCTTTCCTCTCTTCTGCTATCTCAAATTTGTCTTGTCTCCTGAATCTTTCTTACCAATATACAAGTCTACGTTAGTATCCCTAATCTTAAAATACTCTCTCCTGGATTAACTTTTATTACCAATCAGTTTCTCTGTTATTTTTTACACACAAAGTGTTATCATATCAAATCTTACACATCAATGTATTAATACATATCAAGTGTTATGTATGAAGTCTTACATATCAATCAGTTATTCATTCTTTCAATAAAATATTCATTAATATCTGTCACAGTCAGTGGATGAGGCACTAGAAAGCAACTGATGAGCAACACTGGCTTGGTTCCTGCCATCATAATGTAATGTGACTCACTGTTGGAGTGGAGGTTAGTGGGGAGAAGATACATAGACAAATCTCTCTCTCTCTCTCTCTCTCTGTCTTGCTCTCTATTTAGCAAAAGTGGGAACATTTCTTTGTAATGTGACTTTGCAGCTCCTCTTAATAAGAAGTAGAGTCTCTTATGATTTTAATCCAGGCTTGTGTGTTACTTGATTTGGCCAATGGGATATTTTCTGTCTGTAATCTTTTGTGATCTTTGTAAGAAAACTGTGGCTGCGTGTTATAGAACAGAAGTGATCAAGATGAAATAAAAAAAAAAAAACCTAGAATGTGTAACTGTCACAGAATTAATAGATCCTTATGTTAAGACTCTTCCTCTACAGTTAGGGATTACGGAGGGATTAGCTGAGTCTAGGTCACTCATCCAGTAAAGGGTAGATCAGGACTAATAGAAATGATAACACCTCACATATATTAAGTTCCTACTAATGGAGCAGGTTGCCAATAAAAATATAGTAGAGTAGTAATTTTATTTTAAAATTCTAAATTTTTTCAATGCTTCTCCTTGGTAAGACTATAAATGGCTATAAGAAATAACATAAAATAAATGTTTCTCCTTCATTTATCCTTCCCCTCTTCTGCTATCTCAACTTTGTCTTGTCTTCTAGATCCTTCTTATCAATATACAAGCATATGTTAGTATACCTAATCTTAAAACACTGTCTCCCAAATTAACTTTTATCACCAATCCATTTGTTTGTTACTTTTAACAAAGTATTTAAGAGAGTTATTTAAATGTGATACCATCTCAAATTTCTCACCGCCTATTCACTGTTAAACCTACTCCAAAATGGGATCTCTCCCCAACTATTTCCATGAAAACTGTTCTCACCAAGTATATCAACAACCCCCACATTGCTTGATCCAGTACAAACTTACTACTTTCATCTTACTCAATCTTTTGACCATATTCATCATAGCTGAACACGATTATCCCTAGCTCCTGTGATACTATACTCATTCAATTTTTTTATAACTCATGAGCCATTGCCCCTTGGTTATGTGTGTATGCATGTGCATGTGTGCACATGTGTGTATATAAACAGGGACAATATGCACAAGTGTAAGTCCTTAATTTTTCAGCTCAATTAGTTTTTACATATACACACACCTGTTTAACTACCACCCAGATAATGGGATGGAATAGTTCCAGAATGCTCCTTCATGCCACTTCCAAATCAATACACACACTCCTGCCCAAAGAATTAATACTATTCTGACTTATGTAAACATATATTGCAGGCCTCCCAATAATATCAAGAGATGGCAAAGTCCATTGACACGCAAATTGCATGCTTCTTTCTGAGACTGAGACGCATTTTTTATATATCCCATTGACCAAATCAAGTAACACGGGTAAGCCTTGATTAAAAGAATAAGAGATCCCACTTCTTGCTGAGAGAAGCTGCAAAGTCATATGACAAAGGAATTTTTCCATTTTTGCTAGAGAGAAAGAGACACACAGAGAGAGAGAGATTTGCCTGTATAACTTCCCCTCATTTACCACCACTCCAACAGTGAGTCACATTACATCACGGTAAGTATTAAGCCAGTGTTGTTCAGCAGTTGGTCTCTAGTGCCTCATCCACTGACTGTGACAGATATAATTAAATATTTATTGAAGTAATGAATGACTAAATGATTTATATTTACTTAGTCCCTGGTTTTGTAACTCCTACTCGGTGCTTAGAAAATGGCCCTAGAACAGAGTTGTTGTAAATCTGCAGAAAGAGGAACCTGAGTTAGGGGTGCATATTAAAATTCAGTTCAATATTACAAACAGACTGAGTTGTGATGACAATCTGTCCCCAAATCCGTATGGTTCCAAGCCAACGAAGGATCTGTATCCCTTTGTTCTCCCCAAACTCCCTTCTACTGTTTTGTTTGATTATTAGTTTTCTGCTGGAGAAATTGTTTATTATTCCTTCTGCTTTCAATCGCATTCACTAATAATGATAATCACAGCTCTCATTCATTGAGTGATCGTAAGGTGGCAAACACTGTACTATATACCTTTGTTACGTTTAGTGATCAGAATGTTTCTATTTATCAATATAATTATTTATTTATTAATTTCTTATTCCTATTTCATATGAAAAGATACTGAGATTCCAGCATAACCAGGAAATTACATGGCAGAACTGGGAATGCAATACGAAAATGTGACTCCAAGCTCACAAGCTTAAGCCATATGCCCTCCTGGCCTTCGTGAATACATTTGTTTGGAATTTTAGAGTTAAAATTTAGTGGAATTTATCTATAAAAATAGAATCTTGGGATGTACACAATTTCCAATGTTATCTAGTTCAATATTCAAAGTTTAACACTTCTCTCCAGTATACTTGGCAAGCAGTAGCCTGGTTATTTTTGTAATTCCTCCAGTCATAAGGGAGCTAACAACTTTACTAGAAAGCCCATGCCATTTCTAGAGTAGAAAATGTATTTTATAGTCATGAGTGAGTGAAGGAGAGAAGAAGAAAGAAATAGAGCCAAATAGATGGGCCCCACTCCCTGTATTTCAGCGAAGTGCCACCGCCTTCCTGTTTGGGATAATCCAGTTGATGTCAGATTGTCCCCAATATCTCTTATCAGGTTAGTGATTCCTTTTTTAGAGGGGACAGAGAATGACAGAATTGGCAACATGAAATAAAAGTATTCACCCAGAAATCCAAAATTTGGAGTCTGCGTGTGTTTCCATGCACATTTGTATGGATCAGTGATCAAATAAAAATCTCCTTGGGAGGCCGGGCGCGGTGGCTCACGCTTGTAATCCCAGCACTTTGGGAGGCCGAGGCGGGCAGATCACGAGGTCAGGAGATCGAGACCACGGTGAAACCCCGTCTCTACTAAAAAAATACTAAAAAATTAACTGGGCGTGGTGGCGGGCGCCTGTAGTCCCAGGTACTCGGAGAGGCTGAGGCAGGAGAATGTCGTCAACCCGGGAGGCGGAGCTTGCAGTGAGCCGAGATTGCGCCACTGCACTCCAGCCTGGGCAACAGAGCGAGACTCCGTCTCAAAAAAAAAAAAAAAAAGGTAGGCTTCTCTTCCTTAGCAAAGCTGAGGTAAAGGGCAGTGAACAAGGGAGGAGATTAAGGGTGTGTCTTTGGGTGAGTGTTGTTCCAGATCCATCTCACAGTATATTTTCCCTGTAGTTGGTCCCTGAAGAAAGTGTTTTATTTATTTTTCCCCTTGGGCAGAGAAAACTGAGGAATGTAATTATCCTCCTGTCTGGACATCCATAAAAGCCATCAAACGATATGACAAGTACAATAATGGAAACAAAGCAAATACAAATTAAGCATAACTATCTATAATCCACTGCCTTATATAAAACCTTTTAATAGTCTGTGGAACTAGTAACTGAGAAAACACAGGCCACCACTTACAGCTGTTCAAGATGTACACTGCACCAGTCCAGAAGGTGACTTTCATCTTGTTTTCATTGACAGATTTGTGTACCTATTTTTCCAGTTTCCTGGCAGGTGGCAATACTGTTTTTTAAGGAAGGGAAGCCTTTTCGTTGTTTTGTTCTCTCCCTAATTCACCCAGATTCTCCCATGATGATAGGAAAATATCACCATGCATCTCAGAAGCTATGCTCCTCACTGGCACCGGAAGAAATCCTGCAAACCAAGATATGGTTCTTTTAAGGTAATCAGCTGAGTTGCATTCCTTCAGGGTTTTTACAAGACATAAAATTGGTGCTGCAGGAAACATTAAATTCAATTGCCCTTGGATAACCCAATACCTTCCACTGGAGACAGGTATATTTTTTTCTTCAGAACTTAATAAAACCAGTCAGCAAACAAATGGGTTTCATCTCTGACCTGGGACAATGAGCCATGCCAAACACCAGTGTTCTCCTCCCTCAGGCAGTGGGATTTGTGAACTTCATTAGTTTTAGGAGTCCAGTTACCTATGGATTTATAGAAGTAGTGTGCTGCAGTGATTAGACAATGGCTGGTAGACAGAGTATCTTGGTTGCAATTCTGACTTTTGCATACGTGTGACTGGCATATCAATGGCCTTCTATCTACCTCCTTCTCCTCATATAGAAAACTGAGGTGCCATATCTGCCATTCCTGCCTTTCATAATTGTGGAGTTTAAATGCATAAACTTGACACAAATCAATGTGTAAAAGGACATTATAGATCATGATGTATTATACAAATATAGGGCCTGTTAAATATTTTAAATTTATCTTTAAGGCCAAGATTACAAACTCTAGCAGGTAAAGGACCAGTTAGATAGCTGTAGCAGCCATTAGGCTATTGACTTTCATTTTCAAAACCTCTTTCTTTATACTATTTTGTGAAGCTAGGGCCTGATCTCTGAAAACCACATTTGGACTTAGCCAACTACTAGAGGCTCAGCTCACGGAGGCACTAGAAGGCAGCTGGAAGGCTTGAAGGGGATGAAAGAACTTAAGTCTTTTCTGTTTTCTTCCTGTTTCTGTTTTGTTTCTGTTTTAATTTTCCTTCTGTTCCCATCAGTGTCCACTTAGCAACATTTCTCCATCCTAGTGACAGCAGTGCATTCCAGGACTAGCAGTGCTGGGATTATAATTTTCAGTTTGTCCAAATTTGGCAGAATAAGCCTCATCATTTCTCCTCAAAGACACCCATACCAGCTGGCACTACTTTCTGCAAAAGTCTGTGTTGCAGCCTCACCAGGCCCCTTCTCAGAGGTTGATTTGAACTTTGCAGAGGCCCTTTCACATACCTTCAAACTTGAACAAGTACAACGTTTTCCTTGATTTTCTTCCAGCCCCAGGAGTCACAGCTGCTTCCTACATTTGCTATATGTGATTCTTCAATATCCAGTTTTTATTTTTCATATTAAATCCTGTCTGTTAAATTAATTGACATAAGTTACATCTCCTCACTGGCTCCTGACTAATACAGAGATAAAAATTTGTTAAGCAGGTTTGATATTTCTTGCACATCTACATATGTTTTCTGTTTGCTTTACATTGCTTGTTTTTTCTTATATAGAGCGTTTTTTCATGCATACCTGCACTTGGTTTGCATAGTAAACAAGAAATCCATTTCCACAGACTTATGTGCTCTTTTTCTTTCTCTTTCTCACTTTCTTTCTTTTCTTGTTGAAGCATAACTCTATTTTGCACTACCTTAATTTACCTACTTCTGCTAAGTATGTGTATCCAAATAATATTTGACTTTTCTCTAAACATTAGGAGAAAATTTAAGCATAATTGCAACAACAGCAACGAAAGATAACTTTCACCGGAACTTAGGGCCAAGGGGAAATAGGGAGAGGTGGAGAAAGTGACAAACTAGAGAGTACACGCTAAAGGCCAAGCTTGACTCAGCTCCTGCTGATCGTGATGACGAAGGCAATGTGAGATCACTGGGGCCAGGTTCCCACATTTTTCACGAGAAAACAAAAATCCATGTTTGTGCTTTGAACTGAAATGCTCATGACTATTTTTAAAAGAATAATGAATATTGTGCTGGCTGACATTGTGCAGACTAAACAAAGCCATCAGTGCTAAGTAGTTGCCCGAGTTGCTTTACAACTTCCAAATCTTGTTTCTATCAGCCAACTTTTCATGCATCCTCTTGTACTCTCAGATAATCACATTACCGCAGAAGGTGCACGAATGCCCTGCCACCAAAAAGAAAAACCCAGTTATTAACAGAAGTCATTGATCAGATCATCATGATTTGAGAAAGCTCTGTACGTATTCTCTATTCCTGAAACAATTTAGGAAAAAGTTGCTGTTGAAAGGTTTTGAGGAATAGAGGCTGGATTGGAAAGATAACTCTAAATCACTGTTTTCAAATCACTTGAATATAATTGGCATTTCCTTCCAAATATGAACCTCAGAATAATAACAGTAAGTTCCAGACCCATGAATGCTATCACAGTTACAGAGCTACTGCTGGTCACTAGAAGATCTCTGATAAGTTTGAGGAAATACTGATGGCAGACTATCATTTTTCAGGGGCATATGATTTTGGAACTCGTTAATGGTAGTGAATTGAGCCAAATTTAGATTAAGGGATCTTCTTGCATATGATGGTGGATTGTGAAAACTATATTTACACTGAAATTATTCCAGTTTTAGTTCACAATTAATTCCCCAATAAATTATTTAATAATGAATGCTCTATTGCCCCTAATTGGTTGAGGAACTGTGAAGACTTTGTTTTTCTTCTTCCCTTTCACTTTTCCTAAAGCTGTTTCAGTTGCCTAGATTCTTGCCTATGTATTATAGTTTGGATGTCTGTCCCCTTTAAATCTTATGTTGAAATTTGATTTGAATGAATTTGATTTGAAATGTGATTCCCATTGTGGGAGGTGTTTGGATCACTGGGGATGCGTCCTTCATAAATGCCTTGATGTTATTCTCACAGTAATTAGTGAGTTCTTGCTTTATTAGCTCCCAGGAAATGTAATTGTTAAAAAGAACCTGGCTCCTTCCTCCCCTCTCTCTTTCCTCTTTTCTTACAATGTGATGCCTGATCCTGTTCACCTTCCTATATGAGTGGAAGCTTCCTGAGATCCTCACCAGAAGCAGACGCTGACACTATGCTTCTTATATAGCCTTCAGAACTGTGAACCAAATAAATCTCTTTTCATTATAAATTACCCAGCCTCGGGTATTTCTATATAGCAACACAGATAAACTAAGACACCATCTTACCCTATTTCCATCTGAATTTTACTGAATTTTCACTACCCACATCCCTAGATAACCATTTTGATATCCTTCATTGGTTTCTTTGAAAAAAATAATGTATTTCTTTCTCCTCCCTAGATAAACTTTTTGTAGAGTGGGCTTCCATAATTTCGTATTTTCTTTTCCTTATCAGAATTCTTCGAGTAAGTGTTTTCTTTAAATATTTCTATTTTCAAAGTTTGGTGTTCAGACTCTCTCCTTCTTTCTCTGTACCGTCACCCTGGACAATTTTATCCACACATTTATTTTTAATTATATTCTATGTGTTGATGAATCCTAAAGATAAAGATTTTATTTTAACTTATTTCCTTTATTCAAGGCAAGTTTTTCTATTTGACTGCTGGGGGTTTTCCCTCAAATACACGTTTTCATCACCTCAAAGTCATCACAACAGACCCTATTGTCTTTTTTCAACCAGTTCTGTTTGTCCATTGATTTCTGTTATCTCTCTTGCAGTTAAAGCCATTCAACTTCTGCAACAACTTTACTGCTTCTTCTCTTATCTCTCATAGGAGTTGGTCAAAAGATGTACTCTGTTCTTGCCTTTTAGCATTTTTCAAGTCTCTCTAACTTCCTCCCATTCCTACTAATAGAGACTGAAGGCAGCAAAAGATCCCTTGGTGAAACCCTACCTTCAAACCTAAAATAGCCTGAAGGCTGAAAAACCAGACTGCCTTCCTGGATGAGGCCCACCCTTCCCCTGCCCCCCACCCCCGCTGCCAGGGATTCTTTCTGAATAATGCCCACCTGCATACTGGGAGGACAGGTCGGGGCCTCGGGAAGTTCCAGCAGTTTGCAGGGGAGAGGAGCCTGGCCTCTCCTGTTCCTGGGTGGTAACCTGGGATTCAGTCTGTGAGATGGGGGCCTATTAACAGGAACCCCTCTTGCTCTGCTGAGGTTTTTTTTCCTTTTCGCCCAATAAATTCCATTCCCCCTCACCTTTCAAAGTGTCTGCGAGCCTAATCTTTCATGGTTATGTGACAAGAAACCAGTTTTTCTACAACACTACTACTGCTGTTATCTTAGTTGAAACCATAATTTCTCTCACTTATGTTCTTTGAATAACCCATAAAAAGATCTTGCTAGCTCAAGCCCTGCCCTAAACCAATCCATTGTCTTCATTGTGGCCAGAAGAATTTTACTGAAGTACAATCATGATCCACTCCCATGATTGCCAATCATGAATTGGCTTATCTTATTTTTGTCATCTAGCCTGTGACTGGCTACATATTTTTTTTCTGTATTCTCCCATGTATCCTCTACTTCTGTGTTGCTATCGGATCATCTTCATTTCACTGATGCTGACTCCTTGAAAAGCCCTTCCAACTTCCTTCTCTTTCTTCTTTTATATGTTAAGGATTCTCTTATATCTTTCCTTCCCTTTATTCATAGTGTTGAAATTATCTATTTGCTTGCTGTTTTCTCCTATTAGGCAAGGAACAATCTAAAAAATCATAAGCTAACACCAACTTCATTTTAGTGGGTAGATATTGTATGAAACTCTGTGTTGAGAAGATTTCTGAAGTTTGACTAATCCTACTGGAGGAAACATAACAAGAGTGAATATTAATGTCTACTCTGAACAAGAGAGCAATGGACCTTTTTTTTTTGCATCACGTATATTATTTTAATTTTACACCCATTCTCTGTGGAACATAATCCCAGTTTTTCAAATGAGAAGAATAAGATTACTAAAGTAACTTCTTATAAAAGGACACAAAATAAATGGCAAAGACAAGATTAACCTGGTGTCCTCTAACTTGAAAGACCCTATTTCTTTCAGAAACGCATTCTACCCCCAATGTTCACAGAATTAATAGATTGATTGTAATACCTGATATACATCCAGACCAGTACCAAATATTGTGAGACTAAAAATGATCTGAAAGAAGACATTATCCCTGCACTCGAAGAGCTTGTGTGAATCAGACGGAAAATATGAAATAGACAAGATTTGATTCTGCATTCTTTACTGTTTGAGAACAGCCAATAACAGAAAGGAAATGGAAATATTTAAAACTTACAAGCTTGTGATAATGGTGATGTAAAAGCAGATGCCATGTAATCTCTCATGAAGTTAATTACCCTTCATTAAGACAAATCTCATTCTTTTTTAGAAAAACAGACGACCCCCTGCCCATTAGGCCTTGTTATTCCTGGCATCCTTTAGCTTCCTTGAGGAAAGGTAGAATGAATGATGACCTTGCTTTTGGAGCTACAATTAGGTGGTGGGAATTATCATGATTCCCTTCTACAGAAAGACCATGAAAGGTACAAGAAGGAACTTTGACTCAATTCAGCCATGTGTAGATTCAAATTCTTGTTTTACCAGTTATAAAACTTATAGTTTTATAATATTTATAAGTAATATATTCTTACTGAGCCTCACTTGCCTTATTTATAAATTGAGGATGATGATACCTACTTCCCAGGATTTCCTTGTGTGAAGATTAAATAAAATAGCACTTGCAAAGTACCTTGCATGAGGTAAGTGATCATGAAATAATAAGAACTGGTAGCAATGATGATGTTAATAATGACAATGACTAGGGGAAAATGATGATGCCATCAATGACTTTGGTTGGGATGCAGACCCAGGCCCTCCCAGCTCTTTATCCCAAATATAGCTCTGAACCCTGCGTAGTCTCTCAAGCATCTTTGGCCTTCATTTTCTTTGACCCTCTGCCAGCATGTAAATGCTACACCACAAAATTTATTTCAGAAGCTCATTCCATGTTGAAGAGTTAACTTCTGCTTGATGTAGCCTCACACTCAAGAATAGCAGTCACTCTTTGATCTTTAGAATATTTTGTAGTTCACAGATTTTTTTCTTAGTAAACCAATTAATAGAACACACTTGAAAGAATGCCTGTCACATATTAAGTGCTATATAAATGTTATCTGTTTTCAATATTCATGTGACTATGAATATTATTTGTTAGATCGTTTAATTCTTGCAACAACATACTATGAATAGGTAAAGCCAATTTACTAGTGTCATTTGAACATATTAAGACAACAAATCTAACAAACGTCTAGTGATTTTGAGCACTTAGCCCTGTGTTCAAGGGCAGGGTATTTTCTGCTTAAGATTATTTTCTCCAGTGCCTAGTTCAGGGCTGCTCACACAGCAGGTGTTTGGTCAATATTGGTAAATGTTTGCATAGCTGATATATAGGGGCCATAGGAAGATATTGACTCGGGAGCCGAATTGACTCTATGCCAAGCATAGCAATCCATATTAACATCAAAATAAGAATTAACAACTTTCTTCAAACATTTATGTACAGACAAAATAAAGGACTAGTTAAATATAGATACTGTAGGAACTGCTTGAAAGCATTGCTTAAAATCACAAGGTCTTGGGTATCCACTGACCCTTCAAATATCCTCAAATGACTTTCATTTACTTGCTTTTGTTACTTTTAAGGGAAGTCTGAAAAGGGTTGGTGATCAATACTGTACTTAGGCAGCTGAACAAAAGATAAAAATGCCCAGGCCCTTGACTGGGGCAAGAATGATTGAGATGCTCTCGTGATTATCTCTTAAGATATGGTCCACCTACTGAGAAGAACTTGTCCTTTTCCTGTATATACAGGGTGTGGTAGAAAAAGGCAAAAACCTAGAAACTAGCAGCTGTGCTTCCCCACAAAATCCTGTCATAGAAACATGTAATTGAGGCTAAAGAAAAAAAAGAGTTCCATATTAACCTATCCAAGTGGTGGAAGACCATTTAACAGTCTCAAGAGGGAACCAACCTGTGGGAGGCCATGCACTGGGGGTGAGGTGGGGAGGTCTGTGCTACACAAATAATTCATAGAGCTATGTGTTTTTGTTTGTTGTTTTACAACAATGTTTATCACTCAGTGTGGAACATTATTTTGACAAACATACCATGGTAATTAAGATGATAATTGATGAAGGAGTCTATAAGGTATCTCTGCATTATTTTTATAACACTTCTGTAAATTTAAAATTATTCAAAAATAAAAAGTTTATTTTAAAAGGTCTGACAAATTTGCCATGCTACTGTGGCAAAAATATGCAGAGGATGACTGAGGTAGTCAGGCAGTATTTTCAAGAGACGGTGGTACTTGACCTAAAAATTAAAAAAAAAAAAAATAAGGGCTGGGTGCATTGGCTCACGCCTGTAATCCCAGCACTTTGGGAGGCTAAGACAGGTGGATCACAAGGTCAAGAGACCAAGACCATCCTGGCCAACATGGTGAAACCCCATCCCTACTAAAAATACAAAAACTAGCCAGGCATGGTGGTGTGTGCCTGTAGTCCCATCTAATTGGGAGGCTGAGGCTGGAGAATCACTTGAACCCAGGAGGCCGAAGTTGCAGTGAGCTGAGATCATGCCACTGCACTCTAGCCTAGTGACAGAGTGAGACTCTGTCTAAAAAATAAAAAAAAGTAGTGGTAAATAAGGTGGATAAAGGATAGAAAAGCATGTGTTTAGTAAGCTAGTTTTTTTTACCCAATAATATTTCACAGACATCTCTCTATGTCAGTTGCTAAAAATCTTGACCATTTTTGCTGGGTTTATCATAGTTCTTGGAATAAACATGAGAGTTACTTATTTCTTTATGATCATTTTTCTCCTTTTATAACCAAATCTACAGGAAACGTACAATATCCACTTATATTTTAAATACCTGTTTAATTTTTTTCCTACTAAACTATTATGTTTCCAAGGACAAAACCGTGTTTATCTTGTTCACTGCTTAAGTCCCCAAGAGATAGTGCGGAGTTGAATAAATGAGGATATGGAACATGCAAAGACCTGGAATGAAAAAGTAGCAAGGAGTGTAAGAGACTTGCAAGCAGTTTTCTACAACTGGAGTAAAGGATTCTTATTGTGGAATTTTGAGAGGCAGGGAATTAATTGAAGAGGTTGACATTCATCCTCTAGGAATCATCAAAATGTTTATTTTGGACCCAGTCTGTGTTAGTCCGTTTTCACACTGCTATAAAGATGCTACCTGAGACTTGGTAATTTATAAAGGAAAGAGGTTTAATTGACTCCCAGTTCCACATGGCTGGGGAAGCCTCAGGGAACTTACAATCATGGCGGAGGGCAAAGGAGAAGCAAGTACCTTCTTCACAAGGTGGCAGGAGAGAGAGAGCAAAGCAGAGACTGCCAAACACTTTTAAAACCATCAGCTCTTGTGAGAACCCACTCACTATCATGAGAACAGCATGGGGGAACCATCCTTATGATCCATTTATCTCCTACCAGACCCTTCCCTTGACACCGGGGGCTTGCAACTTGAGATGAGATTTGTGTGGGGACACAGAGCCAAACCAAATTACAGTCTATATTATGCACTGTAACTACAAATAGAAGGAAAACATTAGCTATTCAATCAGGAAGTTTATGGGATTGCAGGGCCCACAATATAAGGGAATTTTTTCCTCTTCATCCTGAAGACTACTGGAAGTCTTTGAACTATTTTAAGTAGGAACTTCAGAAAGATCCTTGAATCAGTGGTTCTCCTGCAGAAGGAAACCAGGAGAGAAGGGCAATATTAGGAAACAGAGACTCCATTAGAAGTTTCTTGCAACATAAAAATAATGAGAGATTCCATGAAATTACTTGTGTGGAGACTGAGAAGTGGCTGCAGGGGTCACTGATACTAGGAAGATGTGACGTGGAGGCAGCTGGGAGAGGATTTTCAGGAGGAGAGGGTGGGATTGAGATCTATCTGGAGGTTATATCAGCTCTGCTCTATAACTGATTTGATGTGGAGGGTGATGAGAAAAGAAATTGAGTATGATTCTCAAGTTATTGGCTTGCATCACTGAATGGGTGAAAATGGCAGACAGTAAAGAAAATAAGATAGAAGACTGTGCAATCCGTTGTGTTTTTGGGATGGGTTAGTCAAACTCATTGCAGTGGAGAGAACTCCAAGACCCTAGGTGAAGGTGCCCAGTAGATAGTTGAGGACGCTGGTCTCTAGGGAGAGAGCTGTGGGCTATAGATATAGACCTCTGACTGAGTAGTATATGACTTAATATTACACGAAGTCTCACTGTAAATGAGACCCCCTCAAGGAGACTAGGTAGAAGAGAATCCAGAGTGAGCTCCGGAGAGCACCAGCATTTAAGATGGAAAAGAGGAAGAGCCTGAGAAAGAAACACATTTAGAAGTCAAGATGAGGATGATGAATGGGAGATAGGTGAAAAATTTGGGAGAGTCCACTGAAGTATGATTGAGGAAAGAAAAAGTATTCAACACTGCAAGGTGCAAATGAGGGTTAAAGTGATGAAGGCTTCGTAAGTGATAGGATTCTTCAATTAGGGTGCCATCCGCAGCCTTAATTAGAGCAGTGCCAGACACTTTATACAGATAATTGCATTTAATTTATACATCAGCTGATGAAACAGGTAATATAATCCTAATTTTACAGATGAAGAAACAGTGGCTTAACTAACTGACTCACAGACATGTAACTAGTTATCAGCAAAGTTCAGATTCAGACTTGGGAAAGCCGATGCTGAAAACTGCACTCCGAATAACTAAGCTCTACTGTGCCACCCACTGACGCATCTAATTAATTTCAATTCAGCATGTCACTTCACAGTTTAGGGTTTTGTTTTGTCCTCTAATTTTTCATGAGCACAAATATTAGTTCACCAGTGCTATTCTAAAGCATCATCAGAACTGAGACATATATGTTGCTGTGTGTTGGCGTCAAGTTTTTAGCCAAAAGCAAGGTAGTCCCATAGGTGTCCCGTAAATTCCATTAAATACGTGATATTGAAAAGAAATGAGCATTTGAGGTGTTAGAGTGAATGCAGATCAGCCAGGTTGTCCTCCAATGACACACATAGCAGCTCAAAAGAATGATGCCAACTATTGACTGTGCTCCCTGGTCCTAAGCACTAGATCATCGCACTTCGCTAATGATTTATGTGTGAAATTTCCAAGGTTATATGAATAGGCCACAAATAGACTTTGATATACCCATAATGGGTTAATAATGCATACTCCATACTTAATGCATAAGAAGTAAACCACAGAAATTCCACAAAAAAGGACAAACATCTCTGGTGAGCAGTTCCTTTGAGCTTAGAGTCTGGAACATACCATTGTGGAAGGAAAATGCTTTTAATCTTCCTGCTGATGAATAAATCACAGTTTTTAAAGATATTTTAAAACATTTAAACAGCACCACCCCAGGACTTCATACAAGCTCTATTTTTCAGTTCCATCAGCATGCAAGCCATTCTCTTGTGTACATAACCACGTACATAGCAATGCCATGGATTTTGCAGACTTCTGAACAATGGGCACCATAGATATCTTGCGTGTAATACTGGCTGCCATGGTGCAATTAGAGGGTAAATAAATCTTACCATCTTGATGACAGCCTGTGCATCCAAAACCAGGCAATACAGATGGCTTTGAGAAAGTGGAATCTTGCGTTCTTTGACTATGTAATTATTATGCTTTGTCAGCTTATTTGACTTTTTCATAAAAATCACTTAATACTTCGCTAGGATATTACTTTTGCCATCAAATATCACTTTGGGAAATGTTAATAATTTAGGAACTCCTATATTAAAAATGGCTAATTCAGCAAGTACATGAAATGCCATAATCTGAGAGCCTTTCTAACCTAAAAGATTTCCCCCTCCCCAACCTTTATTAAGGTATAATTAGCATACAAAACACTGCACATAATTAATGTATACTATTTGGTGAGTTTAGACATATGTAAATGTTACTCCTGTTACCATCACCACAACCCAAGTAATAAATAGATCCACCACCTCTAAAAATTGAATACTTCAGTCCCACTGTAAGATGCTGGGGAGAACAAAGGGCTGCATTAAGGAGCTGTAGTCTGGTATTTAAAGGCTAAATAGTCAACAACTCAATTACAAATGATTTAGGAAAGTGCTGCAGCTATATTTAGTAGAGAGTTTTCTTCTCCAGCACCAAACTTATATGTTATTATATGCTAATTTTTAGAAACTTAAATCTAAAGACTTGTCTAGTAAAGACTCTTTTTGAGTTGAATGAAGTTCATGGGCAGTAGAAATTGCATATTTCACTTTTTTTTTAGTTGCCTTTCTAAATTTACTTACATAAGATAAAATTCACTCTGTTTAGGGTAGCTTACTGTGAATTTCGACAAGGCTTTCAGTCTTGTAACCACCATCAAATCAAAACACAGAGCAATTCTGTCACCCCTAAAATTTGTGCTACCCCTTTATAGTCAACCTCTCTCTCCATCCCCAGCCCCTGACAACCACTGATCTATTTTTTGTTCCTATAGTTTTGCTTTCCACACTGTTGTATACTAGTTCGTTAATTTTTATTGATGAATAATATTCCATTGTATGGAATATCATAGCTTTTATATCCTAAAAACTTGCATTTGTGATATGATGATGGCAATGATAATAACAGTGACATCTGACATTATGTGAATGCTTATTGTGGGTCAGGCATTGCTCCAGCTCTGTCAACATACTACCTCATAACATTTCTTCATCATATGAAATAGGCAATATTATTATTTCACTTTACAGAATAGAAAAAGGAGGCAAAGAATATTAAGTAACCACCCTAGGATCACACAATTTGTAAATGTCACAGCCTATATTCAAATCTGGGCAGTCTGACTTCAGGACCTAACATAATAACCACTATCATAAACTGCTTCCCAGTAATAGCTACCAATTATTGATCATCTGCCCTTGGGCTCCATGGCAAGCATTTCCTTGACCCATTTTCACATGAATAAGGTAGGTTGTAGAAAATGAGACTTACAGAGACTAAGCAATTTGCTCCAACTCACTCTGATAATGTTACCTAATTTTTAACCAAATCATAAAAACTGGGTCTTAGTACCTTTAAGGGTATTTAATTTTGATTAGTTTCTGGATTTCAATTTTTTTATTATTATTTTCTCCTATGACATTGCATTTCCAATTCGTCCCAGCATGCACAGAGTCTTTTGGAGTTGGACTAACTTGTTGGGCATTGGTACAAATCATCTTCCAGGCTTTAAGATTAGATAATAAAATATATTTGGTACAAAAGAGACCTTGTCTCTATCTTGATTTATCCCTGCCTGTGGGAAATTGAAGGGATGAAAAAAAAATCTGCTATCTGAATTAAACTCCATGGAGTGACATGTGCAAAAAATTTATATACATTTTAACTTTGGGTTGTTCCTCAAGAGGTTAAATCTTTGTTCCAGAATGAAGATAAAAATAAATTTTGCCGCTAGATTGCTTATGTTATCACCTTATCATGAGCACTGTAGAATTGGAAGCAAAAATCTCCAGTAGAGGTGTCTACAGGGAGAATGTGATTGCATTTTTCAATTTGTATTTATAGTAATAATAATGCACTCAGCTCACGTCTTTAAGGAAAAGGCCTCGAAGTACTTTACGTATTTTAATTAACCCTCACTGTACTCAGTACATAGACAGTATATCAATTTTATTAAGGCATAGCACATGGAAAGAAAATTTAAGGTCTTAGGGTCAAAGTCATGGCATGCTGGTAATGATAATAATGTTTCATGGTGGAGACAGATCTGTGAAAAGAAATAATAGGAAACAACCCGCAAACTCCGTGGTCTGACATGTCAGCAACATTGCACCCTTGCACGCTCCAATGGTCCTTTGCATTACAAATTTCTCAATATAAGAAACATCCTGAATATCCTGAGTATTCTTTCCTACTGTCCTCTCTGGACTTATTAACAGAGTATGAATGTCAAATATGGGGGAAGGTGTGAAGAATGGAGGGCTCATCTCTTTTCTGAATAACCCTAAATACTCTGGTCAAATTTCAAACAATTCCTAATTAGACATTTGGATGCATTTGATTTTGAGTCCTACATACATTCTCATTATCATAAGAGATATGCCACAGGAAAAAAAGACATGTTCTGAGGCAGAGTTACAAGACCAGATAGGGCAGAGTGGGAATTTGGTATTGTTTCTGGATCTTCAGACTAGTGGTAGATATTACCTATTTGTGAATTTAAGCTCAATTATACGGGGAATTTTTTTTTTTTTTTCAGATAATTGGGGTCATCCAGGGTGAATGAGCTTATTTAGAAGGCAGTGAATTAAGAAGAGGAGATTCCTGCATTGAGTGGGTGATTGAACTACATGCAAAGCAAGGCTTCCTCCAGTTCTAAGAAACTAACTGGAAAACTGATTTGAACTTTTATTTAACAGCTTTATTAAGGTTTAATTCATATAGGATAATCTTTATATATATATACATATCTAAAATATACAATTTAAATGTTGTTTGTTTTTAACATCTTAGTCATTTTATGTGTACAGTTGAGTGGTGTTAAGTACATTCACATTGTTGTACGACAATTCACCAGAACATTTGCATCTTGTAAAACTGAAACTCTATACCTACTAAACAACCATTCCCCATTTCCAACTTCCTCCCAGTCCCTGCAATGACCACTCCACTTTCTGTTTTTATGAATTTGACTACTTTCGATACCTCATATGTGGAAGCATACGGTATTTGTCTCTTTGTTACTGACTTCACTTAGCATCATGTCCTTAAGTTTCATCCATGTTATAGCATATGGCAAGATTTTCTTTCTTGTTAAAGCCAAATAATATTCCACTGTTTGTATATACATTATGTTAATCCATTCATCTGTAGATGAACATTTGTATTGCTTCCACCTCTTGGCTATTGTGAATAATGCTGCTATGAATATAGGTAAGCAAATATTAATTTGAGATCCTGTTTTTCATTATTTGAAATATGCACCCAGAATCGGGATTGCTGGATCTTATGGCAATTCTATTTTTAATTTTTTTTAGAGAATTTTCATACTGTTTTTCAAAGTGCCTGCATAATTTTTCATTCTCACCAATAGTGTACAAGGTTTCCCTTTCTCCACATCCTCATTAATATTTGTTCATTTCTATTTGTAGTAGCCATCCTAATGGGTGTGAGGTATAGGTTAAACTTTTATAACTAGAAAATTTAAGAACTGAAAACTATACAGTTTTTCTGGCTCAGATTATTATTATTCTGTTCCTAATGATAAGTTTGACCTTGTAAAAGCAACCTCACCTCTCCTTGCAAGTTTTCTAAAATATTAAATAAGAACAATAATGCATATCTTAAAACCAAACAAGCACTTGAACCTGTTCCATACATCATACATGTATGATATATTATCATCTGTGATACAATTTATATAAGTGTATATAATATAGTTAACCATATAATATAATATATATAAGTATAACTCTATAACTATAGTTATATAGAGAGAGATAGAAATACAAGTGATTATATATGATAATGACATGTGATTCAATTTGCACATATAATAAGCTATACTAAGCAGAGATATGGTAACTTTCTTGGTAAGCATCCCTCTATAGAGAAAGACTCTTCCTTTCTCTGTTTTACTTACCCACTTCACTGGAATCACTTCTCAAATTAACTCCTTGCCTGGAATCCTTGTCTCAGGGTCTGCTATGGGAAAACCAGAATAAGACAAGTATCTATTCACTCTTACTCATTCAGATATAATACCTAAAGTGTAAATTAGGGAGTGAATATTTGATGGACCTAGTATAGTTCTTGGCAGTTATCTTTATTATATTATACTCATCATGGAGTGTGAGGAATGCTTTGTAATCCATCATCAGTACCCTATCATTTCTTCTAGAGGAATAATGATAGACACGTATACAGCACTACACAGAGGTTGAGAATAACAGGCCTGAGCAAAACCAATCACAGCTCAAGGGCCATTTTTTTTCATATCTATTAGCAAATATAAGGGCTGTATTTGACAGTCTCTTTTTTTCCTCAGCTTTTTCTCTTCTGATCGTCATAAGATGAGGTGGGGTGAAACAGAAATAGAATAACAGCAATGGAATTAATGCTGTGCAGGTTTGAAGAGCATTTGTCCTAGTAAGGCCAATTCCTGGGAAGAATCATGTGGAGGGTGGATTTTTCTGCTAGTGAGGTCTGCTTCAAATACCCTGGTCTACTGAGAGTAGATTGGAAACAAATTTTACCAGCCAAAATGTACTACAGGTATGAGGGTGCACCCTCCAGTTTTCTTATGAAACCCTTCTTCTTATTGATTTCTGCCTGCTCTAGTCTATCTCAATAATCGTCTAGATACTATTCCTGAAGGATTAAAAATGAAAGAAATCAATATGTTCAACCTCTGTCTGACAGCAATCTCTGCACAACTCAAGGTTGTCAATCAAAGCCTTCTCCATTAAGTCCTCCCTACAATTCACCCATTTCCAGGCCATACTCATTCTACTCTCCGATGCGTTTCCATTGCATTCTATACTTATTTCTGCCACAGTAACTAAATTTTGTCTTAGATTCCACTTACTGTCACCCTGGTTTGAATGTAAGCTCCTAAAGGATAGGAACTAAGCTCTTTTCTTCTTGCCTTCTCTGGGAACCATTATAATGCTAGGAATATATGCATATATAAAAGTTTTAATGTCTAATATTGAGTTTATAAACTGTCTTATTTTCAGTTATTCTGAGGAGCAACTGACATTATAGACCAAATACTCCACACTGGCATTGTGCTAAATGCTTTATAAATGTCAATTCATTTCATCTCACAAACACTCCATCATTTATCTTACACTGTACAACAGACATTGAAAACTTGGTTCTTAAAACAAAAGCTACTAAGTCTCTGAAGTTGCTGATCAGAGAGCACAGCCTTCAGAATGCGCTAAATCAACCTGAGTTGATAGCGGTTTTAGCAGGTCTCTCTCAGACTCTTTCCCTGATCTCTTTGCTAAGTTCTATGTCCCTGTTGGTATCACACCAACCTTTTAGTTTCCTCTATTTGATGCTTGATTGTGCCAGTGTTATCAACTATGCCCTAGGGCATAAATTACTACACAATCTGAACCAATTAAATTGGAGCTCTTTTGCTGAGGTAGTTTTTGAGACTAGTCTTTGAGGTTTGTTCTGTCCCTGGAGAAGCTCTTCTTAGTGCTCTCTTTTCATTGTTCTCTCTGGTAAACTAGCTAGTCTGTGGTTTAGCTACATGCCCTTTCTCATTTGCTTGCCATAAAATCTTAAGTGGGGGAAAGTGGAGAAGCACCCTTAGGCTTGAGCTATTCCATGCTCTTTTTCAAATAAAGTTTGTTTATTTGGGGACAGCTTCAGAGCTCTCTGCCCTTGTGGACTAGTTCTACCAGCAAGGAAATTCTCTCAATTACTGATCTGAAGCTGCAGGTTCAGGAACAGTGGTCCACTTTTCTTATGGGTACCTCTGCTTGATAAGAAGAGGGCCATGTTGGGGAAGTACCTTCTAGTCTTCTGGCTTGCCTTTCCCCATTTGGAAGCTTCACTCTGAGCTGTAAAAGGGCAATTGGAGCCCTATTATTGTTAGCCTGCTGTGCCTAGTATAGAGCTTCTGCTCTATTTGTAAGGGGAAGAAGGGCCACACTCTTGGCCACACCCTCTTGGATTTGAGCCTCTGTAATTTACTTGGAGAATGTGAGTGAGCTTGTAGGGATGGGGATGAGAAATGCCCACCTCTCTTGGGGAGATATTGACCTTATCCTTTATTTTGGAGTTCAGAATAGAAGGAACCCTGTTTTTCTTGACCACATCCTCCCAAAGTGGGGGCATCCATGATACTGATCTGGAAACATTAGGATGAGAGGAGCAAGTTTTAACTCATATCACACACTCTTGCTGTTCTCACTGAGGTTTAATGGATTTTCTTTTAAGAAATGGTTCTTCACCCCACAAACACAGGCAACCAAAATAAAATGGACAAATGGAATCACATTAAGTTTAAACTTCTGAAAAGCAAAGGAAACAAACAACAAAGTGAAAAGACAACCTACAGAATGTGAGACAATATTTGTAAACTACCCATCTGACAAGGGATTAATGGGTAGAAAATATAAGGAGCTCAAACAACTCTTTTGGAGAAAAATATAATAATCAGATCAAAAAATGGGCAAAAGATCTGAACAGACATTTCTCAAAAGAAGACATACAAGTGGCAAACAGGCATATGAACAGGTGCTCAACAACACTGATCATCAAAGAAATGCAAATCAAAACTACAATCAGATATCATCTCACCCCAGTTAAACTGGCTTTTATCCAAGAGGAAATCAATAACAGATGCTGGCAAGGATGTTGGGAAAAGGGGAACTCTCATGCACGGTTGGTGGGAATGTAAACGTATACAACCACTATGGAGAAGAGTTTGGAGGTTTCTCAAAATACTAAAAACAGAGATGCCAGCAATCCCTTTGCTAGGTAAATACCCAAAAGAAAGGAAATCAGTATATTTAAAAGATATCTACACTCTCATGTTGTTCACAATAGCCAAGACTTGGAAGTAGCCTCAATGTTCATCAACAGATGAATGGATAAAGAAAATATGATACTTATACACAGTGAAGTACTGTTCAGCCATAAAAAGAGTAAGATCCTATCATTTGCAACAATATAGATGGAACTGGAGATCATTGTATTAAGTTAAATAATCCAGGTGCAGAAAGACAAACTTCACATGTTCTCACTTATTTGTGGGAGATAAAAATTCAAACAATTGAACTCATGGAGACAGAGAATAGAAGGAAGGTTACCAGAGGCTGGGAAGAGTAGTAGGGAGGGTAGAGAGGAAATGGGGATGGCTAACAGGTATAAAAAGTCATTAGAAAGAATAAATAATACCTAGTATATGATAGCACAACAGGGTGACTGTAGTCAATAATAATTTAATTGTACTTTTAAAAATAATTAAAAGAATATAATTGGATTTTTTTAACAAAAGGATAAATGCCTGAGGTGATAGATGCCTCATTTCCTATAGTATGATTGTTACATATTGCATGCCTGCCTCAAGGTATCAAATGAACCCCATAGATATATACACCTATTATGTACTCACAAAAATAAAAAATAAAAATGCTTCTTCATTTGTTATATGCTCTTAAGACAATTCCAAAACTTTAACTCTTTTTAAATTAGAAATTTTACCAATTACACTTGTTTTTCCAAGTAGCAGGTCCATGTAGCTGTTTATGCAGCTACTCCAAAAGCAGAACTTCCCATCATCCTGTGATTTCAAGTTAGACAATTGAACAAAATCTATGAAACAGCTGTTTTGGAGCACTGAGCAATATTACTGTGTGGCTCTGTTCCTTGAGAAAGAAGAAATAAATAAGCCGAGCCCTATGATAACCCCAGGCTATCTACCTAGGAACACTTTCCAGACAAAATTGCATGGGTAGAAAGGCTAAGGAGACTGCAGTAGTCTCACTGAGTTGAAATTATAGTTCTAGGTACTGAGGTGACTGGAAATGAACGTTCTATAAGACACTTCTTGAATCTTTGTCTAAAAACTAAGCAGCAACTATGTAAGATTAAAGAAAATGAGGATGAACAAGAACAATTTCTGGGGTAAAAATAATAACTACCTGAGAGCTGTCAGCTCAGAAAAATTCCTAAATCTCACAGAAAGCCAAGAGATGCTCAAATTCAGCCAGATTAGATAAAGGAAACTTATTCAAAATACAGGTTATTCATAGATGCCAAATATTTCACCTCTTATGAAGTGGATTAAACTAGACCTAGTATAACTATTACTCTTTAGGACCTAACATAGCATAAAAACAATCTAAAGAGTGTCAGGTAGATTAACAAGTAACTTAACTGGCACCAGAAAAAAACCCCAAAGTACCCTCAAAAGAAGATGAGAAAAGCAATGTCACTCAACAATGTAACATTAAAAACATCTGACATCCAATAAAAATTACTAGACATGTGAAGAAGCAAAAAAAAATTGATGTACATTTTTGCTTATATCAATGATTCATACCTTTTTTATTCCTCAAATGTATTTCATTGTATGAATATACACGAATGTTAATCTATTGACATTTGGCTGTTTCAGCTTTTTATCATAAAGATGCTGATGCTGGGATAACTGACTCTCCATATGCAGAAGATTGAAACTGGACCCCTTCCTTACACCATATTCAGAAATCAATTCAAGATGAATTAAATACTTAAATGTGGAACCCAAATCTATAAAAATTCTGGAAGATAACCTAGGAAATACCATTCTGGACATAGGACCTAGCAAAGATTTCATGATGAAGATGCCAAAAGCAATTGTAACAAAACCAAAAATTGACAAGTAGGACCTAATTAAGAAACTCTTTTTCAACATAGTAAACAGACAACTTACAGAATGGGATAAAATATTTGCAAACTATGCATCCAACAAATGTCTAGTATCTATAAGGAACTTAAAAAGAGTTACAAGCAAAAAACAAACAACCTCATTAAAAAAACAGACAAAAATCCAACAAAGGTCAGAATCTGTAAGGAATTAAAAAGAGTTACAAGCAAAAAACAAACAACCTCATTTAAAAAAACAGACAAAACACATGAACAGACACTTTTCAAAAGAAGACATACATGTGCCCAACAAGCATATAATAAAATGCTCAACAGCACTAATCATTACAGAAGTGCAAATCAAAACCACAAAGACATACCATCTCACACCAGTTAAAATAATTTTTATTAAAAAGACAAAAAATTACGGATGCTGGTAAGATTGTGGAGTGAAGGGAATGTTTATACACTGCTGGCGCGAATGTAAATTAGTTCAGCCATTGTGGAAAGCAGCTTGGTGATTTCCCAAATAAATTAAAACAGAATTACTATTTGACCCAGCTATCGCATTATTGGCTATATACCCAAAGGAATATAAATCATTCTACCATAAAGACTCTTGCATGTATTCATTCACTGAAGCACTATTCACAATAGCAAAGACATGGAATCAACCTAAATGCCCATCAGTGGTACACTGGATAAAGAAAATGGAATACTATGCAGCCACAAAAAAGAATGAGATCGTGTCCTTTGTAAAAACATGGATGTAACTGGAGTCCATTATCCTAAGCAAACTAACACAGGAAGAGAAAACCTAATACCGCATGTTCTCACGTATAAGTGGGAGCTAAACATTGAGTACCTATGGACACAAAGAAGGGAACAACAGACACTGGGGCCTACTTGAGGGTGGAGGGTGGGAGGAGGGTGAGGATTCAAAAACTACCTATTAGTACTGTGCTTATTTCCTGGGTAATAAAACAATCTGTACACCAAACCCCTTTGATACAAACTTTGCCTATATAACAAAACTGCATATGTTCTCCCAAACCTAAAAAAGTGAAAAAAAAAGTAAACCAGATTTTAAGTTGTTAATATATCTATACATCTGTAGTTGTAGCACTAGTGATTGATTTAATAAATTGATATTTGCAAGAATGAAATAAAACAATATAGCAGAGCAAAAAGTATATACATAAATAAAGATGCTGTAAATATTTTTGCATAAGACTTTTGGTAAATACAAGTGTTTATGTATTTTGGAGCTCTATTTGGTGCATACTATTTAGAAAAATTATATCTTCTTAATGAATTAACCCTTTCATAATTATGAGATTATTCCTCTTTATCTCTAGTAACATTTCTTTTTCTAAAGTCTACTTTGTCTGATACTAATATAGCCAGTCCAGTTTTCTTATAATTAAAAATTGCATGTTATACATCTTCATTCCATCGTTTTACTTTTTTTCTATGTCTTTAAAGTCCATTTTTATAGACAATGCATGTTTGGGAAATACTATTTATGAAGTTCTATGATCTCTTTCCTTTGATTGGAATGTTCAGATCATTTTAATTTAATGGAATTATTGACTGGGATTCAGAATGAGATACATTTGATATCAGATATCAGAGTTTGTACTCATCACCAATGGTATTTCAAGTTCCTAGATAGAAACTATAGCCTATACTTGTGTTTTTGTTTCAAATGGCTTTAGTAACCTGTACTCCTCATTCCTATTCTCATTTTTAGCAATGCAAGCATTTTTAAAAGTTGTTTGGAACACAGAGCTTGACATATGGAAAAGTTCTTAGGTATTTATGTAACAGAAGAGAATGCTGGACATTTACCCAGTGGAAACACCACCTCCACCATCTTAGAAATTAAGAGAATATATCAGATATTATACAAATAATTCACAATTATGGTAAACATTTGAAGGAAATATATATTTTTCTACCTTCTGAATGTACACTCAACCTGTTAAAGATTTTACTAAGTGATTTAATGTTTTAACTTTTTCCTTAGTTAAATGGGGATATTTGCTTAAGTCTAGAAAAAAAAATAGATTCTTTCTTTTGAGGCTTGAAAGCACACCCACATCTGAGAGACAGTTAAGTAGGGGTTGTATAGAGGCTGATTGTCTAATTATATGACTCTAAAATATTCTTTAATTCTGAGATCTAAGGAGAAGAGAGTCAAACTATTGTATTTTTTTGACAAAATGGGACATTCTGCAACAAATCTCCCCCATCACCTTCCTGTTATTGAGACACATCAGAATGACCAAGGATTAACTGGGAAGATGTCAAATTTCATTACTCATTTAGATTCTGTATGGCTGAAAACAGAATGCCCATGTGCATGCTCTCTTTCTCCCCTTCCTCTCCTTGAGTAACCAGGTGCTCAGACTCAGAACATGTTCAAGGTCATGCCACTTGCTTGATGAGAAATTCTTGGCAGGTTTTCTATCAGTGTTGGTTTCCTCTTCAGTGAAATGAGACTAATAAAGATTCCTACCACATAGGGCTTCGTGAAAGTTAAGTAATATATGTTAAATACTTAGCTCTATGACTGGCTTAAATAAGGTCTTGATAAACAATATTTATTGTTGTTATTTTCATCATGATTTCTTTTTTGTTGTTGTTGAGAGGGAGTCTCGCTCTGTTGCCCAGGCTGGAGTGCAGTGGTGCCATCTCGGCTCACTGCAAGCTCCGCCTCTTGGGTTCACGCCATTCTCCTGCCTCAGCCTCCCGAGTAGCTGGGGCTACAGGTGCCCACCACCACGCCCGGCTAATTTTTTTATTTTTAGTAGAGAAGGGGATTCACCGTGTTAGGATAGTCTCGATCTTCTGATCTCGTGATCTACCCATCTTGGCCTCCCAAAGTGCTGGGATTACAGGGGTGAGCCACTGCGACGGCCCATGGTTTCTATTTTTAACATACAAATCCAGAATCTCATTCTTCAAATACTTCACAGATCCTCCTTGGATTCTTCTATTTTAACCACAGAACCAAAACTAAACATCGCCTCTTCTACTTCCCAATTCTTCTATACACAATTCCTCATAAAAGGCACAAAGGAAATTTAAATCCTGATATGGTGATGCATAAAGCAAATTAGAAATTCACAGTAAGGGAACTCAGATCTGGTCCAAATTTTCCCTGAGTTTTTGTGTAGCTGCAGTCAATGTCTTAAATCTCTGAGTTTCAGGGTTTTTTTCTCCATAAAATGAGTGATTTTGGGAAAAGTCCCTGAGGATGCTTCCAGGTGTATGTGTTTATGTGCCTTCATCCAACTTTGTTTTTATTTTAATATGTCCTGTTTTATTTTAATATGTCCCATCACAGACATAGAGTCACTATAAAATAATATAAAGGCCACAAAGAATTATTAGCAGAAAGTCCAGGAAAATTTTGTTTTTCAGGTGATCTTGGATGGATGAATCAAGTCTCAAAGGGCAATCTACAAAGATTCTTGTAAACCAAGATGAAAATACACATATATATTTTTTAATTCTACTTTTTTAAAGGAATATGTTGGTGAATTAACAAACAGTGACAGGAAAATGGATTTGAGAAGTTAATTGTAAAGCTAGAAGAGCTCTGTAAAGCGTAACCTTTATCTGCATTGGTAGATAAAAATCTAGAGTGGAAAATGGATGAGGGAAGAGAATTGGAATGAATCCAACAAGTAACTGGGTTATAGTTCTGAGGTGAAGAGAATCAAGCCCTCAGTGAATGTCAGTTGCACAATCAATTCTTTAGGCAAGAATGATAACCATCAGCCTCTGAAAGTTGTACTTCCATGTGTCTGGGCAGAGCATAATTCACAGGAGGATAGGCCACACACGCGATTATTGAGCACAGGGTTCCTGGGTTCAGTACTATTAGGAATGACAATTCAGAGACACAGAATTTATAATCAAATAGGAAAAAAATAGTAAATATATGACACAACATTAAGAATACATTTTAGAGGGTCTATATTCCCACTCGCATTTGAATTTTTTAAGAATAGGAACTGGTTCTAGTTTGTCTCTATCCATCCCATACAAAAAACACAATTCTTGGCACATGTCAGGTGCTTAATAGAACTATACATTTTGAACAGCGTTTTGCCACACCATACAGAGCCATGACTGCGAGTAGGAAGGGAATGATAGGTAAATGGTTGTAATTAAAGTTGTGGGGTTAATGAAGAAAGAAAGTACTGGAAATTCTGGGCATATTTTTACTGAGATACAAGGCCAGGATCTTGAAGAGCTTACCTGCAAATTCTGAACACAAAATGGACTTGGGAAATCTCAATTTGACAGGTTATTTAAGTTACTCAGAAGCAGAAGTAGCCATTTTGATCTGAGAGTTGATGTACAACTTTTACTTCAAATGGGCTTTCATAAGCAAGGCATGAGATAAATTCTCATTTTACCTATCCTCTTGAGGCCAGAGAAGAGCAGAAAGTCTCTCAGGCACTAGAAGTTGCGGTCAGTTCAACAACTAGATATATATGGTATTTTAAAATGTGAATCTCCAAACCTTGCCAGTGAATCAGCATGATCAGGGACATTATTCACTACATTCAAGAATATAGGAAGGCCAGGAAGTTTTCTGCTCTGCATCTCTTTTATTGGCAATTCCTCTACACATTCTGTTCTGCTAAGTTACTACTTCTTCACAGGGAACAACATTTATTTCCTAGTTTCATGAAGGGATGGTTTATTTCAGAGATGTACAAGTAAGGGATATGAACCAACATTCCCACTGGATGGTATTTGCCATATTCCTACCCAAACTTCTCAATATTCTCTTACAGCATCTTGTTTATTTCCTTTTTAATGTAGATCACAAGTAATCATTTTGTTAATGTTTTGTTAACATATATATATAATTAAATTGTAAGCCATGAACGAGAAAGACAGGTAAATCATTTACTACCCTTTCCTACGGTCTTATACAGAGTTTGAGTCAGAGTTAGCACTTAAAATATTTTGTGACTAAATTAAGGAATGAACAAATCAATATGAAAACAAAGAGAAGAAATACCATAAGAACTATTTTCTTTGGCATCTTCAAGGCACAACTCATTCAATTATGCCCAGAAATCCCAAAAATAATTTTCTTATTATCCCAGGAAAAAATAATAAATCTAAAGAGGAGATATTTAAAGCAATATCTGTTTCTCCTTCTCTCTCCTCTTCCTTCTCCACCACTACTGCCACCATCACTACTTCTTAAAGTGAAAAATTACTTCTTTTTATAATATTCTGGTTTGCAGGAGACAAATAAGCTATCTTACCCCTCAAAATTAGGTAGGAGTAAAGTTTAATCAGTATGAAATCTTTCAAGAATTTTCTATTGATATAAAAATCCTTTCAGCACGATTATTTTTCTTTGGAAGTGATGGGGAACAGGGAGGTCAATTAAAAAAGACTTTGCCATTGAGTCTCTGTCTTTTTTAACGTTAGAAGCTTCAAAACCCTTTTGAGTGATGGTGCAACACCTACCAAAGGTAACTCTGGGAACTTTAGCACCATGGAAAATGTCGTGGGACTAATATAGGGTATATTTATTTTTAGAGAATTGGGTAGTGCAACCTGTGGGCAAGTTCACAGCATGAAACCAAACCCATTCCAAACACAGCAATCCAAATACCAAGGCAACATTTTAGTGACAGATGAAAATCTGGCTTAATTACTCTACCAGAGTAACCCCATTCAAATTGCCTCCCAGACTGAGAGAAAGAGCTGAAAGTCATTAAAGAAAATTACCTTTCTTAGTCAAAGTCTGTAGGAACTTAACCAATGAAGGCATTGGTTCTGTAGAATAAGAGACAGGATAGGAGGGAAAGACTGGTTTTTTTTTTGCTTTCCTCTGGGGAGTCTTAGGGCCAGAAGAACGTACCAGGAATGTTTACTGGCCTGACAGACAGCATCTTGGTGAGGTCCAGCGGCGGTGAAAATTGAGGTAATTCCCACTAATGTTCACTGACTGGAGCACAGCCCCTTCTGACTCCCAGGAAGAAGTCAAGGTAGGTGCTAACTCTTAGCAGGATTGAGGAATCTGTAGCGATTATAAACTCTAACGGTGGAAAGTCAGCTTAAAATTTACACTTCATTTCTTTTGGCGGGTATTTGAAAGATCTTTGAAGGTTTCCATGGGGATACAAAAGCAATATCATGATAGCTATTTAAAGTATCACAGAATAGTATTATTTTTTCAACTGGCTACTAGATGTGTTTGTCCAAAGTGGAATAATTTTACTGAGGATAGGAACTAATCAAAACCCCATTTATTATTTCTTATTTATTTTTTCTTCCTTCAAAAATCACTACCAACAATGACCCAGAAATAAGACTTCTGGATATTTACCCAAAAGAACCGAAGTTAAGAAACTGAAAAATTGTGAGAGTTTTAGTGAGGTATAATTGATATAAAAAGAACTGCACATATTTAATGCATACAATTTGATGAGTTTAGACATATGCAAACACCTGTGATACCAACATTAAAATCAAGAGAACAGACATATCTAGCATAACCAAGTTTATGCTGCTTAAATTAAACACACTTGGAGCTCTGTCTATCTCCTGCCTGGATGGCTTCATCGGGATCCTGCCATGTCTCAGGTGATCCGCATTAGACCAAGTGGTGGGGGAGGGGAATTGTCTAGGAGGATACAGTGAAATTCCCAGAACTTCAAGAACTGTTGCTGGATTAACAGGGGAGAAAATAAGTTATAAGAGGCTGGAGCATTGCTTGGGCTGCAGAAACCATTATCTTATGGGTCATAATTTTGAAACTGACTAGCGGTTGGCATTTTATAGGAAACAGTCAGTCTTTGTCTTCAATAATAATATTGGTGGTTTATTACTTATTGGGTGAACTATATGCAAGGTATTGTTCTAGACAATCCATTTGTTTTAACTCATTTAGTCTTCGTATTCTACCTATGGAATAGGCACTGTTAGTATGCTTGTTTTCCTTATGAGAGAGCTGAGACACATACAGCTGAAATAATTTGCCCAAATCAGCTGGCTTTTAAGAGAAAGCTTTGAGGTTTGAACCCAGTCTTTTATTACAGCCCATGACTTTAATTGTTATAGAAGGGGTATGAAACATACACACATAAATTATTATATTGTCAATGTAATAAAATGGTTTAAATTTTTTACCTAATAAAAAGGAGATGAGGTGAACAAGGGTTTCTTAGGGGTAGAAGAACTTGAACTGAACCATGTTAGAAAACACAAAATGGAATTTTTTCTTTTCTTATTTTTGTTTGGTTGGTTGCTTGGGTTGGTTGGTTTGTTTATTTTAGTAATTGTTAGAATTTCAGCAATCAAGAATAGATAGCCATTTCCAGTTAAAACCAATCATTTGAGCAAAGTCATCATAGTAGAAGAAATGATAATAAAGAGTTGTATAGTTTTTTAATTTAACTTTTATATCCTCTCACTTTATCTTTGTGACAACCTTTTGAGAGAGACATTTTTATCACCTTGCTCACCTTCCAGACAAGGAAACTAGGTTTTAATAAATATCTTATGGAGAGTGCACAAGTTGTGTGCTGAGCAACCTGACTGGAATAGAAAATTCAAATAAAAAAGAAGGCAAGATTAAAACGGCAGTGTGGAAATTGACTTTTGCCAAGCGTTGAATACTGACTCTCCTTGCTTACCATCTTCCCCGCCGCTGTACTTTCACAATATCCAGAATACTCTTGTATTATTTGACTTAACAACAATGGCTAATATTTATTATTTCCTCCAAGATCACACTGTACTAAATATCTCATTTATCCTCACATGAAGTAAATAACTTTACAATGAGCAAGCTGACGCTTATAGAGGTGCGAATAAGTTGGGCACATCACATGGCTAATAATAGGCTGTGTGTGGAACTAAGATTTTTTCGATGCCAGAGTTCAGGTTCTTAGCCTCCCACCACACTGCCTAATGTGTCTTGGGGCTTTCCTTTAAGCAGATTCTAAGTTCCTTGAACGTATGGACTTTTGTTTTTGTTTTCACTTTGTATAACCCATGTCCAGCACAGTACTTGGCACATAGTAGATGGTCAATAACTTTTGCATTTGTAAGTAAATAATAAGAGAAAGAATTGACTAAATTAAGTAATCTGGCAGCAACAGGAGTGTAGGAGTTCTGCTGAGACATGATGGTAGGACACAGGTGAAACCGTCCAGGCAAGAGATAAATAAGGCTCCAAGTGTGTTTCACGTAAACAGTATAAACTTGGTTATCTTGGATGTGTCTTTTACTTTGATTTTGTTGATCATATCACAGGTGTTTGCAGATGTCTAAACTTGTCAAATTGTATATATTCAATATGTGCAGATCTCTGGATGTCAATTATACCTCACTAAAACTTCCATAATTTTTCAGTTTCCTAATTTCAGTTCTTTTGGATAAATACCCAGAATTGCGAATGTTGGATCATATGTTGGTTCTATTTTTTTAATTTTTGGGGAACCTCCATACTATTTTCGATATAGGCTGCACGATTTTTACATTCCCACCAACAATGTACAAACATCAGGGAAATGCAAATCAAAGCCACCATGAGATACCATTTTATATCTGTCAGGATCACTGTTATCAAAAACACAAATAATAACAAATGTTGGTGAGCATGTGGAGAAAGCAGAATCCTTGCATTTCTTTATGTGTTGTGAACTCTGTAATACTTTGAAGTTTCATTTGGCTCTAAGTAGTCACTCATTCTGTCAGTATAAATTTTAAAAATAATGTTTTACCACATACTTGCCACTGTGGTCCTTTTATTACTTCATAAAGGTTTGGCTTTCCTCTACCCAGATTTTACTCAACCTAAAGAATATCCTTTTGCATTTCTTGTCATATGGGTCTCCTGGCATCTATTTCTTTAAGCTGTTATTTATATCAAGTTATTTTTATTTTAGCTTTGTTTTCTCTCAACAATATATAGAATTCTAGATTGTCAAGTTTTTAAAATCACCTTAAAGAAATAATCCTGTTGTCTTTTGTTCCCAATAAAATATCAAATGGCATTTTTATTTTTGTTCCCCGAAAATTTCTGTTTCTATGGCCACTTTTACAATTTTTTAAAAAAATTTTGATTTACCTTGGTGTAACCTTCTTTGTATTTCTCAAGCTTGGGGCTTACTGAGTACTTAGATCTGCAGGCTGATGTCATTCTTTACTTTGGAATGCTTTTTTTCATTATATCTTCAATGTATCTCCATGTGCAACTCTAATTTATGGAGTTAAATCATTTAATCTTGTCCTGCAGGTATCTAATGGTCTGTTTTTAATTTATTTTATTTTATTTTTGTCTTTGATTTTTAGTTTAGATAATTTTGATTGACCTGTCCTGGAGTTCAACCATCTTTCCTCTTGTGTGTCATTCTGCTGCTAATCTTTTCTAATGAATTTTTAATTTTAGATGCTGGGGTTTTTTTATAACTCAAATTCAGGAATGTCTATATGTTTCCTGCCGAGAGTTTTCATTTTTTCATCAAAATTTCCCATATGCTCCCACATGTCTATTTTTCACTTCAAACTCTTTAACAGATATGTGATACATTTAAGGTCCTTGCCTGTTAACTTTAATACATAGGTTGTTTTTCAGTGTTTCTATTGATTTTTCTTTTCTTTATTGGGAAATTTGCCTCTTGAGTATGGGTTGTATTTCTATGCTTTGTTGTTTATTCTATATTATTTTTTATTGTATGGCAGACACTGTTATAAAACATTAGAGACTGAAGTAGACAATATACATGTTGTTTTTCCAGAGACCTCATGCTTTTCCCTCTGTCAGGCAGCTATGGGAAAGGGCTAATCACTTAATTTTAATCAGATGCTAATCTGAATAGGGCAACCTGAAGCTTTAATTAGTTTCAATTCAACTTCACTTTTGAATGTTTTGAGGATGAGTTCCATTCTTCTCTATAGCAGGCCTTTGAGATCGAAGCACTACAAGATGTAAAAATTATGAGGAGCGACAATTTTATGTTTAAGGGTCTACACTGTTATAGTACTTAACCAACCCATAATGTCATTAAAAGTTTCCTGATTTCTCTTTGTCCCAGAAAACTCTCTTCACATATTGTAGGTTTGCTCTCCCACTTACCCATAAAAAGAATAGGCAACTGATTCCAAGCACAAAAGCAGCCAATGGCCCTTGCTCACCTAGGAATAGACTGATCCTCTTTGAAATTTAGTTTATTTAAGTTCCTTGTGTCCGAGATTCTTTAATGGCTTTAAAAGAAGGTGTTATTTTGTTTTTGTTTATTCAGGCTTTTGTGTTGTTAAAGAAGGAGTGATGGCTTTTGATAACTTTCTGCATCCTAACTGGGAGCAAAGAAAGCTCAACATTGTACTATTATTTTAACATGGACTGAAAAGGAAGATGTAGGAAAATAACATGACAAATGATATAAATTGCAAACTGAGGAAAAGGGAATAGATTTATGTGGTATGAACAAAGTGGATAGAAATGTATTTTGAGCTAATCTGAGAACTAACTTTTCAAATCTAGGACTGTTCAACAACGAAAGAGTTTCCTTAATGTGGTATTGCAAGTTTCTTGTCACTACAGATATTCAAAGCCAAAGCGCAATGGCTACTTGGGCATTGCAGAAAAGGAAAGGAAATTCAAAACTTGGGTTTAGTTGGGGTGATTTTTAGAGTCCCTTGTAGCACAGAGGTTTTATGACAAACAATATGACGAAATATATGTTTTTCCACTGAATTCCCACCTCTAAGAAATAGCAGGTACCTTCTGAGGCAAGGTGTTGCAAATAAAAGGAAATCTTATTTCATGTTGAGAGTGCTTTTTCAAGGAACTACTGCTTCCCATAAATATTGTTGACAAGCAACTAGTGAATCTAGAATGTCCTAGGACCTGGTATAGGCAAGACATATGGACCATTTGTAAATAGGTTTTAATAAACCCTTGAGTAACATTACATAGTAATTGACTATTTACTTGCATGTCTTTCTTTTCAGACTACATGTATGAGGCTAGTGAGTTAGATTTTTCTGTTGCAATTGGAAGACGCTGACTCTGCCTAATTTGAGCAGGAAGTCAATTTACTAAGACATATTGAGTAGTTCGATGCATTTCTTAGAAAACTGAAAAGTCACGCTTGCACACCACACAGACAGAAAAAAAAAAAAGCCAAAGTCATGCCACATGTCCCATGATGATACCACTGTAACCAGGTACCTAAGAGTGAATGAACTGTTACCACTACTGCTTCTGGATCTTGGATATGCTTTTTTATTCCTGCCGCCATCTTCACCAACATGAGCTCCACCACCTCTTGTGTTTTACTTTTTTTTGCCTCACTAGCTTTGAAATGAAAGTAGACATGAGTGCACTTGTTTTGCAGAGTCTAGATCACATCCCTGCATCCTAGCTATAGGAGAAGTTGGAAAAGGGAGTACCTAGCATCTTCACTTCATACTGTGAAGTAAATTTTGCCTTCTTTCAGTACTTATGAGGTGGGAAGTCTCCTACACATAGAACGAGAGTACAGATACTTGTTACACATGTTTATGGAAAGTATAAGTTGAGTTAATGAATGGCAGAACTAGGAATAGCTATTAAGAGAGGTTAGGCTGAGCTTAACTGGAAGTGGGAACTTTCCTCAGGTCTTTCTCCAGAATAAAGAATAGGATCACAATGTGCTCTTTCCTTTAAGAAGCCAGTGAGAAGACCAACCTGAGTTTCATTTTTCCATGACTTTATTGAATTCCTTCTGTGTCCCGTCCTTGAAGCAAATGGGATTCAATGGTGAGGACAGACATGTGCTTGCATTGATAGTGACTACAGTCTAACAGAGGATAAAGATGTCAAATTAAAGATGTATTCAGTATTTTACATGTGCTCTGAGAGTGTGCCATTGGGGATATGACCTGGGTAAGAGACTCAGAGAAAGCTTCTCCTGGGAAGAAATGACTGAACAAAGATCTAAAGAATAAAGAGGAAATAATAGATAAAGGGGTAGATGGGGATGATATGTGAAAAGCACTCATGGCAGAGGAGAGGTGTTTACAAAGGTCAAACATTTGCACAGGAGGCTGGAACAAGGTCTCTTAGACACTGAAAAAAAGACCAGTTTTTGGATCCCCGAGGGTTTTGTGCAATTTCAAAATACAAAAGGAGACAGGGATAAAACAATACTGAATATTGGAGAGGTTATTGCTTATTAAACATATAGACTTTTGTCGTAAGGAATTACGGGAAGTCATTGAGTGTTTTTTGTTTGTTTGTTTGTTTTTTTAAAGAGCTCATTCTCCTACAGTTGTATTTGGGTTTGGAAACAGTTACTCTAAATCCAGTGAGGAGAATGAGCTACAGGGTGCAAGAATAACTACAGGACACCAGCTAGAAGGAAATGAGACTCGTGCCGATGGAAGAGGATGATGGCTTTACCTAGGGTGGCAGCAATGAGGATAGATATAAAAATATATTAATCCCTAGCTAAAGCTGAGGGTGATATTGTAGAAGAAGGTAGTGAAAAAGTACAGACACCAGCCTTGTATTCGCTGACACCCAAGTTAATGCTACACCAAGGATGTTAGCGATAATCCAGTCATAGCAGACTTTTCTCCAACTTCACTATTTGCTGCTATTTAAAATAAACTTTTGGCGTATAAAATGAAATATACTTAGGGTTTCTGTACTTCCCTCTCCTAAAACTTGAAACATCCATATGGTCCAGTAAAATTTTTAATAAACCCTTTTTGTATTACTGCTTAAAAAGTTATCTTTTACATCTTTTAACTGTTTTGAGTAAAACAGTTATTTATTGGACAATAGTTTCTTAATCTACAATTACTTTTTTAAATATTGCTAACTTTCTAGCTTTAAAATGCTTACAATCCAAGATCTAACAAATATGTTTTTACTTAACAAAATATTAATAAAATAAAACAAAATAAAATTATTAAATTTTAAATAAAATATTTATAGTAATTTCCTCTCAAATTAAGGTATGCAAGGGACATTTAATTGAACTGAGAAGCTCTGGTGTTTATATATATTTAGACCTGATCTCCCCTGGCACAAATCGGGCAGAGTCAACCAAAAGAAGAAGCAGGATTAATTTTTGTCTTTGTTTCTTGCAGAGTGTGAATGTGCATGACTATGTGTGTGTTAATTTGTATGAGTGTATGTGGTATGAGTCTGTGTGTATGCAAGCATATCAGGTGTGGCTTGTCATAAAAGAAAAGTATATTTCACTAACAGGTGGGCCTCGTGCTGAGTAATAACATGCGTGAGTCTCAGTGGACAGAAGTTGTTAGTAAGTGGTTGTCTATATGGCCTGAATCCTTTGCCACCTAGATCCCATTCCCTGAAATATCTCCAATCTCTATCACAGTATCTCAGATGTCTTTGTGTTAAACACAAATACTCCTTAGAGAGGTGTCATGGAAATTTGGATCAAATCTTAAAGACTGGATGGGAACATAATTATGAGATATTTTGCACTTGCCAATGGTGAAAAGCAAATCACAGGGGACATGGAAACTTTGGAAGATGCCATGTTGAAATCATAAATTTTGGTCCTATGTTACTTCTGGAACTGCAGTAAACAAATATAGGGAACTGAACAATTATTAGTGCAATAATGATTATGGAAACCTTAGGGAACCAAAAAAAAACTTAGCTAATTTCACAAATTTGCTGAAGCCAGCTCTGTCTCCTATCTTGATGGTCTTCCCAAGTCTTATTATGGCTCACTCTTTTAGAAACAGTCTTGTGATCTTTCAGAAAATAGTGCTTCTCGAAGTATGGTCCTCAGACCAGCAGCATAAGCATCCAAGGTAATAACATTCACTACCCACATTTTACAGTAAAATATACTTTACTAGATATTTTGGGATAAATCAGAGGAAGGGGACTGCATGTATACAAAAGGGTGTCTGCATCTCTGTACCATGTCTGCTCCTCATCCTCTCCTTTCAAGGCTGCCCTGGAAACTCCAAATCTGTTTCCTTTATAAGTTTAGGTTACCAACATTTAGCATCAGATACTCAGAGCATTGCCTTCTACACATAGCTTTTAACTAAAATGACACAACAAATAAGTCTCTCACCAAGAGAGAAGCTAGTGCTTGCTGTCAAGGTAAGCAATTTTCTCTATGTCCATTTTTTCTATTTTCTTCCTCTGATTATATACTACTTGAGAGCACAACTCTATCTGCCTTATTCATCCCTGAATTCCAAACAGTGTGTCTGGCACAGGGTTCTTGGGGTTATTTATTGAACGAGTAGATGAATAAATGCAAAGTTGGTGATTAAATTTGCAAAACATCCACCTACGGAAGTGACCAGATTCTGTGGCTGTGTAACATTTTTTATCAATAAACATATGGGAAGGTGAGCACTGTAGGGAGAAGCTCAGTCAAGGTAATGAGGGGAAAGGGAGCTCAGTGTGCATGCAATACAGTAAAAGGTGATCAGCCAATGGAAAGTAATATGTATATTATTTATATACACTTGAGAAACATGAAAGGGGAAACAAAGCCACAGCCACATAAGTACAATCTGGGGTTGCAGATAGCTGTGTAAGAAGACAGAAGGCAAATGAATTTGGGGCCATACCTTTAAGGAATAAGGAGCCACTACTGGCTCTTGAGCAGAAGAATGACATGATATTAACTTTGGCTAATTTTCAGGAAGCAATTCCTATATATAAGGCATCTTCATATACATCATTCATACCCCTCCAAACTACCATTTGGGTGAGAGCTTATCTGTGTTTCAGCAATCAGAAGATGGAGGATCAGAGAGGCTGAGTAACTTTCCCAACATTATGGAGCAAGTGAGTGACAGCCTAGTTCCATCCCAGATACCCTAAACCAAGTTCAGTGCCCTTTACAGAAACATTAATTAGGCAGTAGTGTGTGAGGTGGCAAAATTTTCTGAAAACAAAATGATTGCGTCTTAAGGCAGTCGTCTTGTTTCTAAAGGGTGGGAGGAAATGGTGGGGATGGGAGAGAAGCTCTCAGTAGGTGAGGACGTCACACAGCAAATATGCAGAAATACCCCAGGCTCTCCATCTGCTCCAAACTGAGGGCCAGGAAGCAGCCAAGGAGTCTGTGGAAGAGAGCAGTCCGTGGGTTCCTGTAAGTTGAAAACAGTATCTCCCTTCTCAGGGCTGTGAATTGTGCCCCAGAAAAATCACAGCAGGGGCAGGCAAGGTGGGAAATGAATATATCATTCCTGAATGTGAGCAAATTCTGCCTTGTCACTGCTGTCAGTCCCTGGTGATTTTCTTGGCTGAGTTTATGTTCACTTTGGGGTTTCCTGATTTCCTGCTATGTCTCTACATAGTATATATACCCTAGGTGCAATTGTGAAGGCAGGGTAAGGTGAGGAAAAGGCAATGAAGTGAAAAAAGAGGAAAAACAGGAAAAGCAACCATATACAAAGACTCTAAGTGTGGCCAGTGACAGGATCCAGGTATTTATATAGACAGTGAAGCAGGGAGGAATGTGTGGAAGATGTTTCTGTGGAGCCCTGTGGGCATCAATATGATTACAGGAGAAGTGTTGGTGGTCCTAGCAGGTCAGGTTCCTGCTTTGATTCAGGAAAGGTAGGAGTCACCCAGAGAGGAAGTTGGATACTGCTTCTGAACTCTCCCTAGTCAAACATTGGCTTCTGTTGACAATACCATGTGAGTGCTTCCCTTCCGTGTTCCCAGGGGGACTGCACATTCATTATTTCTTGCTTACATGGGATATGTCTCTCTTTCAGTCCATTGAATCCCTTTTCTCAAGGTGAGAAATGGCCCCTTGCACCATAGGTTTTAAGAGTAGAGAATATTAGGCTGGGCGTGGTGGCTCACCCCTGTAATCCCAGCACTTTGGGAGGCCGAGGCAGGTGGATCACCTGAGGTCAGGAGTTCAAGACCAGCCTGACCAACATGGTGAAACCTCATCTCTACTAAAAATACAAAAAAAATTACCGGGCGTGGTGGTGTACACTTGTAATCCCAGCTACGTGGGAGGCTGAGGCAGGAGAATCACTTGAACCCAGGAGAGGAGTTGCAGTCATCCAAGATTGCGCCGCTGCACTCCAGCCTGGGTGACAAGAGCAAGACTCTATCTAAAAAAAAAAAAAAAAAAAATGAATAGAGAATATTTGTTTGTACTTGAGTTTCAAGAATTATAATATGCATAGAAATAATTAAAATAATTATATTCATATAATTAGTTTTAGGTATATTTCTCATTTATCAATGCATTTTTATGAGCCAGGCATTGGGCTAACTTATTTTTATATATTGTCATTAATCCTAACCAGGCATTTTAAAGTAAATGTTATGTTTTCCTGTTTTCCAGTGAAAGAACCTAATAATTAGAGAGCTAAGGTGACTTGTTTAAGATCACATAGCTCATCCATGGTAAAATTGGCGTAAAGACTCAAGATTATCTGTTTCTGAAATTTTAACTTTACTGCAACACTCTATACTGACAGCTCAATCAAAATATTTAGAGGCTGATGTCACAGTAAGAGCTTTCCTTGGAGTCAGAAAAATGAAGTGTGTTCTGTATGTCCTGTTTCCTAATCATGAGTTGTTGAAAGTTTTTTTATTTTTGTTTTTCTTATTCCATAATTGATATGTCTGATTATTTCTCCTTAGAAAAAGGCATATTTAACAAAATGTTATATAAGTATTTCCATAATATAAGTTAATGAAAACTGCAGAGTTTTTTTTTACATTTTGCTCTTTATCCATATAGTACAAAAAGCTATTTCCGTATGCAAGAGCTTCCATCTCATGTGAGACAGTCACAAATACAGAGCAGAGAGATCCCAGGCAAGGAAGAAACCCAACAGCAGCAAAAACTGGATAGTCTTGGCCTCCGCATTATAAAGTAAAATGATTTCATTCTAGGGATCACAGGATTTCTTGTTATATTTAAGTGGAAGAGAAGGTCAGAAGAGTTACTATGGGACACAACAAACTGGAACTGAGTCTTGTTCCTCCATCTACTACATCCCTAGTGAAACAGGAAAACAGGTTTCTACACTCTGGGTCTCAGTGGAGTCATATATAAAGGAAAGAGCTTGTTTAAGTCACATTTACATTGATTTAAATTTCACACAGAATTACAAGCAAAGTTAAAGTCTTATTTGAAAGCTAATATAAATACATAGAAATGTAAATGAACAACAAAAATTTTTTCAAACCCTTTATAAATTCCTACTTTATTTGTAGGAATAACCCATTCGTACAAGAATGCTGGAGACGGAATTAACTGTTAGTAAAGAAAAAAATGTCAGTAATAATGTCAGCTCGGAGACAGAAGGCTCTGTTGTAGGCAGTAAATTCTTAAATGATCAATTAACATATGTTTCTCTTTGAAGGATAGCCTGACTACTATGGAGTTCAAATTGTTTTAATAAACTGCATTGTAAACATTAGAATATTAATAACTTGAAGATAAGCACACCTAAGTCGAAGCCCAGCTTGTTACATGAACCAGATAATCTAAACAGCAATGTTATTGCTTGAGGTGTTATGATCCCCCAAACAGGATATTAAGGATGTCAAAACACAGGAGGAACAGGAGCATATGAATTAGATCCCCAAAAGTCATGTTAACATAGATAGTATTTAGATAAACACAATCTATTTTTATCTTAAAGGCAGAATTCAATTATGTTAGAACTTGTGTATAAAATGAAAAAGCTCTGAACAGTTGAAAGTTGAGAAATAGGAATTCTTACATGTTGGACACTGGGAAACTATAGTAACTTCAGATCATGCAACTGTAGCAAAAGAATAGGAATCCTATTGGATCCAGGAAGAACAGGGCCCCTTGTCCTTGAGAAGACACCAAAGATTTTTTAAGAGCATTGAGAAACAACGCTAAGGCAAGTTTGGCAGCAAAGAATATACTCTGATAGAAGTCAGTGCCCAAAATATCAAGAGCTACTTTGGAAAACTAAAGTTTTTGATATGAAGATTCAGAGTAATGCAAGTTTTATAATTTTGGAGTTTCTTCATAGTTCCTTTCAAAGTTAGGATAGAAAACTTATAACCCAACAAATACATTTGTAGGGGTACTCTTAGCTAATTCCGCTCAAATATGCACACAGAAAGATCTATAAGAGTATTAAATATCTTAAAAGCAATCCTGATTCCCATCAATAGTAGAATGGATAAATAAATTGTAATATGGTTATATAATAGAATGCTATTCAGCAGTAAAAACAACTTATGCAGAAAGCATTGTCTGAGGCCAAGTTCCCAGAAAACAGTCTCTGACTTGGACATTGTACTAAGAAAATTTATTAGTGATTGCTTTTGGGAACAACACCTATGAAGGAATAAAGGAAGTAGGACTGGGCAGGAGATGTTTACGGTGATGCAGTCAGAGCAAAGAGCTCAGCTCATCCTATGTGGAGCTCTGAAATAGGGATAACTTTTCAAAATCATCCAAAATCAGGAAAGGGGGTTATATATTTGTAATTTCACCCACCAGTCATTGGACAGTTGCTCCTGGGGAGGTGTAACGTGGAGCAAGGCAGATCCCTTTAGCTAAGGGAATCTGGAAGGATAAATGCCTGGAAAGGGTCTCAGCAGAGAGTGAGCAGCGGCCAAAACAGCCAGCTGCTGAAGGAATGAGTAGCTCCATTCTGAGGATCCTGAAAAGGAAATCTGAACAGCATACCACAGCATCCAGAATAGACATATATATCAACATGATTTTATTTCCTAACATAATGTTAGGAAAAGGCAAGTTGCATGTGAATACAGAAAAATGCAATTTAATGAATGTATAACATTCATTATCATATCATTTTAAAAATATGCCAAAACAATAATTTATTTCCTTAGACATGCGTAAGGAAGCAATAGACGGTAATGAAAATGCCAAGATCACTATAATAGTTACTTCTGAGTACACAGAAAGGCATATACAGATATTCTCAACCTAAGTGTCAAAGTGGTAAGTTTAGTAATGCCTTCTATTCTTTACAAAGGTATTCTTCATATGTTTGTGTGATGGTTAATTTTATATGTGAACTTGACTGGACTAAGATTTTCCCAGAAAGCTGGTAATACATCATTTCTGGGTGTGTCTATAAGGGTGTTTCTGGAAAAGAAGAGCATTTGAGTTGGTAGACTGGGTAAAAAAGTCACCCTCAACAATGCAGAGGCCATCTACTGAGGGCCTGAATAGAACAAAATGGTAGAGGAAGGGTTAATTCATTCTTTCTCTGCTTGAAGTGAGATATTCATCTTCTGTCCTCAGACATCCTTGCTTCTGTTTCCTGGGCCTTAGGACTCAGAGTGAGTAACACCATCAACCTTTCTGGTTCTCCAGATTATAGGCAGCAAACTGGAACTTTTTGGCTTTCATAATCATGCAAGCCAATTCCTACTGGAATTCAGGGGTGAGTGAGGCAGTTATAGTTGTGCTTTCCAGTAGGATATAATGTAAGGAAGAAAATAGGAAAACGGAAGGACATAGTCTTTTTTTTTTTTTTTTTTGCCAGAGGAAGTGGCCACCCACACTGGTCTTTCCACATTTATTTGAGGGAAGTAACCCTTCATTGACTGAAAAAATGGTAATGGCAGTTTCCATGCAAGGCAATGCTGATTATACTCCCGACCCACTCCCAACACCCATCTTTGCATCTAGACCTATATCTAGACCCTAGCAGGCCCCTAAAGGTGAGGTACGATGTCTGACCTCTAATGAGGTATGCTGTAATCCAAAATAACAACTTGAATTTTCTAACTTAGACAAGCAGAAATCTAGGAAACATGTATGGGGATAATATTAAGGGTATATAATAATAGTAGAAGGAGCATAAAGTTGGATCAAACCAAATTTATTGACATGGGCCCACTAAACAAAGATTTTTCATTTAGCATTACATCTCAGAGAGTTAAAAAGGGCTCTAACAGTTTGGCTGGTTAGTTGGCTGAGACATGGATCAAAATATAGCTCACAGCGAATGAATTAAAGACGCTTAACCTTTCTTGGTTTAATGTAGAGGAAGGGATACTAAGGCTTAGAGAAATTGGAAAATTAGAGTAGATTTGTTGTATAAGACCTACTCTCCCACGCTAGGAGGTTCCCAGAAGACATGCCTTTCACTGAAATTTTGAGATGTAAATTTGTGAAGGGAGCCCCAGCATCCTTGAAGCAGTCCATGAATGTTCTTCTCTGTATGAGATCTCACAGTAAGAACTGCAGCCACTCAATTGGAAAACCTAAACACAATAGGAATAATTGGATCCCAGAGTGACAGGGGCCAAGCAGAGGCACCCAACCAGCAAAAGAAAAGTTGGGCGTAGTTTCCTTACTGGAAAGCAGATTCAATGCAGCAATCAGAATGATCTGACTCATGCAGACCTATGGTGTTGGCTAGTGAATCCTGGTGTTTCTCGAAGTGAAATAGATAAGAAGCCCACTCAATTTTTACTTGACCTGTAAGCAGAAAAGTTCTTGTTCAAGTGAACAAAAGTCTAACTCAAATCATATAAACAAAGTCAAAGCCTCTCAGTCAATTCTAAGCCCTAAGGCATTTACAGACCCAGAACCCCTTGAGTGACAGCAAGGCTATTCCCCCCTCAAGGAAGAACCCTGCTACACTAACAAAAACTTACTTTAAACTGCTAATATTTCTCCCAACCTTCCCCAAAGGTACCTATAGCCTTTTAAAAAGGGTAATTAGGCATTGGAGTAAAGGAAATAAACACAGCTTTTAAGGACTACTGGACACTGGCTCTGACATGACTCCAGAAGATCTAAAACATCACCATGACCCTTCATCCAGAGTTGGAGCTTATGGAGGTCATATGATCAATATAATTTTTGATTAGGACCATCTCACCGTGGGCCCAGAGGGTTCCCAAACACATCCTGTGGTTATTTCCCCAGTCTTTAAGTCATAATTAGAATAGACATATTTAGCAGCTGGTAGAATACCTGTATTGGTTCCCTGAACTGCAAAGTAAGAACTATTATAGTGACGAAGGCCAAGTGTTAGCCATTAGAACTTCCTCTACCTAAGAAAATAGTAAATCAGAAGCAGTGATCCATTCCTGGGGGGACTGTAGAGACTGGTGCAGAATTTGAAAGATGCAGGGTTGGTGATCCCACCACATCCCTGCTCAATTTCCTATTTGGCCTGTACAAAGAACAGATGGATTTTGGAGAATGACAGTGGATTTTTACAAGCTTTGCAACTGCTGTACCAGATGTGGTTTCATTGCTTGCACAAATTATCACATACTCTAGTACCTTGTATACAGCTATCGATCTGGAAAATTCCATTTTCCTACCCTGTCCATAAGGTACACCAGAAGCAGTCTGCATTCAGCTGGCAAGACCCACAATACACTTTTACTGTCCTACCTCAGGAGTCTATAAATTCTGCAGATCTATGTCAGAACTTCTTTTGCAGGGTTCTTGATCATCTTTTTTTCCTACAAGATGTAGCATGAATGATATTATGCTGATTGAACCCAGTGAGAGAGAAGTAACAACTACTCTAGACTTATTGGTAAGATAGTTGCATGTCAGAGGGTAGAAAATAAATTCAATTGAAGTCCAAGGGCCTCCTACCTCAGCAAAATTTCTAAAAGTCTGGTGGTGTGAGGAATGTCGTGACATCCCTTTCAAGGTGAAAAATATGTTGTTCCATAGGGCTCTTCCCTCAATCAAGAAAGAGGCACAGTACCTACTGGGCCTTTTGGATTTTGGAGACAACATATTCTCATTTGGGTGTATTACTCTGGACTCTTTACTAAGTGACCTGAAAAGCTGCTCATTATAAGTGGGCCCAAGAACAAAATAAGGCTCTGCAACAGCTTCAGGCTGCTGTGCAATGTGCTCTGCCTCTTGAGCCATGTGATTCAGCAAATTCATTGGTGCCTGAAGTGTCAGAGGCAGAGAAAGACACCAATTGGAGCATTTGGCCTGCCCCTATAGATGAATCACAGCATGATCCTTTAGGATATTAGAGCAAGGCCCTGCCATCATCTACAGATAACTACTCTCTTTTTGAGAGACAGTTCTTGGCCTATTACTGGGCCTTAGTGTAAACTAAATGTTTGACTATAGTCCACTAAATTACTATGTGACCCAAGCTGCCCATCATAAACTGGGTGTTATCTGACCCACCAAGTCATAAAGCTGAGCTTGCATAGCAAAATTTCATTATCAGATGGAAATAGTATATACATAACCAGCCCAAAGCAGACCCTGAAGATGAAGTAAGTTACATGAAGAAGTGTCTCTAATGTCCATGGTTCTTGCTTCTGCCATATTGTCTTCTCTCTCCCAACCTACACTTAGGTCCTTATGGGTAATTCTCTATGATCAGTTAACAGAGGAAGATAAGACTAAGGCTTGGTTTACAGATGGTAGTATTCATGGTCCTCATGATACGCAGGCACTACCTAAATGTGGATGGCTGCAGCACTAGAGTCCCTCTCTGGGACATCCTTGAGGACACTGGGAAAGGAGAATCCTCCAAGTAGGCAAAACTTTCAACAGTTTACTGGCTTCGTACTTTTCTTGGAAGGAGAAATGGCCAGATTTGTGATTATATTTTGATTTATGAGTTGTGGCTAACGGTTTAGCTGAATGGTCAGATATTTGGGAAAACATGATTGAAATACTGGTGACAAATTTGGAGAAGGTTTATGTAGAGAGATATCGCTAAGTGAACAAAAAATGTGAAAGTTGTATCCTATGTGAATGCTCACCAAGAGTGAGCTCAGTAGAAGAGGACTTTAATAATCAAATGGACAGAATGACCCATTCCGTGGATACCAGTTGGTCTCTTTCCCCAGCCACGCCTGTCATCACCCAATTGGCTCATTAACAAAATGGCCTGGTGGCAGGGATGAAGGTAATTCATGGGCTCAGCAAAATGGACTTCCACTCACCAAAGCCAACCTGGTTACAGCCACTACTGAGTGCCAAGACTGCTAGTAGCAGAAACCAACACTGAGCCCTAATACGGTAACAGTCCTTTGGGTGATAAGCCAGCTACCTGGTGGCAGGCTGATCACATTGGACCACTTCCATCATGAAAGCAACAGTGTTTTGTTCTTGCTGAAATAGACACTCTGATTATAGACTTGCCTTCACTGCATGCAATGTTTCTGCAAAAACTACCATCAGTGAATATATATAATGTCCTTCTAACCATTATGGTATTCCATATATATTGTTTCTGATGAAGAAACTCACTTCACCACAAAAGAGGCATGATAATCTCATGCTAATGAAATTCATGTCTTACCATGTTCACCATCCTGAAGCAGCTGGTTTGATAGTACAGTGGAATGACCTTTTGGAGCTTTGGTTAGAGCACTAGCTAGGCGGCAACATATTTCAGGGCTGGGGCAAAGTTCTGCAGAAGGCTGTATATGCTCTGAATCAGCATCCAATTTATGGTGCTGTTTCTTCCATGTGCAGGATTCATGAGTCCAGGAATCAAGGGGTGGCAATGGGGGTGGCAACACACTATTACCCCTAGTGACTCAATAACATAATTTACACTCTGTGTTCTCAAGGCTTTATGCTCTAAGGGCCTAGAGGTCTTAATTCCAGAGGGGAAAATGTTTCCTCCAGGAGGAACAATAATGAGTTCAATTGAACTGGAAGTTAAGACTGCCACCTGACCACTTTGGGCTCCTCATGCCTCTGAGTCATCAGGCCGAGAAGAGAACTATGGTGTTGGCTAGGGCAATTGATCTAAACTACTACTGGAAAGTCATACTACTGTTCCACAATGGAAGTAAGAAAGGGTGTGTCTGGAATACAGGAGATAGCTTAGGGTGTCTTACTATCCGTGCTCTGTGGTTAAGGTCAGTGGAAAACACCACCACCACCATCTAGGCAGGACTACAGTGACCCAGATTCTTCAAGAATAAAGGTTTTTTTCACCCCACCAGGTAAACAAACAAACAAACAAACCGTGAGCTACAGTACTTGCTGAAGGCAAAGGGAGTACAGAATGGGTAGTAAATGAAGGCAGTTTTAAATGCCAGTTATAACCATGTGACTAGTTACAGACATAAGGACTGTAATTGTCAAGAATATTTCTTCCTTGTTTTGAGATATATACAATTATTAAGCAAATATCTGTGTATTCCTTCCTCTTATTCACTTATCATATAAGATGTATTGACTATATATTGTTATTTAGGCATTGTTAATCTTACAGCATAATATTTAATTTATACATTATCAGGAAAATAGTAAACATGACCCAAGGACTTTACCCCTTCTGAGGAAGGGATTAATGTGGTTTGGGTTGAATGTAGGATAGTTGTATTATGTCAAGTAAAATTATGACTATTACTATCTTTATTTGGAGATTAAGTAGAGTTTAAGGAGATGCATATGGGTGCCAGTTTGAGAACGGGTGGACTTGTGATGATTAATTTATGTCAACTTGACTGGGCTAAGTGTTGCTCAGATAACTGGCAAAACATTGCTTCCAAGTGTACCTGTGATGGTGTTTCTGGAAGAGACTAGCATTTAAATTGGTAGCCCTAGTAAAGAAGAATACCTTCACCAGTGTGGGCAGGCATCATCCATTCTATTGAGGGCACAAATAGAACAAAGAGGCGGAGAAAAGTTAAATGCACTCCCTTTCTCTGTTTGAGCTGAGACATCCATCTTTTCCCGCCCTCAGCATTGGAGCTCCTGGTTCCTGGGGCTTCATTATACCACCAGCTTTTCTGTTCTCCAGCTTGCACATGGCAGTTCCTGGAACTTCTCAGCTTCCATAAACACGAGTCAATTCCTCTAATAAATCATATATATATTAAAGTATATAATTTTTTTCTGCTTCTCTGGGAAACCCTGACCAATACAATTTGACATCTCTTTAAAAAATGTAAAATATTTAATCTGAAAAAATAAAACGAGGATTTCTCCATAAATTCACATATCGTTTGTTCATTCATTTGTTCTCTTTCTAAATATGGATATAAGTAGTTAGATAATACATATGTTTTTAACTCAGCTCAAACTTTGAGACCAGCCTCCTAAATGCTGAGAGATAAACTAGAGAAGTGCAAGGTGTGTCCCTTGCTTTCAAATGGCTTTAGTCTCATAAAAATAGGAGACACACAGGGAAATTAAAATAGCAACGTAAGATTTATAAAGGGGAAACTGTGTGGAAAGCAAAGATGCAGCTTTAGGGCCATAGTATATATATACATATAGGCTCTCTCATCAAACCCCGCTAAAGATGAGAGAAATCATGGGTGTGAAGCAAGAGCACTGGAAAAATAAAACCTTTATTGAATCCTTCACTGTTCTTTCTGGGATACAGAGGAATCCATTAACTTGACAAGTGCCCCCATTTGAGCCTCCGTTATATCAACATTTCTTACAAGGACCTGGAGTCCTACACCAGGAGTGATTTTCAGGCAGCAGCATATGCTTTGTCTAAGTATCACAGCTCTCCTCTCAGAGGTGTGTCAGAGACAGGCATTGTTTTAATCAGTCATTACGACGTCTTCTGTTAGATAGTATCTGTAGCTGTTTTTCCACCCAAATAACTTTTTCTATAAGAACATATTGGGTCATACAAGAGCATATCCTCATCTTTAGAAGAGAACAAAGTGCTTTATTGTGGAAGGATTTCTTGTCCTTGACAACCATGTTTGAAGGATTGTATAGGTGGGATTTGCTTTCTACTAAAGAGAGTGTCTAGAACACCAAGGGGGCCCTATCAGTTCTGATACCCGTTCGTTTCAGCTCTCAGAAGTCAGGGCTGTGTTTTAAACATCACTGGCTGCCTTTGAGAATTGTTGTGCCTTCCTCTTCTACGGATATCTCTAATCCCTACCATCCATTATAGTGTATGATAGTTGTTTTGTTGTTTATGTCGGAATGGCATGCATAATCTTGAAAGTAACAACTTCAAAAAAAAAAAAAGACTTCCATTTATGTAAAGGGGAGGGGAGGGGAGGGCTCAATAGTTTAGTTTTGTTCTTTTTTTTTTTTTTTTTTTTTTGCCCTAAAACTATCTCATTTGAGATTCAAAGCAGACTTCAACTTTCTAATATTTCAAAAATCACTGAACACATCTGAGGTTACCTCAGATGTATATGGGGTTAAGACTTCCCATACTTATTATGGCTTCCAACTCAGTTCTTCACTCTGCTTTCATTTTTACATCATCAGAAGCTATCTGATTTTGAGTTATACTTTACATGTTTTATTTTTTTTATTTTATGATATCCTTATAGTGTTTTGATGAGGAAACTGAGGCCCAGAGAAATTATGATTTTGCCTCAGGTCACACAATGGCCATTGCAAAACTGAATTTAGAACCAGAAACATTGGCATCAAGCCCACTTTAATAGATCCATAATATACCTGGAGAAATATCCACCATTCCATATTACATTGAAATGTGAACCAAAAGAAACCTAGGAGATTGTATTAGTCCATTCTTATGCTGCTATGAAGAATTTCCCAAGACTGGGTAATTTATAAAGAAAAGAGGTTTCATTGACTCACAGTTCCACGTGGCTGGGGAGGCCTCAGGAAACTTAAAAGCATGGCGGAAGGCAAATCTTCACAGGGTGGCAGGAGAGAGAGAATTAGTGCCCAGTGAAAGGGAAGGCCTCTTATAAAACCATCAGATCTGGTAAGAACTAACTCATTATCATGAGGACAGGATAGGGGAAAGTGCTCCCATGATTCAATTGTCTCTACCTGGTCCCTTCCATGAAACATGGGGATTATGGGAACTGTAATTCAAGATGAGATTTGGGTGGGGACACAGCCAAACCATATCAGAGATTATCAAGTTTGAAGGATCCCGAAGAAAGTTGATTAGATCATTTCATCTGAGGGATCATTATTAATGGCTGTCAGCCAAGGATAAAAAATTATCTCAATAAATTAACCTGAGATAAACTCTGAAATAAAGCAGGTTTCTGCATCACAGAACTCTTTAGGGCCTTTAGAATATTCATGGTTACTTCCCAGGTGAAAATATAGGGGATATGAAATATGTGATCTTCCCAGACTTGTTTGATCACAGAACTGTTTTGCGGATTGATGTATTTTGCCAAGCACACTCTGGGAAACATTGATCTAAACAAGCCCTATTAATATGTGAAATGGGAAAACAATGCATAGGAAAAGGGAATGATTTGTCCAAGGTTACTGTACTAGTTAGTGATACCAGAAAACAAGGAAGGAGGATAAGGAGTGCTCGTTAAGTAGCATTTGCCTGAATGTGTCTAAAAACCATGCAGTCCTTTTCTACAGCCAATATAATGCTAATGAGAAAAGTATATCCATCTGTGAAACAAAATATGGAGTAATGTGCAAAACATGACTTTTTTCATATTTTCAAAGTTGTCCATCATCATTAAATGCTAGACAGAAAACCCCAGGACAGATTATGGCAACGATAATACTACTCTTGTGTTAAATGTCTATTAGACATCTGGAACACAGGGGAGCAGCTTAATATTACTAGCTTAATTATCCTCTCACATGGAAATTATTTAATAATATACATGTTGCTGTAAAAGTATGTTTCCCTTATTAAAGATTGTTAAAGGAAGATGAGACCTAGAGATCTATTAATCTAAATTTTGGTTAGCTTCAGATATGGAAACTGAGGCCCTGTTTGGGTAAACAGCAAGGTCAAATGACTAATTTGTGACAGCACTGGGCTAAGACCCCAGGTTTCCACATTTTCACAGCAAAGTGCTTTCAATCTCATTGTATGAGTGTATATAACAATGCCAAATTACTGGAGATAGCTCCTAGGGTGCCACATTTTACTCTGATTTAAACTTCCATTTGGTTTTTCAGGAAAGAGTATGCTTTTTAAATGAGATGACTTGTCATTCCCTGGCAGCCAGGGCCCCTGTTCAGTTGAGCCAGAAAGTGAGGGCTGCAGCTTTCCCCTCTGGTTATGAGAGCTGGAGTGTTGCTGCTTACTGCATGCAGAATTCATCAACCACAAACCGCTATTTAAAAAATATTTCTAAATGGATTTTGCTTTTCCCCTTCCTAGGGGAATAATAACCCTTCTTTCTCATCTATAAGTTCATCTGTGTTGCAAAGCATAAATAGGAGCAATAATCAAAAGAAATAAGAATATGATCTAGCTCAGAACAAAAGAAGAGCAGATGGCAGATTTTGCTCCTCCTTATACAGTAGAGGGAAATACTGAGATGCATTTTGTTATTCTGATTTTTTACTATAGGAGGTAGAAAGATCTAAGAATGTTGCTCCTTGGCCACTTGAACATTTGTCTCTGGATAGATTTGGTGTCATCATGAAGGCTCATACTGTAAGAGGAAGAACCACATTTACCTTATCTGCTTCACAATAACAGACTGCACTGTCTTGTCACGCTGTAGTTTTACGTTCAGGGAAAGCTAGGTAATATAATGCAGCATGCATTGGATTTACCTCACCAAAGATTAATTCTACCTCTTAGAGCTTAGCAAGTTAGCTTTTGTTTTTAGGTGGCATGTACTCTATGGCATAAAAATTAGACATGTAATGCAGATTTGGAAAACTACATGGATACATAAGTGCAAAGCTCATGGATTTTCACAAACGGAATGTGCCACCCTGATCAAGGAACAGACCGTTACTGGCACCAACGTACTCTTCTTATGTTTACTTCTAGCCACTGGGTTCACGTGGATAAATACTACCCTCACTTCTGGATTAGTTTTGACTACTTTTGAACTTTATATGAGTGTAATCTTTTTGTACAAACCATAGGATATAGTTTAGTTTCTTTTGTTCAACAGTTTGTGCATGTAATTTATCAATATTGTATATAATTATAGACTGTTCATTCTCCTTGCTTTAAAGTATTTCATCATCATGCATTCAACTGTTGATTAGCTTTCGGGTTGTTTCCAGTTCTTGGCCTTTACAAGTAATGCTGCTGTGAACATTCTAGTACATACCTCATAATTTATACGTATACACATTATTTAGAATAACATAGATAAGAATGGAATGTATCTAAAATATATACATATGTGAATACTCATACGTATATATGTCTAACTTTGCTAGATACTGACAAAAAGTTTTCTGACGTGAATGAACCAATTTATACTCCCATTAGTAGTACATGAGGGTTCTGGGGGCTTCACAGCTTCTAGAATGCTTGATATTTTTTAGCTTTATCATTTTGCTTATTTTGGTGGAAGTAAAGTATTATTTCTTATATTTTTAATTTGTATTTACTACTAATTACTAAAGTTGCATCTTTTCATGGATTTGTTATTAAAACGTGCCCTTTGTGACATGCCTGCTAGCATTTTTTGCCCAGTCTTCAACTTTTTTCTCATTTTTATTGATTTGTAAAACTTGCGTACATATATGTTTGTCTTCATATATATGCAAGTGTGTGTATACATATATGTACGTGTGTGTATGTATGTGTGTGTGTGTGTGTGTGTATATATATATATATATAAAATGAATACAAGTCCTTTAGCAGGTATATGTATTATAAATGTATTCTCTATCTTTCTGGATTGAACTTTCACTTTCTTTTTGGTACCTTTTGATAAAGAGGATTTCTTAAATTTGTCATTTTTTTCTTCTTTGGATAGCAAACTCTGTGTCCTGTCTCATAGATTTACCCATGTTGATGCCATCAACACATTCTCTATTTTCCTCTAAAAGGCTAATGTTCGTAAATGGTGTGAAAGACAGATGAAATACATTTTTTCCATTTTCTTTTTGTCTATCTATTGAAGCAGCACCATGCATTAGTTAAAGAAAAATAGCATCCTTTCCTCATTAAGGTCTCACTTCTGTCATAAGTTGTTTAACTGTAATTCTGCAGAACTGTTACTGGGTTATATTCTGTTCCCTACTCAGTTGTCTAGCCTTGTGTCAGTGGGACATTATCTCATGCACTCCCTACAGTGGGCCTTTCCATTTGGTAGTATAAGTCCTCCGGCTGTCCTTGTCAAGATTGCCTTAACTACTTTTGAATATTTGCACTTCTATATGAATTTTATACTTAGTTTGATGTAAGAAAATTTTTGTATCATTTTTATAGTTACTTTTATTTTTAATTTTTTAATATGTAAAGATTATACATAGTTCTGGGGTATATGTGATGTTTTGATACATGCAAACAATGTATAGTGATTGAATCAGAGTAAGTGGGATTTCCATCACCTGAAATGTTTATCACAATTGGAACTGGAGGATATTATATTAAATGAAATATGTCAGGCACAGAAAGACAAATATCACGTGTTCTCACTCATATGCAGAATTTTAAAGTTGATGTCGTGGATGTAGAGAGTAGAATAGTCATTACCAGAGGTTCAGAAAGGTAGGGAAAAGGAAGAATACAGAGATTGGTTAATAGGTACAAATACACAGTTAGATAGAAGGAAAAAGTTCTAGTGTTCAACAGCACAGTAGGGTGACTATCGTTAACAATAATTTATTGTATATTTCAAAATAGCAAGAAGAAAGATTTGGAATGTCCTCAATACAAAGAAATGCAACATAAAATATATAATTTTGATTCAGATTGAGTTTGGGTGAATTAGCATTTTTACACTATTGAGTCTTTCAATCCTCCAACAGGATATTGCTCTGTATTTATTGCAGTCTTTTTTAATTACTTTCAGTGAAGATCTGTAATTTTTCAGAGTAGAAATCATGCAGATATTTTGTTTTATTTTCTAGACTTATTCTATTGTTTTGGTGGTATTATATATGTGTGTTTTTCATTTTTTGTTGAAAAAGTCATAGAAGTAAAATGGATTTTTATTAGCCTGGTGCTCTGACATCTTTTTTTTTTTTTTTTTTTGAGACGGAGTCTCACTCTGTCGCCCAGGCTGGAGTGCAGTGGCGCAATCTCGGCTCACTGCAAGCTCCACCTCCCGGGTTCACGCCATTCTCTTGCCTCAGCCTCTCCGAGTAGCTGGGACTACAGGCGCCCACCACCACGCCTGGCTAATTTTTTGTATTTTTAGTAGAGACGGGGTTTCACCGTGGTCTTGATCTCCTGACCTCGTGATCCGCCCGCCTCAGCCTCCCAAAGTGCTGGGATTACAAGTGTGAGCCACCGCGCCGGGCTCTGACATCTTATTAACATCATTTATTCATCTTAAATTTGTTTATAGATTCTTTTGGATTTGACAATACACAAATACTGCTTTGTTTTCTATTTTCCCATTCTTATTTTGTTTTCCCTGCCTTATTCCACTGGGTGGCCGTTTAGCAAAATATTAAATAGAATAATTGAAATTAGATTTCTATATTTTTCTTGTTCTCATAGATACAAAATTTTCATCATTTTATTACTATTCGTGATTTTTAGACATATTTTATTAGATAGGGAAGTTCTATTATTAGTTTACTAAGAGTTTTATCATTAAAAAGTGCTGCATTTTGCCAAAAGTGTTGGCTCCATCTGTTGAGATGATCACATTATGTGAAGTTTGTCATTATGGAGTACGGCTTTGCATTATACATTGTTACACACACATATGCAACAGTTACTGGAGTAGTGTCATGGTTCCCTTTGGGGAAGGTACAAAGGAAGACTTAAAGTATATACTTTATACTTTGTATACACACACACACACACACACACACACACACACACACACAGATATACAAATTAGTTCAAGCTTGTTACTTTTACATCTTCTATATCTTTACTGATTGTATCAGTTAAGTTTCTATGGAAGAAACAGCCATCAAAAGTATTATGGACATAAAGGAATAAGGTGGGAGGAGCCAAGGAACTGAACGTCTGGAAGGGAAATTCACAGTGTCAGAGAAGAATCACTCACTCCTCAGTCTGCCTGAAGTACTGTTGTAGGTGGACAAGTTGGAAGCTACAGGGAAATTTTAAAAAGTCAAGCATTTTCACCTACCAACATGGGATCACATATAGGGGGATCATGAAGAGGTCTGTGGGAAGCTGTGCATCTGTGAGAAGCAGCTGACACCTCAGTGGATCTACTGTCTGCTAGGGGCCTGGGGTCACTTTTTGTAGGAAAAGCCTGCAAAGAAATATCAGATAAAATATACTTCAATGCGAACATAATTATTAACAACAAAGAGGACAATCTCACAATAATAAATGGCTAATGCAACGTGGCAATATCAAATTCTATTTTACCCAATAGCATAGTTTTGGAATAAAGTAGAAATTGAAAGAACCAAAAGGAAGAATGGAAAAAATCGTAAAACCAGTGTGCAACTTTAACAAACCTCTGCTGATGACTAACTGAATAAGCCAAGAAAAAGAAAAATTGTGTACCAGACTATGCTATGACAACTTGGCTACGTCTGGGAACTACGTTTCTCCAAACTCCACCCCTCTCTTTTCTGCATTATCCTGGATTAAAGATGATGAATAGAAGAACTTACATGAAATCTGGAAGGCAGAGATGAAGCAGTAAATATCACTCGAGTTTTTCACAGGTTGATATGGTGATGGACAGACGTAGAAACACCCCTGCAGATCCCTGCTTGCTCTAGTTCCTTACTCCTCTAGGCCCACTTTGTCTTTTAGACTGATTTCCCCGCTTACCAACAGCACCTCCAGGCCCACCACCAGATGCCTGATTGTGAATCAACAGTAAGTCACTGATGATCAGACATGGTAATGGATAGATGCAGAGGTGCCTGAAGCATCCCAGAAGCTGAAGACCAGGTACTACACCTCACATTATCTACCACATAAAAGAAGCACACTGCGTGATGGGCCTTTTTAGATTGTGAAGGCAACATACAATGTATTTGAGTGTGTGATTTCAACCCATCCATCCAAGTAAAATAAAATTGCTTCTTGTTGGTTCTCACAAATTAGAATGAAGAAAAAATAATTAGCTAGATCAATGACTCACTGTCAACTGTCAAAATCTGTGCTGATATACCCTAGTAAATCTAAATCTGGAGTTACTACCTAATTAGGCTCAACATAGCCCACAGTCATTTCTCAAGATCCGTCTGATTTATTCACAGGGAAAACAGTAAGTTAAAGAAAGGTTGATGATTATCATCAACACTGTGTCTCTCAAGTCTTCAGTGGTGGCACTCATCTGTTATTCTCCAAGGGATACACCATTGTTCCTTATTTACTATTTTGTAATGGAGAGAAAATTCCAGGGGCTTCTGCTTAGCCCTTCTATTCTAATGGCTCTTATCCCATGGGTGAGAGATCCAATGTGAGAATTCCACCAATTGTCAACTATATCTATTCTAATCATACATTCAGGAATTAGGGAAATAGCTACAGGATAGGTCTGTAGAGCAATTGAGCTGAATGTAAATTGAATGTGAACTAAGACCACCACAGTCACGACTTTGGTTATCTATGGTGGAATTTTGGGGTATGAGAAATTAATGTTATTTCAGAGCCAGTGTGTGGTAATATCAAACATGTCTGGATAATTCCTTTGGTACAGTACACGGTTACTGGAGTAGTGTCACGGTTCCCTTTGGGGAAGGTACAAAGGAAGACTTAAAGTATATACTTGTATGAAGTTGTTTCTATTTTCTGACAACATGATCTTATATAGAGAAAAACACAAAGGCTCCATACACACACACACACACACACGCACACACACACACACACACACACAACTATTAAAACTGATAAATCCAGCAAAGTTACAGGATACAAAATCAACCTACAAAAATCAGTAGCATTCTGTATAATAAATACAAACTATCCAAAGGGGAAATTAAGAAAACAATTCAATTTACAATAGCAACAAAATAAATACTTATGTGTCAATTTAAACAAGGTGATAAAAGACCTATATACTGAAAACTATTAAACACTAATGAAATAAATTGAAGAAAACACAAATTAATGGAAAGATATCCTGTGTTCATGGATTAGAAAAAAATAATGTTGTGAAAAAATCCATACTACCCAAAGTGGTCTACAGATTTAATGTAATCCATATTAAAATTCTAATGTCATTTTTCACAGAAATAAAAAAAGTATACCTAAATTCATATGGAACCATATACGACTTCAATAGTCAAAACAGTCTTAAGCAGAAAGAGCAAAGCTGGAGGCATCACATTCCTCAGTTTCAAACAAATATTATAAAGCAATTATAATCACAACAGCATGGTACTGGCACAGCAACAGGTACCCTGACCAATGGAACAGAATAGAAAACCCATAGATAAACCCATGCATTTATAATCAATTGATTTTTGGCAAAGATGCAGAGAACACCCAATGGAGAAAAGACACAGTCTTCGATAAATTGTGTTGGGAAAACTGGATATCCACATGCAGGAGAATAAAATTATATGCTTATTTTACACCATCTACAAAAAAAGACTCATATTAAAGATTTAAATACAATACCTGAAACTGGTAAAACTACTAGAAGAAAACAGGAGAAAATCTTCAAGACTTTGGTCTGTGCAATAATTTTTAGAATATAACCCCAAAAGCACAGACAACAAAAGCAAAAACAGAAAATGGAATGGCATCAAACTAAAAAGCTTCTGTATGTCAAAGGGAGGAATTAAGAAAGTGAAGAGATGACCCACAGAATAGCAGCAAGTATTTGCAAACTGTGTATCTGATAAGGGGTTAATATCCAAAATATACACAGAACTCAAACAACTCAATAGTAAGAAAACAACCTGACTTTTAAAATGGGCAAAAGGCCTGAGCATGTATTACGCAAAAGAAGACATACAAATGGCAAACAGGTACATTTTGGAAAACATGTTTAGCATTACTAATCATTAGAAAAATGCAAATTAAAACCACAGTAGGATATCACCTCACATGCTACAATGACTTTTAGCAAAAAGATGAAAAACAATGTTGGAAAGAATGCAGAGAAAAGGGTACTCTTATACATTGTTGTTGGTGGGAATGAAAATTGGTACAACCATTATGAAAACTATATGGAGGTTCTTAAAAAAACTAAAAAGAGAACTAACATATTATCCACTAATCTCACTTCTAGGTATATATCCAAAGGAACTGAACTCAGTATTTCAGAGGCATATCTGCACTCCCATGTTCATTGTAGCAGTATTCACAATAGCCAATATATGGAGTCAACCTAACTGTTCATCCACAGATGAACAGATTAAAAATGTGGTGTATATCCACAATGAAATACTGTTCAGCCTTAAGAAGTGGTAAATCCTGTCATTTGTGACAACATGAATGAATCAGAGGACATTATGCTAAGTGAAATAAACCAAGCACAGAAAGACAAATACTACATTACTTCATGTATATATAAAATCCAGTAAAGTTTAACTTATAGAGAAATAGATCATAATGATGGTTACTAGAGGTTGCAGGGATAGGGAGCAAGGGAATTAGGAATTGTCAGTCAATAGATACAAAGATTCAGATAGAAAAGAGAAATAGATTTTGAGATCTATTGCACAGCAGGGTCATTGGAGTCAATAATAACGTTCATTTCAAAATAACAGAGTAAATTTTAGATGTCTCATCATAAAAAATATGGAAGGTGATGTATATATCAATTAGCTTGAGTCTGAAAACTAGGAGAGAGATCATGACTTTCAATTGTGGTAAGTTAAATCAGGATTTTGGCCACTAGACCTGGAATATTTCTATTACATAGATTTGAGAAATATATTCTAGTTGATTTCCTATCTATATAATTCCTAAGAAAATTGTTTTCAAATAACCATACCCACAGGTCTCTGAAGTTTAAAACAATCCTGATTATCTATACCTTTTTGCTTCCTTTTTAAAATAATAAATGTGTCCATTTTGTTTGTGTCACCTTGCCTCTGCTACTCCAGAATACCATCCACTGAAGTAGAAGGTGGGACTCAACTCTGGAGGCAGGGCTCAGACAGTGGACAAGATTCAGGACTAGAGAAGACAGGGAAGAGGTGAAATCATCACCCCATAAGAGATGCCAGGACAATGGCAAACTGACATGGTGCACCCAGCAGTGCACCATGTCACTTTGCCATTGTCCTGGCAACACCTGGAGGTTACCACCCTTTTCCATGGCAATGACACAATGACCCAGAAGTTACCAACTTTTTTCTATAAATTTCTGCATAATCCATTACTTAATTTATTTATAATGAAAAGTTGGTATAAATATGACTGCAGAACTAAACTGCTACTGTAGGCACACACCTATGGGGTTGCCCTACTCCATAAGGGTAGTACCTCTGCTGCTGCTGTAAACAAGCTGCTTCCATAAAAGCTGCTGTTTTAATACCACCAACTCACCCTTGAATTCTTTCCTGGGTGAAGCCAAGAACCCTCCTGGGTTAAGCCCAATTTGGGGGTTGACCTGCCCTGTGTCATTACCAGTAAAATGAGAACGTTTATCTAACTGGAGAAATTACCCATGGTCATACCTAGCCTACAAAGAAGAGAAAATACAGTGATTCAAGTTTCATCGTATTCCTCTCATTGATATATTTATCAACCTTCCAATTGAAGGAAGTGTCTTCTAGGCCTTTACAAAGAATGTAACCAGGGTTTAGGTATACAAGTTGCATATGATAAATCTATCATATTTCTATATAAATCTGTCCATATTTCTCTTCTGAAATGCATTATTTCTGGGGGAAATTAAAATGTGATGCAAAGATCTTTATACTTTGTGATTTCCCCATATATCATCCCTATACTTCTTTCCAGAACCTTTTTCCTGTTGATTTTCTAGTAACAGTCTTTCAAGCCTCTGAGAAAACAACCCAGTCACTTCTACTCTCTTTTCAATTCTACTCTCTAGAATTCCCTTGGGCTGTTTCCTTTTTCCCCACACAAAGTGCAATACCTTAGGCTTTACCTACTGAGAGGATTTCTCCTCTTCAGTGTCTTTCAAGGACACCCATAGGCAAGATGTAGTGCACCATTAATCTATTATTGTTGCCTTAGAATAATTTACACAGATAGCCCACTAGTGAACAAAGCCTGGACATATTTTTCCTCCTCTTTCAGATTGTCATGCAGAATCTTTCAGGAGCCAATGGAAGTTTATAAGAGCAGCACTGGTGCAACAAAGGTGGATCACATGGGAATCTGATCCTCTTTTTTCACGCAGCTTACTAGGGCCATTTCATCCTACTGAGGGATGATTCTTGATGTACTGCTTTAACTGTATAATAAATTATTATTGGCCCTGCCTGATCTTATGATTGTGGGTATGAAAGCTCTCAGCTCATGATGGACAACACTGGTTATGTTTACGTGTTGTATTAGTCCGTTCTCATGCTGCTATGAAGAAATACCAGAGACTGGGTATTTTATAAAGCAAAGAGGTTTAATTGACTCACAGTTCCACATGGCTGGGAAGGCCTCAGGACAGTTTAAACTATGGTGGAAGGCATCTCTTCACAGGGCTGAGGAGAAGGAATGAGTGCCAGCAGGGAAATACCAGATGCTTAAAAAACCATCAAATCTCATGAGAATTCACTCTCTATCAAGAGAACAGTACAGAGAAAACCACCAGCATGATTCAATTACCTCCCATCAGGTCCCTCCCATGACACATGCGGATTATGAGATTAAAATTCAACAGGAGATTTGGGTGGGGACACAAAGCCAAACCATATCACTTGCTATATCATGGCCAGTTACTTGGTCTCTACCATAGCCCAGTAGGTCATCAGGAGCTGCTATTTAAAAGGTTAACAATTATCTGCTACAGAATATATGCTTTTTTTCCTGAGCCCTAGGCATCTGCCCTTCTTATTTGGTCTTTCGGGAGATCTATACAGTGCCTTTATTTACCCAACAAAGATCAATTACTATAATATCCACTGGGTCATATAGTCCAAGAAACAGGGCTACTTTTATCACAGCCTGTACCTAATGCCAATCCTTTTCTTCCCCTGGCCCTCATGCACAGCTGGTAGTCATCAGCATCACTGTATAAATGAGACATAGCAGCATTTCTAAGTGCAGTATTTGAACTTGAATTGGTCTAACAACTCCTGTGTTCCTTTTCTTGTGATAAAAAGATTCAAATGCAGTAACTTGTCACTTACTTTGGAGTGCTGTCTCATCAATGCCCCAAACCACTTGAGCCCTAAAACCTTTTCTGAGCTGGACACATGGTTGTGCATGCCTGTAGTCTCAGCTACTAGGGAGGTTGAGGTAGGAAGATTGTTTAAGCACAGTAAGGCGTTCAAGGCCAATCTGAACAATATATCGAGACCCCCATCTCTAAACAAAAATTAAAAAATCAAAACTTTTCTAATGTGTCAGTACCCTAAATAGTTGTACAGTTAATCTTCTACCATTTGGTGTACACATGTGTTATCAGTGCACCCAAAGCACTTCATACTTCATATTCAATAGGTCTAAGGTTATTAATACAATTGAGCAGCATGAAAGTCTTTGGGATATCCAGATGATCTGGGACCTTTCAGACTCTATTGTTACAAAGTAAGGGGATAGCACAACCCTGAGGCAAGAGAGCGAATGTTTACTGTTGTTCATCCCAGGTAAATGTGAAACTCTTGTAATTCCCCTGTAATGATGACTGTTGGAAACAACATATGAAGCATTTCAAGAGCCAAATTTTATGAACCAGAGATCAGGCTGATCAGTACTAATCTATCTATCTATCTATCTATCTGGCATAGAGCTGCATTTGAAGCTGCTCATTAGTTCAGTTTACAGTAGTCCAATAATGTCAACTGCTACTCATCTGGATTTTTGAGGAGTCATATGGTGAATTAAAGAGAGAAATAATGGGGACCACCATTCCTGTGTTATCCAGATCCTTTAAGATCATACTAATCTCTGCCTTTCTAGTTCAGTTGCCTTTGATTTAATATGGCCAAGACATATTTTCATAGGCTTTCACCTTTCCTACAACAATAGCTCTTCCTTCAACTTGTCAAAGAACTAATGTGAGTTTTGTGCCAAGTTTTAATTATGTCCATTAAACTTTTGTATATGGGAAGCAAAGAAGTGATTACTGTGCTGCAGTCTAAGCCAAGTATCCATTAGTTACTTGGCCCTCAGGTGCTCTTACTTTATCAGGGGTCCCTAAAAGTGCTTTTTTCTCCTAGTGTCTGAACTTGTCTTACAAACACAGTGTTACCATAGAGCATCTCTTGAATGATTTCAGATTTTCCAGCATTAAAATTAGGCATCTAAGAACTACCTATGACACTGACCTAGGCCTGGATTCTACTCATTACTTGAACCCCATAAACTTCACTTTATTGGAAGGAGCCTGTATTGGTCAGGATTCTCCAAAGAAAGAGAAGAAATAGGATAGGAATAGAAAGTCCAAAATCTGCAAGGTGAGCCAGCCGGCTACAGACCCCAGAAGAAACAGTGTTGCAGTTCCACTGTGAAAGCCTCTGCCAGCCACATTTCTTCTTGCTCTAGGGAAATCAGTCTTTTTTCTATTCAGGCCTAAACTGATTGGATGAAACTTACCCACATCATGAAAAGCAATGTGCTTTACTCTATGTCTACCAGTTTAAATATTAATCTTATTCAAAATGATCCTGGCATAAATATCCAGAATAATGTTTGATCACATATTTGGGTATCATTTTCCTGCAAAGTTGACACCACTGCTGAGCCTTATAAAATTTTATTTCTCATCATTTTTTATGGCTGCATAGTATTCCATGGTGTATATGTGCCACATTTTCTTAATCCAGTCTATCATTGTTGGACACTTGGGTTGGTTCCAAGTCTTTGCTATTGTGAATAGTGCCGCAATAAACATACGTGTGCATGTGTCTTTATAGCAGCATGATTTATAGTCCTTTGGGTATATACCCAGTAATGGGATGGCTGGGTCAAATGGTATTTCTAGTTCTAGATCCCTGAGGAATCACCACACTGACTTCCACAATGGTTGACCTAGTTTACAGTCCCACCAACAGTGTAAAAGTGTTCCTATTTCTCCACATCCTCTCTAGCACCTGTTGTTTCCTGACTTTTTAATGATCGCCATTCTAACTGGTGTGAGATGGTATCTCATTGTGGTTTTGATTTGTATTTCTCTGATGACCAGTGATGATGAGCATTTTTTCATGTGTTTTTTGGCTGCATAAATATGTCTTCTTTTGAGAAGTGTCTGTTCATGTCCTTCACCCACTTTTTGATGGGGTTGTTTGTTTTTTTCTTGTAAATTTGTTTGAGTTCATTGTAGATTCTGGATATTAGCCCTTTGTCAGATGAGTAGGTTGCAAACATTTTCTCCCATTCTGTAGGTCGCCTGTTCACTCTGATGGTAGTTTCTTTTGCTGTGCAGAAGCTCTTTAGTTTAATTAGATCCCATTTGTCAATTTTGGCTTTTGTTGCCATTGCTTTTGGTGTTTTAGCCATGAAGTCCTTGCCCATGCCTATGTCCTGAATGGTATTGCCTAGATTTTCTTCTAGGGTTTTTATGGTTTTAGGTCTAACATTTAAGTCTTTAATCCATCTTGAATTAATTTTTGTATAAGGTTTAAGGAAGGGATCCAGTTTCAGCTTTCTCCATATGGCTAGCCAGTTTTCCCAGCACCATTTATCAAATAGGGAATCCTTTCCCCATTTCTTGTTTTTGTCAGGTTTGTCAAAGATCAGATAGTTGTAGATATGCGGCATTATTTCTGAGGGCTCTGTTCTGTTGCATTGATCTATGTCTCTGTTGTGGTGCCAGTACCATGCTGTTTTGGTTACTGTAGCCTTGTAGTATAGTTTGAAGTCAGGTAGCGTGATGCCTCCAGCTTTGTTCTTTTGGCTTAAGATTGACTTAGCAATGGCAGGCTCTTTTTTGGTTCCATATGAACTTTAAAGTAGTTTTTTCCAATTCTGTGAAGAAAGTCATTGGTAGCTTGATGGGAATGGCATTGAATCTATAAATTACCTTGGGCAGTATGGCCATTTTCACAATATTGATTCTTCCAACCCATGAGCATGGAATGTTCTTCCATTTGTTTGTATCCTCTTTTATTTCATTGAGCAGTGGTTTGTAGTTCTCCTTGAAGAGGTCATGTCCTTTGTAGGGACATGGATGAAACTGGAAAACATCATTCTCAGTAAACTATCACAAGGACAAAAAACCAAACACCTCATGTTCTCACTCACAGGTGGGAATTGAACAATGAGAACTCATGGACACAGGAAGGGGAACATCACACTCCGGGGACTGTTGTGGGGTGGGGGGAGTGGGGAGGGACAGCATTAGGAGATATACCTAATGCTAAATGACGAGTTAATGGGTGCAGCAAACCAACACGGCACATGGATACATATGTAACAAACCTGCACATTGTGCACACGTACCCTAAAACCTAAAGTATAATAATAATAAAAAAATTTATTTCTCCATGTTTCAGGCTAGCCCTTGCATCTAACTGGCTCTGTAGAGATCTAAGTATCTTGCTTTCTTGCTTCCTCTTATGTACAGTTAATTTGGTAATTCAAGGAACATCGACTTTTAGAATCACTGCCATTGCACTTGCTAAGCTACAACGGGTTTTATTTGTTTGTTTCTCAAGATGTATTCACCTGTCTTTCAAGTGGTTTGTTTTGTGTCTGAGAATTAGCTCAGATCTGGAAACCAGGCAAGATATAATGTGTCTCATTGGCACATCTGACACAAACCTTATTTTTATTTTATATATATATAATTTATGTTATATATAAGAATATTTTATTATATATAATTTTAGAATATTTCATTTTATATATATATATATGGCAATTTGTTGTCAGATATTCAACTGCCCATCTTTTTTGAACTGAAGAATATGTGATTTGTCGGCCATCTCCACAAATCAAGGCCCACTGAATGTCTGTGATAATTATGCCCACCGTTCCTCTGATATTTATGTTCTAACCCTGGCTTCTGCCATTCTAGAATCCTATCTATGCCACTGAAACTAGGGAGCCCAGTTTTTTAACAGCATCTCCTACTATCATCTCTGGCTTAAAAAGGGTATCCATAGCTGGACTGCTCACCAATGTCAATGCATTCTTCTCCAGCATGCTTCTTACCATTTTAGCAGGGGAATATCTTTTGTGCCCTCTTCAATAACATGGCTTGATGATGACAGTTTAAGTCTTATGTAATATTAATAGATTTATTTTAGCATTTCAACTTATCTAAATCCTTGATCTCTACCTAGATACTCTGCCAAAGTAATTCTGGCATATCTATTTCATTTCATGTGAGCCACTAGTTTTTCCAACCTTCTAGTAGCCATCCTAGAAGTATGTTAGAACCAGTTCCATGGGTGCTGGCTTGGGTGTCAAGTCTTAAGTTTTAGGAGAGGGTCCCTATACAGACAAGATCTACTGTCAAGGTATTATTTTTCAGCTCCCACCTGGATATATTATGCAGGTCTTCTTCAGTGTATAATCTCTAAATATAAACCCCTCTCTCCTTATCGGGCACAGTAATTCCCCAATAAGGCCATGTTAAGACTTGACCTTGGTTGTTGTTCTGACATCCAGAGGACGGACCTTGTAGGGATCTGCCTCGTTTGAGGTCGCTGCATACTCTTTAGCTAAAATATGGACTACTGTCTCAAACAGGGGAAGCAAACTTCTTCTCCAGGTCCAAAGGCTTCTGGGGAATCTGGAGGGTCAACTTTCACAAGCCCAACCAACTATTCTCATCCTACGTCTAAGGGTTCCACTTATTTCCTTTCAGGGGCCTGATTTGGCAGAGCTACCAAGCCTGCAAATTCAGCCTTTTCTCAGGTTCTGCTATTTCTACAATTAAGTCCCGTCTTTTGTGGTCACTACATTTTTCTCTCTGGTTACTGGTAAAGGACACTTTAAATGCTGCCATGTAAACCACCAGGATTTGATATATTGCCTCGTGTTGTTAACTGGTCACATTTGCCATTTTCTCTCTCAGGGCTTCAGTGGTGCTCAGCAGCAGTCACTCAACCCCAATGTCCTTATAATTACTATTTTCCTCATATCTCACAAGTCCCAGAGATACTGCACTACCTCTTCCATCAGTATCCCATCCCAGTTAAACAGAGGTAAAAGCCTTAGCAATTGTAATGCTAGAGCATGCCAGTGGCAATCACCACTCCACTCTCCACCCATGATGGGTTTTTCATTGCCAATTAGTCAATGAGTGCACCAACTCCAGAATCCTATTCTTAGAAGTATCAACCGTTGGCTGACCGGGAATAGTGGCTCATGCCTGTAATCCCACCCAGCACTTTGGGAGGCTGAAGCAGGAGGATAACTTGAGGCCAGGAGTTTGAGACAAGCCTGGTCAACATAGTGAGAACCTATCACTGAAAAAAAAAAAAAAAAACAAGAAAAATTAGTCAGGCATGGTGATGCATGCCTATAGTCCCAGCTACTCAGTAGGTTGAGGTGGGAGGATTGCTTGAGCCTAGGAAGTTGAGGCTACAGTGAACCATAATCGTACCACTGTACTCCATCCAGCCTGGGTGACAGAGTGAGACTGTGCCACAAAAAAAAAAAAAAAAAAAGAGTATCTTAAGTCATATTGTCTAAAGAAGCCATCAGAGTTAGAGGGTTAGAGTACATGTTCAAATATTTTGTTAAGGGAATACCACAAGATTAAACTAGTAAGTGAATGGTGAAAAATACATTAATGAAAAGGAAGAAACCAAACTAAGACTAATTTCAACTGAAGCTCCATCCTCAGTCTGATCACATGAGAAGCTCTAGGGTTTAAATTTTTCATTTCATCCCACATTGATAAAAGAAAGCTGGGCTCTTGTATTCCCTAACCAAGTATTTATTGGCTGTGAGCTTCAGTAGAACAGAGGGCATGGTATAACCCCCAGGACTTTCTGGATGTTCACAAAAGTAAAATGCCTCTAGTACCCAAGGGTATACTCTGAAGAAAGTTGTGGGTGGAAACCCATAAGTGCAAAGCTCACTGAAGCTAAAATATGGTTTAGAGGCCCAGAAAATAAAAAAGATCCAAGTGAACCTAGAAAGAACACCAACCATCTGCTATGCCTTCCTCATTTTTCCAAGACACAAGAGAGCACTATGGCAACACAGGATCGGATTAATACTGATACCTAGGAATTTGCATGGCATTAAACATTTTTAATGTCTATTATATTTTTGTAATCACAATATTCAATTAGAATAGGCAGAAGAGATATGTTTTATGATTGATGAAGAAATATTGTTACAAGGTCTTCAAAATAGTTATCCCACAAATAGGGCCAAAGCCCAGATTGCCTAACTCTTTGTACAAGAGTCTTGTTCTCCCATTAATGGACAGGTCTTAATATACTTGAGCATCTCCCAGATTTGTTATTCATCTGTCTAAAGATGTTTTCTCATCTATGAGTCTTTTTACATTCAGTATTCTACGAAATCAATATTCTGTACCAAACATCAAATATTAATGTGATCAACACTACACTGGAAGACCCAGGTGATCCTGAAGAGGACCAGGAACACCTTCTTTTTCTATAAAGGACTTGTTGTCTGTTATGGATTGATTTGTGTCCTCAGAAAAAGATATGTTGAAATCCTAATCACTAATACCTGTGAATGTGACTTTAATTGGAAATAGAGTCTTTGCAAATTTAGTCAAGTTGAGGTGAGATCACCAGGGTGGACCTTAATCCAGTATGATTGATGTTGCTTTAAGAAGACAACTACGGAAAGACAGGAACACAGGGAGAATTCCATGCGGTGGCAAATGCAGAGATGCCACTGCGAGTCAATGAATGCTAGGATTGATGGCCTTCGCTGGTGCTAAGAAGAGGTAAAGAGGGTTCTTCCCTATAGGCTTTCAAAGGAATCATGGCCCTGCCAACAACTTAATTTCAGACTTCTAGCCTCCAAAAGTGTGAGACGATAAATGTCTGTTGTTTTAAGCTTCCCAGTTTGAGGCATTTTGTTATGGCAGCACTGGAAAACTAACACATGTTTTATGTAAAGAGTCAATAATAACACACATGACAAGATTCAACATAAAGCTAATTATACATGTGAGCCCAGTGTAAAAAAAAGGAACATTAGAAGAATTATTTTAGAATCTTGATTTCATGAGGTCCAGTTTTTAGCTTTTTGTAAATCATTCATCCTTTCTGAATCTTAAGTCCTTCATAGAAGCTATTTTGTTCTGTTCATTCCTTAGAAGGAATACCAAACCAAGCAAAAAGATCTGTTAGGAAAAGAAAGATGAGCATTATTACCTGCTTAATTTCTGTTTTAACCTGAGGGGAGAGGTTTACATTATTACTTCTTAATGATGGTATAAAAGCAACTTTTCCTTTATGAATTCTTATGAAATAATTTTTAAACAATCCAAAAATACAAAAGGCTCTCTGGATTTGGGCTGCATTTAACTTTCCATTTCAAATTTCCAGGGACTGACATTTAGTTTGTTGAGGCTCCTTGTTTAACTGACACACATTCATATATTTGTGCCACACTGAAGAAAAGACAGAGAGAAAATGAGATGGGAATATTGTTAAGACATTTGCATGATGGCAACCCATCAGAAAAATGCTAAACCACGTTAAAGAGACATGAACATGAACAGACTTGGAAGTCACTTGTGTCATTGGAATACTTTACCAAGTTACTGTGCACAGAAGAGAGACATTTGGATCACAAGTGCTTCCAGAAAGTGGAAATTCTAAATATATTCATAGCCGACCCCCTAAGGGTTTGGGTTTTGCTCCAGATCCAGTTTAAGAGACTTATTTTAAATAAAACCTTTTACTCAAGCTGTAATGAATTGAGATTCCAGCAGGTAGAACTCATTGAGGGAAATTGCTTCCTGCTATGATATATGATTCATTCATTTACCTCTCTGAGCTATGTAGAGGAAATTATCCATAGGATTTTGCCATTAGTTTAAAACTATTGTAATTGTTTTCTTGTCGATATAATTTTAATACATATTTTAGTTGGAAAAATATGTTGGACAAAGCATCTAACTCTTTTCATATTGTTGAAATTAAAATTTCAGAGATTTTTTTTCCTTTGTAACCAATTGGATGAATAAGCCTGAGAAGAGTCAATGCTCTCCTATATACGTCACAAGATTTAATTCCCCCTATTAAATCCTCTATTAGACACACAATGCCAGGTCTGAGTATAATGACATAAGAAAAAGTTTTTCAAGAACAATTTTCTTGAAAGTTGCTCTGTGATTCATCACCTGGGTATGACAACTGGGTTTCTGAGTTCCATATGGAATTTGAGCTACTACTGCAAAATCTCTATGGCATTCAAGTTACTCCTCTGAAATTATTTTTGCTAATAGGACAGAAATGGAAAATCATACTCATAAAGTGATGTGGTTTGGCTGTGTCACCCAAATCTCATCTTGAATTGTAACTCCCACAATTCCCATGTGTGGTGGGGGGAACCTGGTTGGAGATATTCGAATCATGGGGGCGGGTCTTTCCCATGCTGTTCTTGTGATAGTGAAAAAGTCTCATGAGATCTGATGGTTTTATACACAGGAGTTTCCCTGCACAAACTCTCTTCTCTTGTCTGTTGCTGTGTGAGATGTGCCTTTTACCTTCCACCATGATTGTGAGGCCTGCCCAGCCATGTGGAACTATAAGTCCATTAAACCTCTTTTTTTTTTTTTTTTTTGTGAATTGCCCAGGTATGTCTTTATCAGCAGTGTGAAAATGGACTAATACATAAAGGAAACATTAAAACATTGGAGGAAATAAATGATGGGAAAAGTATGCCTACATAACATGCTATTTTGTTATTTCTCATGGGGGAAAACTAAATGTCTAAAAGAAGCAAGTAAACAAAATCTAAATAAATAAATACCCCTTAAAAGCAAATGAATGAATATTGAAAAAGAATTCATTGAATATTACGTCAGTTTTTGATTCAAATAAACAAAAGTATCTTACTTTTGATTATTTGTTTGCTTTGCATTTCCTGTAATATATGTTTATTTTTCTACAGGGAGATAGTGGTTGTTTTTCTTCTTTAGACTATGGCAATACTATTTAACATTTAAAGTTTGTCTTTTAGGGTGCTTTCCTATGTGGCCTAGGGTTCAGTTTTTAGTGAAGGCTTTGGTGAAGTTTGAATGGGGACAGGGGTGCCAGGTGGGCCGGTTCTCAGGCCCCAGTGGTGGTAGTGCCGGGCTGAGTGTGCCTGTTTTAAGCCCTAGGGTCATATGCACTGGTGCCAGTGTTAGTGTGTCCCAGTAGGCTTATTCTTGGGCTTCCGGGTACATTGCTGGAATGCTAGTAGCTGCAGCAGTGGGCCAGGTAGGTCAGTGCATTCTTGGGCCTGTAGGCAGTGGATGTGGCATTGGCAATGGCAATAGTAGTGGTAAGACAAACCTTTCACTCCAAGCAGTTCATGTAGTTGGTGGTGGTGGCTGTGACAGGCTGGGTGAGGCAGTCCCTAGGTCCACAGGTGGTATGTGTAGGTGGGTGTAAGCTGTTGTGGTAGTGGCAGGTTGGGTGGATCCATCTTCAAGCCCAAGGAGGAATGCTTAGATGCAAATGGTGATGGAGCGGGCTGGATAATCCCTAGGCGTCTGGACAGCGTGCTTGGGCACTGGGATTGCAGGGGATAGAAATACAGAATATACATTCTCCTCGGCACATGGAACTTTCTCCAGGATAGACCATATATTAGGACACGAAACAAGTCTCAACAAATTTATAAATTCAAAGTTATATCAAGTATCTCCTCAAACCACAAATGAGTAATTCTAGAAATTAGTAAGTAGGAGAAATTGGGGGAAATTTGGAAACTGTAAAAATACATGGAAATTAAACAAAATGCTCCTGAATGAACACTCGTTCAAGGAAGAAATTAAGGAAGTAACCAAGAATTTCTTAAAACAAATGAAAATCAAAACAACATATCAAAAGCTATGGGATACAGCAAAAGCAGTGCTAAAAGGGAAGTCTTAACAGTAAATACCTATGTCAAAATATGAACATTTAAATGAACAATCTAACGATGAACTTCAAGGAATTAGAGAAGCAAGAACAAACAAAACTCAAGATTAATAGAAGGAAATAAATAATAAAGACCATAGAAAAATTAAACAAAATAGAGATTAAAGAGAATACAAAGGATCAACAAAATGAAAATGATAAATGCTTGCAGTGATGGACACCCAGATATGCTGGCTTGACCATTACACAGTATATACATGTGACAAAATTTCAATTGTATCCCATAAATATGTACAAATGTGATATATCTGTTTTAATAACAAAAACTTATTTATATATTCTGGATACAAGCTATTTGTCAAATGTATCATTTGCAAATACTTTATCCCAGAGTGGCTTGTATGTTCTTTTCCTTAACTGTGTCTTTTGAAATACTATTCATCATTTTTTTTCTTTTTATGGATCTTACTATTGTTGCTATATCTAGAAAATGTACCTGATATAAAGCTTTGTTCCTGTTTTCACCTAGCAATTTTATAGTTTCAGGTTTTTTACACTGAAGTCTATAATCTATTTAGAGTTAATTTTTATATGGTATAAGGATCTTTTACTGTTTTTAAAATGTGGATATCCAATTTTTCCAGAAGCATTTATTGACCTGACTATTCTTTCTTCTCTAATTGTCCTTGTATATTTATCAAAAATCAATTGACCGTATGAGTAAAATCAATTTCTAAACTCTATACTTTGTTACTACTTTGTTTTATTTATCTATCTGTCAAACTTTAGGCTAATTGTACATTATCTTGATGATTTAGCTTTATTTACATAGTCTTGATATAAGGTAATGTAAAGACACCAAATTTATTCTTTTTCAAAGTTATACAGGCAATTCTAGATCTGTTGCATTTCTTATGAATTTTAGAACAATTTGTCAATTTCTACCAATTATTGCCTGCTGGGTTTGTAGAGAATTGACATCCTTTTTTTTTGGTGGGGGAGGGGACAGAGTTTAGTTCTGTCACCCAGGCTAGAGCGCAGTGGCGTGATCTCCGCTCACTGCAAGCTCTGCCTCCTGGGTTCACGCCGTTCTCCTGCCTCAGCCTCCCAAGTAGCTGGGACTACAGGTGCCCCCCATCATGCCCAGATAATTTTTTGTATTTTTAGTAGAGACGGGGTTTCACTGTGTTAGCCAGGATGGTCTCGATCTCCTGACCTCATGATCGGCTCGCCTCCGCCTCCCAAAGTGCTGGGATTACAGGCGTGAGCCACCCTGCCCTGCCAAGAATTGACATCTTAATAATATTGAATATACCAATCCATGTACATGTTATATCTTTTCATTTATTTACATCTACTGTAATTTCAGTCCTCTGTATTTTCTACTTTTCACTATACAAAATTTGCACCTTCTTTATCAGATTTACCCCTAAGTATTTCATATTTTGAGACACTGTAAATGGTATTTTTAATTATAAACTTTTATTTTTTATTATATGAAACACAATTGGTTTCTTTTGGTATACTAATTTCATATTCAACCATCTTACTAAACTCTCCTTTTAGTTATAGTAGGCCTTTTTTAAATTTAATAAATTTTTTGACATAGGCAATCATATGTCCTGTTAATAAAGCCAATTTTATTTTATTTTATTTTATTTTTTACTTTTTTTATTTAGAGATAAAGTCTCACTCTCCTACCCAGGGTGGAATGCAGTGGTGCAATCATGGGTCACTACAGCCTCGACATTTAGGGCTGAAGCAATCCTCCTGCCCCAGCCTCCTGAGTAGCTGGGACGACAGGCACATGCCATCATGCCCAGCTAATTTTTTTGTCTTTTTGTAGAGACGACCTCCTGCCATGTTGCCCAGACTGGTCTTGAACTACTCACCTCAAGTGATAATCCCACCTAGGCTGTGATTACGAAGTGCTGGATTACAGGCATGAGCCACCATGCGCAGCCAATAAGGTCAGTTTTAATTCTTAATTTGCAATCTGGACTTCTGTTGTCTTCTTTCATTTTATTATCTTATTGTACTAGCTGGAAATTCCAGTAATAAAAGTAAAGAGAGCATCAAGTCTTTCACCATTAAGTCTCATAACGGCTTGATCAAAGATGTTCATTACCAGATTAAGAAACTTCCTTTCTATTCCTACTTAGAACTCAGAGATTTTGCACAGATTAAAATTAGGTATTTGATTTTGTTAGATAATTTTCAGCCTCGATTGATTTTAAAAAAAATTAAAACAGTATATCACATTGGTTTTGTTTGTTTTTATTTTAAGACAGCATTGAATTCCTGAGATAAACTACACTTGATTATGGTGTTATCATTTTTAAATAAATATTGTTAGATTCTATTTGCTAATATTTTGTTAAGAATGTTTTTTATCTCTGTTCATGAGGGACATTAAAACCTTATTGTCTTGTAATGTTGTCTTAGTATCAAAATAATGCTGATTGCTTGCCTCATTGAATGATATCGGGAGTAGTATCTCCTCTCTTTTTTTCAGGAATTTTAAAAATAGAACTTATATTAGTCTTCCCTAAATGTTTGATAGTATTCACCAGTGAAGCCATATGGCCCAGAATCTTCTGAGAAATTTTTAAACTATAAATTCAACTTCTTTAATAGATAAAAGGCTGTTCAAATAATATTTTTTAATCAATTTTTGCTATTATGAGTATTTTATATTGATCCAAATTTCCATCTGATAGAGTTTTTCTTCTGCCTGATACATTTTCTGTAATATTTCCTGTTCATGAATTCTTTCAGGTTGGATGTATCAAAACTTTTTCCCCCATCATTACTGAAATATATTTCTACTATTTATAGAATGCTACTTTAACAGATTTTTTTCAGTACTTAAAAATGTTGCTCGACTATCTCCTGGGATGCGTTGTTTCCAAGTAGAAGTCGGTTCTGATTTTTATCTTAGTTCCTTTGCATGTATTTTTTTTTCCACTGGCTGATTTTAAGGTTTTCTCATCATATTGGTTTTGAGAAATTTCAACGAGGGGACTTTGTGTAGGTTTCTTTGTATTTCCTGTACTTTGGTTATATTGAGCTTTGTGGATTTTTCGAATGACAGTTTTCATCAAATTTGGAAATTTTTCATCTATTGTTTCTTCAAACATTTTCTGCTTGTTCGTCCCTTTCTGTTCATTTATTCTTAGAGATTTCAACGACATGTATGTCGAGCTGCTTGATGTTATCTTAAAGCTCACTAATGACCTCAACATTTTTCAATCTTTATATTCCTCAGTGTGTTTTATTTTAGATAGTTTCCATTGTTATGGCATTCAGTTTACTAATCATACTTTACCTTAAATCCCCTCAATTATATTTTTTAATCTCAAAATGTAGTTTTCTTCTCTAGAGATGCTAGATTTAAAAAAATTATCATCTCTGCCTTTACTTAACAGGTACAACTTTTACTATAGCTTCTTAAAAATAAGAACTATTCTTATAATAGCAGTAATAATAGTTATAATAGCTGCTGCAATGCCATCGTCTACCAAGTCTATAATTTTTTTCATTATTTCTGTATGTGTTCCTATTGATTAATTTTCTGATTATTATGGGTCGTTTTTACTGCTTCTTTTCATGCCTGATAATTTTTAAATTAGATGTCATACTTCGTGAATTTTACTTTTTGTGTGCTGGATATTGATAAAGAGTTGAAAAAACAAACATATTATATATCACTCTTCTTTGAAGTTAGAGGAGTCTATATGACATAGATCTGATCAATAAAATATATAGATCAAGCTGATCTGAGGGCTTCTAGAAAATACTTTACTCCATGATAAAATGACAGTTATAGGGAAAACCATATTTTCTTTCTACCCTCATTTTCCTATTTTGGACTTTCATTATGTGAAAACTTGTTTCCTGGAGGAAGACATCATGTTGCAAATGTAAGAAGTCAAATCACCAGCTTAGAGACAACGGAAGAGTAGAAAGAATTTAGGTTCTTTATGACATTGTTGTAAAAACCATATCATGCCTACAAGTGTTCAACTTTCCAATTTAACTATAAATGCCATTATAGTAAAGGCCACTGTTATTTTTATTATTGGTGGTATGTATTGTTACTTACAGTCGGAATACCCCTAGATTTTTAAGTACTATGTTTGTGTAGAGCATGGTATTTTATGGGGTAGTAATGTGTTCAAACCTTTAGCAATGATGTTTGGTTATTGAGAGGAGCTGTGGAGTGTTCCTCGGAAGGAATTTGAATTGATCATAGACATGAGAATCTTTAATTAGCAAATTCTCTCCCAGAAATGCTAATGAATTTTTTTGTAGAGCACATTATTGAAAATTAGATGTTAAAATTCAAATTATCCTCAGAAAAAAATAACAGAGTCTGTCCTATCCTTGAAACCTCTCCACAGCAATCTACAATGATAATTCATACATTGAAAAAAATCCTGAAAGTTTGAAGATACTTCTAGTAGTTCAGAATACAACTGAAAAGTAGTTTCTGTACAATCTTTAGAGTAGCTACGATTATGAAATACAGCTATGTTATCTCAGTAAAATTCCCAGAAGACATCCCAATGCTTTATTATTTTATGTGCTGTTGCATGATAAAGTAAACTTAGTTTTCCAGGTGTGGTGGCATTCTTGGAAGACTGTTTTCTAACAGCTTCTTTGGTCATGAATCAGAAAACAGTATCACTATTTCCATCTCTGCACAACTTGAGGCTGCCTTTATAATTTATGTATCCATGTCACCTGCCTCCTCTCCCTATATATGACAGTAGAGTTGAATAATGCAGTAAAATTCAGGGTCTGCTTCTCCATAGATAACTCAAGTTTTCAGACCATGGGTTGATGGAAAACTAGGATGGCAATGGATAGACATGAGTGTTTATTTTGAGAATATAAAGGCAGAAGTGAATTCTAATAGAAAGTCAGAGATTAGGATAAAGTGAAAGAAGAACAAAAAATATTAAACACAGACCCTTGTTTAGCACTACGTTAAAGGACTTGGGTAGGTAGAATCAGGGGCTCAGAAAATCCTGTGAGAACTATGACATCCTATTTCAACCCACTAGTTGCTGATTAAATCTAAAATTAACTCTAATGAAACAGAGACACTCACAGATTTCAAATAAATGCATATTTTATTTTCTTTTTTAAAATGGTCTTCTTAAAGTCACATAAAGGAAAGAAAGGGGAGAGAAAAGGCACATAGATACCATGGAATAACGAGCAGTCTCCTGTTTCTATAAATCTCAGAGGCAAAACCTTAGAGACTATTTATAATCATTACAACCACTAAAAAGGTCAACTAGCATGGGATGGTAAGCCTGAGCAAATTTCTTTGTTTTTTCACACTCTGCCATTATGGGAGCTACCATCGAAGGGAACGTTTGATTTTATGGCTCTCATACACTAAGATGGAGCAGGGGCTCTAATGATGTTGAATTTTAGGGATGGGAACCTGGCAAATGTTCCAAAGCATTCCTGCCTCTCCTGTGAGAATGAATCTTCCACTCAGTTAGACAATCAAATCTCAACTTTGTCCATAGACCAGTGATTCCATACAGATAAACGGACCTCGGAGACGTATAATCACAACCTGTAAATTTGAGTTAATAATACCTAATAATAAAGTTTTCTGAACTAAATAAAATGATATGTGTAAAATTATTAAGGTAATGTTTATGAAATACACATTGGGTCATATTATTAAGCGTCTAGGAAATAATATTTATATGTATGAGGAAAAGAAAGAGAATGCCCCATCCTAATTATTTTTTCTCAATTTTTCATAATTGCAGTAAAATACACACAAAATATAATTTGCCATCTTAACCACTTTAAATGTACAGTTCAGTTGTATCGCATTTAGAACATCGTGCAACCGTAACCACCATCTAGCTCTAGAACACTTCATCTCGTAAAACTGAAACTCTGTACCCATTAAACAATTATTCCTCCTTTCCTCCTACCTCCAGCACTTGGAACCCACCATTTACTTTCTATCTTTCCGATTTTGACTATCCAAGTACCTCATATAAGTGGCTCCAAACAGTATTTGCATTATTGTGACTGGCTTATTTTACTTAGCATAATGTTTTCAAGGTTCATTTATTTTGTAGCATGAGTCAGAATTCCCTTCCTTTTCAGATTAAATGGTATTTCATTGTATGCATACACCATATCTTGTTTATCCACTCATGCATTGATAAACATGGGTTTCTTGGCCAGGTGCGGTGGCTCACGCCTGTAATCCCAGCACTTTGGGAGGCCCAGGCGGGCAGATCATGAGGTCAGGAGATCGAGACCATCCTGGCTAATGTGGTGAAACCCCGTCTCTACTAAAAATACAAAAAATTAGCGGAGTGAGGTGGTGGGTGCTTGTAGTCCCAGCTACTGGGGAGGCTGAGGCAGGAGAATGGCGTGAACCTGGGAGGTGGAGCTTGCAGTGAGCTGAGATCGTGCCAATGCACTCCAGCTTGGGCGACAATGAGACTCTCTCTCAAAAAAGAAAAACAAAAACAAAAACATGGGTTTCTTTCACATTGTTGCTATTGTGAATAATGCTCCTATGAACATGGATGTACAAATATTTCTTCAAGATTCTATTTTCAATTATTTTGTGTACATACCTGAAGGTGGATTACTAGATCATATCCTAATTTTATTTTTAATTATTTGAGGATCTGCCATACTGTTTTTCACAGTAGCTGTGCCATTTTGCATTCTACCAACAGTGCACAAAAGTTCCAGTTACTCTACGCCACATCCTTACCAACACTTGTCATTGTCTGGGTTTTTTTTCTCTTTCAATGTAGTATCCATCCTACTGGGTGTGAGATGGTATCTCATTTTAGTTTTGATTTGCATTTCTCTAAGAATTAGTGATATTGAACATCTTTTCATGTGTTTATCAGTCATTTGTACATCGTCTTTGGAGAAATGTCTATTAAAGTCTTTGCCCATTTTTTCAATCATTTTGTTGTTGTGGTTAGTTTTAGAAGTTCTCTGTGTATTCTAGATGTTAATTCATTGTCAAATACATAATTTGCAAATATTTTCTCTCATTCTGTGGGTTGCCTTTTTACTCTGATATTAAAAAATTGAAGAGAAATAAAACATGATTATCTAATTGATACAGAAAAAGCATTTGATAAAATTTAATACATGTTTATCACAAAAACCTTTAGCAAACCAGGAATAGGAGGAAATTACCTCAAAATAATAAAAGTCATATATAAAAACCACAGCAGATATTATACTCAATGGTGGAAGACTGAAAGCATGTTCTCTAAGATCAGGTGCAAGGCAATGATGCCTGATTGCACCACCTTTTTTCAATATACTAGCCAGAGCAATTCGTAAAGAAAAAGAAATAAAAGACATCCCCGTTGGAAAGAAAGATGTAAAATTATCTCTGTTTACAGATGATATGATCTTATATATAGAAAATCTTAAATATTCCACCAACAAAACTGTTAGAACTAATACATGAATTCAACAAAATAACAGGATACAAGGCCAGCACAAAAAAATTATTTGTATTTCTATAGACTAAACAATCTGCAAAGGAATTTATAAAAGCAATTCCATTTACAATAGCAGCAAAAGGAATATAACACAGGGATTAACTTAACCAAGGATGTTAAAGTTTTGTACAATACAAACTATAAAACATTGCTAAAGAAGATATAAATAAATGTAAACACATCTCATGTCCAAGGACTGGAAGGCCTAATGATTTAAAAAAATTTTTTTAAACATTTTTCAGTTTAGTAGAAAAAAAATTTCCAATATTCTAATTCACATAATTATAGAATTAACATATTTCTGAACTAACTTTTAAAAGAAAAATTTACAGTTTTGCTGTTGAAAATATATAGAAATTTGATATAATTTTTTGGAATCCATTGGATGTTTTCAAGAATAATTACTGGCAAAATTTTAAGGCTGAAGGATTAAATAGTATGGTGTTTTAGTGACACAGAAGCAATAGCTATTTCTATCATTTCCCTTGATATTAGGTAAGATATGACTGTGCCAGGGAGAAGGCAAAGCAAACAAACAATCAAAATGTCAGAAGAAAACACAGAAAAGTTATTTTTCCCCCACTTCCCACTATGGGTGTACAGACACACACACAATGGGCGCCTGTGGCTTTTTATCCAGACTCTGGGTTCTTTTCTTCCCCCTCAAAGTTACTTTTCCTTTTGTAAGAAACATGGCTTGTGTTTGCAACTGAGTGGCCTTGTTTCTCGCTGTAGAAGACTGGATATTCAGAGGTCCCTTTTCCTTCAGAGCTGTCTCTGTGCTTTTTAGTCTAGACTGATACAGTTTCAGCTTTGGATCACAAAAAATAAGGCCGGGCGCGGTGGCTCACGCTTGTAATCCCAGCACTTTGGGAGGCCGAGGCGGGCGGATCACGAGGTCAGGAGATCGAGACCACGGTGAAACCCCGTCTCTACTAAAAATACAAAAAATTAGCCGGGCGTGGTGGTGGGCACCTGTAGTCCCAGCTACTCGGAGAGGCTGAGGCAGGAGAATGGCGTGAACCCGGGAGGCGGAGCTTGCAGTGAGCCGAGATTGCACCACTGCACTCCAGCCTGGGTGACAGAGCAAGACTCCGTCTCAAAAAAAAATAAAATAAAATAACTAATGGGTACTAGGCTTAATACCTGGGTGATGAAATAATCTGTACAACAAACCCTCATGACACAAGTTTACCTATAAAACAAACATGCATGTGTACCGTTGAACTTAAAAGTTAAAGAAAAATCTAATAGATCAGGTGCATTCAGGGTGGTATGGCTGCAGACAATGTACAAAACTCAGCAGCATTTCTACACACCAGTAATAATATTCAAGCTAAGAACCGAATGAATAACTCAATACCTTTTACAATAGCAACATTTTAAAAGTAAAATACCTGGGAATACATCTAGCCAAGCAGGTGAAAGATCTCTACAGGGAGAAGTACCAAACACTCATGAAAGACACAAACAAACGGAAAAACATCTCACACTCATGGACTGGAAGAATCAATATCGCTTAAATGATCCCCCAAAGCAATCTACAGATTCAGTGCAATCCATATACAATTAGCAACATCATTTTTCACAGAATTAGAAAAAGAGATCCTAAAGTTCAAATGGAACAAAACAAGACCCTGAATAGCCAAAGCAATCCTAAACAAAAGAACAAATCCAGAGACATCACATTGCCTGACTTCAAATTATATTATTAGTATAAAGCTACAGTAACTAAAACAGCAGCCTGGGCACGGTGGCTTACCCAGCACTTTGGGAGGCCAAGGCAGGTGGATCATGAGCTCAGGAGATCGAGACCATCCTAGCTAACACAGTGAAACCCTGTCTCTACTAAAAATACAAAGAAAAACAAAATCAGCCAGGCCTAGTGGTGGGCGCCTGTAGTCCCAGCTACTGAGGAGGCTGAGGCGGGAGAATGGCATGAACCCAGGGGGTGGAGCTTGCAGTGAGCCGAGATCATGTCCCTGCACTCCAGCTTGGGCAACAGAGTGAGACTCTGTCTCAAACAAACAAACAAAAAACAAACAAAAACCCAGCATGGTACTGGTACAAAAATTGGCACATAGATTAATGGAACAGAATAGAGAATCCAGATATAAAGCCACGTGTCTCAACCAACTCATCTTTGACAAGGTCAACACAAATAAATACTGGGGAAAGGACACCCTATTCAATAAATTGAGCTGGGAAAATCGGTTACCCATATGCAGAAGAATGAAACTGGACCCTCTATATCTCACCATATAAATAAATTAATTCAATCAAGATCATTTAAAGACTTAAACATAAGACCTGAAACTTTAAAAATCCTAGAAGAAAACCTAAGAAAATCTCTTTCAGACAATGGCCTATGCAAAGAATTTATGATGAACGGTCCAAAAGCAAATGCAACAAAAATAGACAAATGATATTTAATTAAACTAAAAAGTTTCTTCACAGCAAAAGAAATAACCAACAGAGTAAACAGAGAAACTACAGAATGGGAGAAAATATTTACAAATTACGCCTCTGACAAAGGACTAATATCCAGAATATATAAGGAACTCAATAAGACATAAAAACAAAACAAAAAATAAACTACCCTATTAAAAGCTGGGCAAAGGACGTGAACAGACATTTCTCAAAAGAAGAAATACAAGCAGCCAACAAATGCTGTAATGAGAAAAAAAAGTGCTCAAAATCACTAATCATCAGAGAAATGCAAATTAAAACTGCAGTGAGAGATCATCTTACACCAGTCAGAATGGCTATTAAAAAGTCAACAAATAACAGATGTTGGCATGGATGTGGAGAAAAGGGAATATTTATTCACTAATTAGTTCAGTCTCTAGAGAAAACAGTGTGGAGATTTCTCAAATAACGTAAAATAGAACTGTAATTCGACCCAGCAATCCCACTGATGGATGTCCACTCAAAGGAAAACAAATTATTATATTAAAAAGACACCTGCACTTGGATGTTCTTCACCATGGGCATCACTATTCTCAAGAGCAAAGTCATGGAACCAACCTATGTGTCTATCCACAGTTGACTAGGTAAAGAAATGTGGTACATATATACCATGGAATACTATGCAGCCATAAAAATGAATGAAATTATGTTTTATGCAGCAACATCGATGGAACTGGAGGCCATTATCCTAAGTAAATTAACACAGAAACAGAAAACCAAATACTGCATCTTCTCTTATAAGTGGGGGCTAAACAATGGGTACATATGATCATGAAGATGGAAATAATAGACACTGGGGTCACTGAGAAGGGCAAGGATTCAAAAATTACCTATAGGTACAACGTTCACTACTTAGATATCCGGTACACTAGAAGCCTCATCCCCACCAGTATGCGATAAACACATGTAACAAACAAGCACATGTATCCTCGAATCTAAAATGAAAGAACAAGGAAAAAGAAATAAAATATTGTGAGCTTTATATGTATCAAATTATATCAGAATAGACAGAGGTACAATCATAAATATCCTGGTTTGTGTATAATTTTAATTTTAGCTCTTTCTCCTTTGTGGATTTAATTTTTTGTATTTCCATAACTCAAAATAGATAACTACAATATCTCTTTGTATAAATGTATCCATTTTATATTATATAATGTCACTCCTTTCTGTATTTTTTCTCATTTCCTGAAGTCCTTTCTCTATTTTTTCTCATTTCCTGAAGTCCTTGTAACTATTAGCTTCATTGTTTATTGCATTATCCTCCCTCTATTTCACTTTGTAAAGAGATGCGATATTCTTCTCTCCACAAGTTTCTTACACAGTATATATCCTTTCCTGTGTTCAGATTTCTTCATACTGGAAATCACATCATTTTAGTTCATATTTTCTTTATTCTCTATTGAAGCCTCATAAATACAACATAGTTTATTCAGCTTGTCTTTTCTGTCTAGATATTTAGGCATCCAATATTTGGCAATTAAAATAATGCTAAAATGTTTGCATACATATTTTGTATTGTTGAGAGTGTATCTTCAGAGTGAATTCCTAGAAGAGTAATTTCTGGGACAAAACACAAATTCACACATAGTTTTGTTAGATAGTGCCAAATTTCCTTCCCCAAGCTGCATTTACTTTCAAATTGTTGCCAATGTGGTGGGTGAGAAATGGTATCTCAGTTTAGTTTCAATTTGCATTTGAATATCTCGTAAATTTAAGGTCCATTTTAATATCTCCCTGGTGAATTGTCTGTTCACATCTACAGCTTACTTTTTGCATCTATTGCCTAGTTTTCTATGGAATTTTTAGTACTTTTCTCAATTTTTGTAAGTTATTTTTATTTTAAGGATATCAACCTTTGTCTATGACATATGTTACAAGAATTTTTCTAATTTTTTCCCTTAATTTTGCTTATAAGACTTGTACCATGAAAAGGTTGTTTTTCTTTTAATTATTTATAGTCAAATTTATCAGTCTTTACTTTTATGAACTCTAGATTTTTGAGTCATACTTACAGAGCTTTTCCTTATATTTGGGTTATAGAGGAATTGGATTTTCTTTTAGAATTATATAGTTAATATTTGTATTTGTGTATGACGTGATGATTAGATCTAATGCTGTGAATTTTTAAATAGTTAGGTAATTATTCACTGTAAAGTCTATCTTTGATTTATTAATTAGAGATACCACATTTATTACATAGATTTCCATAGGTAGTTGTGTCTATTTGAATTTCTGTTCTATTTCACTGTATTTCATTGTCCTGCCTATTCATTTGTGAGTAACGCAGTTTTCATACAGAAGCTTTGTAATGTTTTCGAGTTTGATAGAGCTAATTCCTTTCACAGCTCTTCCTTTTCAGTATTTCCCTATTTTTATGTGTTTATTTTTCCATACAGATTTTAAAACCAACTTTTCCAGCTCCATAAAAACTTTGTTGGTATTTCCTTTGCAATCACTCAAAATTTATAAATTGCTTAGGGAGAACTAAACTTTTGATGACTTTGAGAGTGCTAAGCAACACAAAGTCAGTGCCTTTTCATTTTTCAAGTTTATATTTTAATCTATAGGGATGTATTTTATAGTTTTCCTGATATAGGTTTTCAAAAAGAAAAATTGTATTATCATAACAGCTGATGCTTGAAATTCTCTCAGGGAGAAAGCTCTCTTTTATTTGTAAAGGAATATCTTGATCATTGTGTTGGATAGAAGGGAATAGTGGGTGCCAAAGTGTCAAGATATCAGAGAGAAGATAAATTGCATTATAAGCAGAGATAAATTTTGAATTCTTGGGGATAATCCATAACAAAGTGGAAAGAAAGCAAATTGGTAAGCAGAGGACAGCACAGCCAGAAAGGTAGTAGAAAGCTTTGCAAGGCATAATGTCAACTCTGTCCCTGTCAGATCTCAGGAAATCTAAAAATCCTCTGAAAGATCTACTAGAGTCACAAGAAAGCACTGGGATTCATTCAGGTTGATAATTGTTAGGGAGAGGGTACACACAGAGAAGCAGAAATGTAGTGATTCAGAATGCGGAATCAGAAGTAACGCTGAGTCAGAAGTCACATGGCGCTTTGCTGAAATCTTGAAAAATGCCTCATATATTATCTAACTGATGGTGGTGGTAGAACTAAATTAATTTTTTTTTTTTTTTTTTTGAGATGGAGTTTTGTTCTGTTGCTCAGGCTGGAGTGCAGTGGCGCGATCTCAGTTCACTACAACCTCCACCTCCCAGGTTCAAGCAACTCTCCTGCCTCAGCCTCCTGAATAGCTGGGATTACAGGCACATGCCATAATGCCCAGCTAATTTTTTTTGTATTTTTATTAGAGATAGGGTTTCACCATGTTGGCCAGGCTGGTCTTGAACTCCTGACCTCAAGTGATCCGCCCACCTCCACCTCCCAAAGTGCTGGGATTGCAGGTGTGAGCCACTGCACCCGGCCCAAATTAATTTTTAAATTAGTTTCAATTTGTTTTAAATTAGTTTAACCTGGATATTTGGTGACCATGAGGCCCTCTGGGCATCTGGATTACAAGAATAAACAAGAAAGAGACAATCATAAGTAAGTAACTGTCACACACTAACTTAAAAATAGCCTTCAGGATGGTCCTGATAGTTAATTTCAAGTGTCAGCTTGACTAGATTAAAGGATACCCAGATATCTAGTAAATCATTATTTTGGGGTATGTTTGTGATGTTCAGACTGGCATTTAAATCAGTAGACTAAGGACAATCTCCCCTCACCCAATGTGGGCAGGCACCATCCAATTGGTGGAGGGCCTGGTAAGAACAAAAAAAGCAGAGGAAAAGTAAATTCATACATGCTGTCTCTTCTGGAGCTGAAACACCCATCTTCTGCTTTTGGACATCAGATCTCTAGACTCTTTAGCCTTCAGACCTCAAGACTTACAACAGCCCTCCAAATGCTGCAGCTTTTGACCTTGTATTGAGAGTTACACCGTTGGCTCTTCTGCAGATTAAGGAATTAAAGTTTAGAAAAACAAAGTAAATTTCCTGAGGTCACACAGCTAGTAAAAAACAAAACTGAAAGTTAAAATAATTGTTTGACTCCAGAGTGTAAGTAACTATAACACTATGCAAGTGCATCCCAATCTGTTACTACATCAGGCTACATCACAAACTCCAGGAAAGAATACTTAAGTGGAGATGACATTTGAAGAAAGACTATGCAGATTTAAAATAAAATGCATATTTCACAATGTGAAGTCAAGGGTGGACTGAAAACACCATTCACTGATTCTCTTCTCCTGCCCAAAAAATAAAAGAACATCAGCCAAGAAGTAAATCACATATATAAGTGACACTTAGTGTAGTAGACACTTGAACAGCTTCTCTGTTCTAGAATAACCTGATCCACCAGTAAAAGGTAATCAGTTCCTGTCTTTTCTCTTGCCTAGAACAAGAGTTGCTCTTTTTAGAAGAACTTAAAAAAATGCATAAAAAATAAAAGGGAAAAAATTATTTCCAACATATTTATAATTTCCGTTGTGTTTGGGAGAAAAAAACAGGAAATTTTTTTCAAAATTTATCTGAGTTTGCCATTGTTAGCTCTAAAAGCACTGCCACAGGATCTGTTAAAATTGTTTAATTAATTCATGTTGTATGATGTCTCATTTTTTCAATATAGGCTTATTATGCATTGCCAAGATGCAATAAAAGAAAACTAAAATAACCAAGGAAGCATAATTGATGGCATTTTGGAAGCATGCTTTTAAATAACATTCAGTCAGATCAGTGTCATCCAAAGCATTTGGGGGTTAAACATTGTATTATTAATAATGGTTTGGGTAAGATGAATTGTGTTACCAGAGGCAACACAAGTTAAATGCATATTTCACAATGTGAAGAAATGCCTTCCTGGGGAAGAGTATTAAACATTTTTCATCTGTCACCAAATGAATCCTAGAGAGATTAGAGAAGAGGCATTGAGAAGGACTCAGAAGATCTGCAGAGAGGGTGAGTTGGAACCACACCCACTCTCAAATTCAAGTGAACTTTGACTCAAGAGAAGGATAACCACCAGACTACAAGTGGGATGTGAAAGCACGTGTTGCAAGTATCTACCATCCTGCACCTTCAAAGAAGTCCTGTCCCAAAGATCCTGTGGTGGATAAATTAGTTCTCTGTCCATAGGAAAATTCTTATGGCTCTGGGATTCGCTATAAACATCATGGCTTCATTAGGGCTATGTGCAAAATCTTATATCTCCAGGTAGAGATGAACAACACAGAAAAGATGAGAATGGGGTGATATGTGGGTAAGAAACAAAATAATAGGGAATAAAGAGAATGCACCTTCTTTCAATATTTGTAGAACTAGGAGATGAGGTACACAAGAGGCAGAGAAGAAAACCGAAAGCCGTGGTACAGAAAAGCAGGCACTAGCTCCTTAGAGGACAGCTAGTTGTACTGGAAAAGGCAGCATCTGATGGATTTAATGTAGGAAGAATCTAGAGTACCTATACCAGAGAAGTACACAACTGTGAGGTCAGCTCAACCCCAAATGATAGTTTGTGCATGTGTGTTTTTTAATTTTGATATATAATATGATTGAAGGACACAGCACCATTCATAAATACACAGTTTAGTGATTTTTTATAAACTAAACCCATCCAGACAAAATATAGAACATTAGTAATACCCAGAAGTTCTGCTCATGCTGTCTTCTAGTCACTATCCCCCAAGGGAATGCACCACTCTGACTTCGAACAGTATACATTAGTATTGCCTGCTTTGTACTTTATGCAAGTGGAATTCTATTACTTTTCGTGTCTGGTTTCTTTCACTCAATGTTGTTTGTAAGATATCATTTGTCCCTATTGTAAGATCATTCATGAATTTTTTATTCTCATTGCCATAGTGTATTCCATTGTGTGACTAGAACACAATTTTTTTATCCATTCTACTGTTGGTTAGAATTTATATAGCTTCCAGTTTTGCTTATTAAAAAACCTTCTAGTCAATGTCCTTTTTAAAATGTTTGTACATATTTCTCTTAGATATAGAACTAAGAGTCATCTTGTTAGTTCAGAGGGTGTAAATATGTCCAGCTTGAATAGTAGTGCCAATTTTCAAAATAGTTGTACCAAATTACCCTTTCTCTCACTATCATGAGAGTTATAATATTCTGATTAGAACTTGATATTTCCCATCTTTAATAATTTACTGTTTCTAATGGTTTTGTAATGCTATCTTATAATTTTAATTTGGATTTCTCCATGATAAATGAAGTTGAGCACTTTTCAGTTTCATTGGCCCTTTGAATATCCTACTTTGTCAAGTGTGTAAACATCTTTTGTGTCCATTTTTCTACTGAAATATTTCTGCATTTTTATTATTGAATTTTAGGGGTTAACAATAAACATGACTACTTTGTCCAGTGTACCACAAATATCTTCTTACTCCTTGCATTTCCATCTCCAATATGTGTTTTAATTAGTCAAAGTTCTGAATTTTAATATAGCAGAATGCATTACTTCTTTCATTTCTTAACGTAGTGCTTTGCTTGTCACTCTACAAGAAAATCTAGTCAACTCCAAGGTAATGAAGGTTTTGTCCTTTACTTTCCTTTAAAGCTTTCATTTGTCTTTCTAATTCAGGTCTACAACCAATCATCTAGCAATTATTTTTACATACGATATGAGGTAGAAATTGAGATTCATTTTTCTCCGATATGGATATCTAACTTGTATAGCCTAATTATACAAAAGACCGTCTTGAGAGTGAAGCCAGATGGTGGAATAGAAGCCTACAGTGTTCTTACCCACGTAGGAATGCCAAATTTTAACAACTATCTGCACACAGAAAAGCACCAACACAAGAAGCAAAAATCAGATGAGCAATCACAATACCTGGTTTTGACTTCATCTCCTTGAGAGATACATTGAAGAGGGTCAGAGACAGTCTTGGATAGCAGATGCCACTCTTTCCCTGAACAACACAGTCTGTGCCTCCAACCTCCCGGCAGCCAGAGAGAATCTGTGCACTTGGAGGAGGGAGATCACAGTGACTGGGGGACATTACGTTGAATTCACTGCTGCCCTGTCACAGCGGAGAGCAAAGCTGTGCTGGGCTCAGCCAGTGCCGGTACAGACAGGGAGCATTTGGATCAGACCTAGCCAGAGGGGAATCACCCATCCTGTCAGTCATAACTATAGCTTCTCAGCAAGCCTCGGCACCACAGGCCAAAGTGCTCTGAAGTCCCAGGTAAACTTGAAAGGCAGTCTAGAACACATAAAGACTGCAAATCCTCAGAGCCAGAGGACTAGGGTGGCACATGAGCTAGGTAGACACAGGCCAGGGCAGCTAAAGAAGTGCTTGCATCATGCCTCCCCTAAACCCAGACAGTGCAGCTTGCAGTCTGGAAAATGTCTCTTACCAACTGCATAAGGGGTGGAGAGCAAAGAATAAAGAGGACTTTGTCTTGCATCTTGGAAATCAGCTCAGCCACAGTAGGATAGGGCGCCAGACAAAGTTATGAGGCCCCCTTTCCAGGCTCTAGCTCCCAGACATTTCTAGAAAGACCCTGGGCTGAAGGGGAACCCACTGCCTTGAAGGAGGGACCCAGTCCTGACAGGATTTATCACCTGCTGACTAAAGAGCCCTTGAGCCCTGAATAACCAGCAGTGATGTTCAGGTGGTATGCCGTGGGCCTGGGGCTCTGAGATGTGCTGACTATCTGTGTGGCCCAGCACATTCCTAGCTGTGGTGGCTACAGTAAAAGACTCCTTCTGTTTAAGAAAAGCAGACAAGAAATTAAAGGGGACTTTGTCTTGCACCTTCGGTTCTAGCACATCCAGAGCAGGGTAGAGCAACAAGCAGGCTCTTGGGTCCCTGAATCCAGGCCTAGCCTCTGGATCAGCATTTCTGGACCTGCCATGGACCAGAGGGGAGCCCACTGCCCTGAAGGGTGAGTTCCAGGCCTGGCAGAATTCAACCAAGCTGACTGAAGAGCCCTTGGGCTTTAAGTGAAAATCTGCAGTAGACTGGCAGAAACCTACCATGGGCCAGTGGTGATGGGACCCACAGGGAGAGGCTCCTCTGCCTGTGCACAGGAGAGGCAAGAGCAGGAAGGACTTCATGTTGTGGTTTGGGTGCCAGCTTAGCCACATTAGATTAGAACATTAAGCACATTTCCAAGATTTTTCACTCCAATCTCTGGCTCCCAGACAGCATCTCTGGACCCATCTGGGGCCTGAAAGAACTTTCTACCCTGAAGGGAAGGACACAAACCTGGCTGGCTTTGCCACCTGCTGGTTGTAGAGCCCTAGGGCCTTGAGTGAACATAGGTAGTAGCCAGGTAGTGGTTACAATGAACAAGACCCAGTGCTGTACTGGCTTCAGGTCTGACCCAGTGTGATACCAGTAGTTGTGGCCACAGGAGTGCTTGCATTACCACACCCCCAGTTCCAGGTGGCTTAGCACACAGAAAGAGAGAGAGAGACTGTTCGGAAGAAAATAAGGGAAAAGAAGAGTCTCTGCCTTGTAAAGAGAATTATTCCAGATCTTATCCAAGATCACCAAGGTGATACCTCTATGAGTCTGTAAAAACACAGTGATATTGGACTTGGAGCTCAAGTTCCTTCAAAAGTCCCTGGAAATCCTTCTCAAGGAGGATAGGCACAAACAAGCCCAGACTTTGAAGACTACGATACCTAACTCTACAATGCCCAGGCACGGACCTGGAACATTCTCCAGAATAGACCATATCTTAGACCACAAAAGAAGTTTCAAAAAATACAAAAAAGTAGCAGTCATATCAAGTATCTTTTCTGGAATAAATCTAGAAATCAATAAGAGAAGAACCTCAGAAACTACACTGATGCATATACTCCTAAATAATCAATGGGTCACTAAAGAAATTAAAAAGAAAATTTAAAAGTTTCTTGAAACAAATGAAAATGAAAATACAACATACCCAAATTTTGGGGATACGATGAAAGCAGTGTTAAGAGATACTGTTAAATGCTAAGAGGCACATACTAATGATTATATCAAAAAAGTAGAGTTTTTAAGTAAACAACATAACAGTGTACCTCAAGAAACTAGAAAAATAAGAACAAACCAAACCCCAAATTAGCAGAAGGAAAGAAATAATAAAAATCAATGCAGAAATGTATGAAATTGAGACTAAAAATAAGTACGGAAAATCAACCAAAAGAAAGGTTGTTTTTTAGAAAAGATAAAATCTGTACATCTTAGCTAGACAAAGGAGAAGATCTAAATGAATAAAATCAAAAATAAAAAAGGAGAGACAACAACTATGATTATATAAATACAAAGAATAATTAGAGTCTATTATGTGCAACTTTACACCAACAAATTTAAAAATTCAGAAGAAATAGATAAATTATTGGACATATGCAACCTACCAAGTTTAAGCCATGAAGAAATAGAAAATACCAACAAACCAACAATGAGTGAAGAGACTGCAACCATAATAAAAAGTCTCCCACCAAAGAAAAGCCCAGGACCTGTTGACTTCACTGCTGAATTCTACCACATATTTAAGAAGCTAATATCAATTCCAGCCAAACACTTCAAAAAAAAAAAATGAAGAGCAGAAAATACTTCCAATCTCATTCTATGAATCCAAAAGTACCCTAACAGCAAAACCAGACAGAACACAACAACAACAAAAAAACTACAGATCAGTATCACTGATGAACATAAATGCAAAAATTCTTAACAAAATGCTAGCAAACTGAATTCAACAACACATTTAAAAAGTCATTCACCATAGTCAAGTGAGATTCATCCCAAGGACACAAAGATGGTTCAACATATGCAAGTCAATAAACGTGGTACATCACATTAACAGAACCAAAAACAAAAACCACATGATCATTTCAATAGATGCTGAAACAGCATTCAATAAAATCCAACATCGGTCCATGATAAAAACACTTAGCAAACTGGCTATAGAAGGACAATACCTCAAAATAATTAAGAACGTATATAACAAGAAACATGGTACTGAAAGGGAAAAACTGAAACCCTTTTTTTTCCCAGTTCTTAGAATCTGGAATATTAAAAGGATTCTCACTTTCACCACTGTTATTTAACATAAAAGTTGAATTCCTGACCAGGACCATTAGGCAAGAGAAAGAAATAAAGAATATCTAAATTGGAAAGGAATAAATCAAATTAGTCTTGTTCACAGATGTCATGATGTTATACTCAGAAAAGCGAAAGATATATACACAGAAAACTACAAACACTCATTAAAGGAATTGAAGAAGACACGAACAAACGGAAAAGATATTCTATGCTTATGGACTGGAAGAATCAATATTGTTAAAATGACAATACTACCCAAGCAATTTACAAGACTCAATGTAATTGAATAGTAAAATAACCAGTGACATTCTTCATAGAAGTAGAAAAAATACCCTAAAATTTATGTGGAAACACAAAAGACCCTGAATGGCCAAAATAATCCTGAGCTAAAAGAACAAAGCTGGAGGCATCACACTAACTCACTTCAAAATATATTGCAAAGAAATAGTAATCAAATCAGCATGATACTGGTATAAAAACAGACACATAGACCAATGCAACCATATAGAGAACCCAGACATAAGTCCACACATTTACAGCCAATTTATCTTTGACAGAGATGCCAAGAACATATATTAGGGAAAGGGAAGTCTCTTCAATAAATGGTGCTGGGAAAATTGGATAACCATATGCGGAAGAATGAAACAAGGCCTCTGTCTCTTAGCATATAGAAAAAAAATAAAAATGGATTAAAGACTTAAATCTAAGACCTGAAATTACAAAACCACTAAAAGAAAACATTGGGGAAATACTCCAGTATATTGGTCTCGGTATAGATATTTTTGCATAAGATCTCAAAAGCATAGGCAACAAAAGCAAAAAATAGACAACTAGGATTATGTCACACTAAACATCTTCTGTACAGTAAGGTAAACGGTCAACAAACTGAAGACAATCAACAACCCATAGAATGGGAGAAAATATTTGCAGTCTATTGTAAAGAATTGACCAGAATACATAAGGAGCTCAAACGAATTAATGGCAAACAAAACAAAACAAAACAAAAAACCCACAAATAATTTGATTTAAAAAATGGGCAAAAGGTTTGAATAGATAGCCAGGTGCAGTGACTCATGCCTGTAATCCCAGCACTTTGGGAGGCCAAGGCAGGTGGATCACCTGTGGTCAGGAGTTTGAGACCAGCCTGACCAACATGAGGAAACCCAGTCTCTACTAAAAATAGAAAAATTAGCTGTGCATGGTGGTGCACACCTGTAATCCCAGCTACTAGGGAGGCTGATGCAGGAGAATTGCTTGAACCCAGGAGACAGAGGTTGCAGTGAGCCGAGATTGTACCACTACACTCCAGCCTGGGCAACAGTGCCAGACTCTGTCTCAAAAAAAAAAAAAAAAAAAGAGACTTGAGTAGCTGTTTCTCAAAAGAAAACAAACAAATGGTCAAGAGATATATGAAAAAATGCTCAACATCACTAATCATCAGAAAAAATCAAATCAAACCCTCAATGAGATATCATCTCACCCCAGTTAAAATGGCCTTTATCAAGAAGACGGTGGATAAGGATGCTGGTGAAGATGCAGAGGAAGGGGAAGACTTGTACAATACACTGTTGATAGAAATGTAAAGTTAGTACAGCCACTGTGGAAAACAGTATGGAGGTTCTTCCAAACACTAAAAATAAGACTACCATATAATCCAGCAATTCTACAACTGAGTATATATTCAAAAGAAAGAAAATCAATATATTGAAGAGATATCTGCATCCTATGTTTATTGCAGCATTAGTTACAATAGCCAAGACAACAAATCAACCACAGTGTCCAGCAGTTAATGAATGGATAAGGTGAATGTTGTATGTATACACAATTTAATATTATTCTGCTATAGAAAAGAGTGAAATCTTGTCATTTGCAGTAACACAATTGGAACTGGAGGTCATTATATTAAGTAAAATACATCAAGCACAGAAAGACAAATGTTGCCTGTTCTCACTCATGTGTAGGAGTTTAAAAAGGTAGATCTCACAGAGATGTACACTGGTGGTTACTAGAGGCCAAGACAAGTAGTGGGGAGGGTGGTTACCAGACGTGGGGAAGGGAAGGAGGAAGGGAGGGAGATTGATTAATGGTAAAAGTAGATAGTTTGATAGAAGAAATAAGACCTAGCACTTGATAGATCAGTAGAATGACAACAGTTTACAATAATCTATTGTAGATTTCAAAATAACTACAAGAGAATAATATGACAGTTTCTAGTGTAAAGAAAACACAAATATTTAAGGTGACCTGTATTCCAATTATTATCATTTGATCTTTGCAAATTATGTAAATATATTCAGTTATCACAGGTAACCCCCAAATATCTACATACTTAAAAGATAATTTTTTTAGGCCAGGCATGGTGGCTCACACCTGTAATCCCAGCACTTTGGGAGGCTGAGGCAGGCAGATCACCTGAGGTCGGGAATTCAAAACCAACCTGACCAACATGGAGGAAGCCCATCTCTACTAAAAAATAAAATTAGCCAGGCATGGTGGTGCATGCCTATAATTCCAGCTACTAGGGAGGCTGAGGCAGGAGAATCACCTGAACCTGAGAGGCAGAGGTTGCGGTGAGCTGAGATCGCACCATTGCACTCCAGCCTGGGAAACAAGAGCAAAACTCCACCTCAAATAATAATAATAATAATTTTTAATTAAAAAATTAACACATAAAAATTAAGCAAATCTCTTGTAGTAAGTAAATGAGAAAGAAGAGACAAATCTCCTATGCAGAATTCCAAATAATTTATATACATATTCTGTTCTCAAAGAGGTGGAGCAGAATGCCCCAATCTTTAAGTGTGGTTTGTGCGTATTGAGCTTCTTCCAAAGAATCAGTATGGAAAGAGGGGAGGAGAAAGGGAGAGAAACTTCACAGTGGAGACGTCTGACAAGCAAAACCTCAGCCTGATGATCAAGGTCAACATCAACGTAATAAGCTATATTAATCATATATCTCTTTAATATAATGTGATGAAGGTATCATTTTATCTCTAGGTTCTTTGTATTCACCAAACCCATAATCCCAGTCTAAATATGAGAAAAGTATCATGCAACTCTCAGTTAGGAGTTATTCTACAGAATACCTGACCAGTATTTCTCGAAATTTTCAAAGTCCCTCAAAACAAGAGAAGTCCAAGAAACTGTTGCAGCCCAAAGAATCCTAATTCAGAAATAGAAAATCAAATACCACATATTCTAACTTATAAGTGGGAGCTAAACAATGGGTACACATGGATGTAAAGACGGAAATTATAGACAACTGAGGACTCCAAAAGGGAAAAGGGTAGGATGGGGACGAGGGTTTTAAAAATTACCTATGGTGTACGATGTTCATTATTTAGGTAATAAGCACACTAGAATCCTCACCAACACACAAACTACCCCTGTAACACACCTGCACATGTACCCCCGAATGTAAAATAAAAGTTTTTAAAAAGTATGAGTAATGCATCTGCAAAGGCCATGACTGGGCGTTATCCTAGGGAAATAGTTAAAGTTTAAAGACAAAGGTTGAGAAAAAAAGTAAATGACAAGCAAATGTAATATAAAGAGGTATGCTGGGTGGGATTCTACAACAGAAAAAGTAAAGTGGGTCAAAAAAGTAAATCTTAATAAGGTGTGAACTTAAGTTAAGGATATTATTTCAATAGTGGCTCATTAATTGTAACAAACGTGCCGGCCAGGTGCGGTGGCTCACACCTGTAATCCCAGCACTTTGGGAGGCCAAGGCGGGTGGATCACGAGGTCGGGAGATTGAGACCATCCTGGCTAACATGGTGAAACCCCATCTCTACTAAAAAAATATAGAAAATTAGCTGGGTGTGGTGGTGGGCGCCTGTAGTCCCAGCTACTTGGGAGGCTGAGGCAGGAGAATGGTGTGAACCCGGGAGGTGGAGCTTGCAGTGAGCCGAGATCGCGCCACTGCACTCCAGCCTGGGCGACAGAGAGACTCCGTCTCAAAACACAACAACAACAACAACAAAAATGTGCCATACTAACAGGTTGTCAATAATAATAGAGAAAGCTAGAGGGTGGAGAGAGGTATATGAGAACTATCTGTGTTATCTTCACATTTTTTTATAAATCTAAAAGCGTTCTAAAATAATAATTTTATTTCAAAATGAAGTTCAGCACCTTTTTATCATTTATTTGTATCATTTTTCTTTGTTTATAGAATACTAAATAAAATATATTCTATATTTCTATAATGACCTTGAATCCAGGGACCTCATTTAATTCACTTATTAAGTACAATCTTTTTTTTTAAGATTTGTTTTTGGATTTCTTGGTACAAAAATAAGATCATTTGAGGATGATACTTGTATGTTCTCTATTCCCATTCATATGACTTCTCTTTAATTTATTTGTCGTATGACATTGCTTAGGACATCCAGTACAGTCTGTAATTTCCTTTCGTGTAATGTCCTTGTCAGATTTCGGAATCAAAATTATGCTGGCTTCAGAAAAAGACAGAACTTGCCCTGCCTTTTTTATTCCTTGGAAGTGTTTGTTAAGACTGATGACAGTCTTTTCTTAAATATTTTGGGGAAAAAATAACGAGTGAATTCATGTAGGTTTGAGTTTTTTCTGCTGCAAGTTTACTTTTTAATAATACTCTTCAGTTCATTAACAGATATAAAAGTCTTCAAAGTTCTATTTATTTTACTGTCAGATTTGACCAGTTCTATTTTTAAAGTATTTTGTTTGCTACACTCAATATTTTTAAAATATTGGCATAATATTTTCACAGTTGTAATTTTTATAATTTTTTCAAAACGTTTTAATTTTTTTATGCCTGTAGGATTTATATCAATGCTCCTTTCTTTCCAGTCTGGAAGAATGAGATAGCAATAGCAGGTTAACATATTAGAAAATATAACTGTAAATATAAAATGATCCACAGCCATGACAATAGCAAAATCTTTAGTCTAATAAACCTAAGTAGACTGTATAATGATAGAAAAATGCAAGAGGGCTAATATATTTGTAACTTGGTAAGGTTCTAAAATTGGGACATGGCAAAAATATATAGACTACATTAAAGATGACCTTTTAACAAATTTCCAGGTAAACCACTCCAGAACTAGTAAATAGGGAATAAATACTATACAAGACAATAAAAATTACAGATTAATGATCAGTGCAAAAGAAGGTGACAAATTAATAGCAAAATAAAATATTTTTAAAATAGCAAGATGACATATACAATAACAAACATGTCATCCTTTACCTTACATGTGAATGAAAAAGAACTTTAAGAAAAGGGTTTTCAGACTGGAAAAACATCTATGCATTTTATAAGTAAACAAACTTAAAAATTAAGAAAACAGAAGTTAAAAGAATGGAAAAATCAGATACCAATCAAAAGTCAACAAAAAAGAAATATGGTGTAATTATACTAATCCTGGGCAAAGAATATTTTTATAAAAAGATATATTAAAAGCCAAAAACAGGGAGATTCATGAGAGAAAAGATCACTCTAACAAGAAGATATTACAATTATAAATTTGTATGCACGTAATAACTCTATATCTATACCTATTAGACTGAATTTAAAAAATTAAAACTCTATCAAATATACTGTTAAATAAATTTGGCTGGGTGTGGTGGCTTATCCCAGCATTTGGGAGGCCGAGGTGGGTGGATGACCTGAGGTCAGGAGTTCGAGACCAGCCTGGCCAACATGGTGAAATCCCATCTCTACTAAAAATACAAAAAATTAGCTGGGTGTTGGGGCGAGTGCCTGTAATTGCAGCTACTCAGGAGGCTGAGGGAGGAGAATTGCTTGAACCCAGGAGGCAGAGGTTACAGTGAGCCAAGGTTGCACCACTGCACTCCAGCTGGGCAACAAGAGCAGAGTGAAACTCCGTCTCAATCAATCCATCAATCAGTGTAAAGATGCCCACAGACTATGAGAAGATATTTGCACATAATATATATGTACACACAATTATATAAATGAATTGTAATCAGACTATACAAACAATTCTAAACTTAATAAGAAAACGGAGAACTAAATTAAAAAGCACAAAAATTTAAACAGACACTTTGCCAGATATGCTATATGGATAGCAAACAAACACAAGAAAAAGCCACAATTTCATTAGTCACTAGTAAAATGTAAGTGAAAACCATAATATATTTCTATCACATAATTATTATGATAGCTAAAATCAAAGACTTAATATACCAAGTGTTGTCAATGATGTGATGAAACTGGAACCCTCATACATTTCCAGAAAATAAAATGATATGAATAACTTGAACAACTTTGAAAGATTATTAAAAACTTCCATATGCATCTATCATACAATAAAGCTATTCCACCTGTATATTTACTCTTGAAAAATTAAAGAATATGTCCATAAAAAAGACTAATACACCAATATTTATAGCCACTTTATTTGTAGTAGCCCAGACTGGAAGTAAACCAATATCTATCAAGAGGTGAACAGGTGAAATGTTCTGTTATAACGTAGTGAACAATATAAGGAAATGAGCAACATACTGAGAAATATAAATAAATGAATTAATTATACACAGCAACATTGATGAATCTCAAAATAATGATGCTCTGTAGAAAAATAAGACAAAAAAGTATGTCTTATTAGATTTCTATAAAATCATGGAAATGACAATCAATAAAATTCTAAAGCTTACCCTATAGTGCATAATGAAAGACTGAATATTGTTTTCATAACTTTATGAACATAGCAAGAATGCACTCCCCTATCACTTCTATTCTGAAGGTCCCAGGCATTAGAATAAAGCAAGAAAAAGGAATAAAAGCATAATAATTTGGAATGGAAAAAATAAATATTTCTTTACCTGCAGGTAACTTGAGTGTTTACTTAGATAATACTAATAAATATACAAAATCTATTGATTTAGCATTTGTAACATATAAGTTAATGATTAAAAATTTATTAATTTATATATGTAAGCACAAGATGATTGGAACTGGAAGTCAAAAAACTGAAATTCAGTGTATGATAGTGTATAAAACAAAAAGCTTAAGAATAAATTTAAAGTTTTCAATAGTTTTTTACACAGGAAACTATAAAAGATTGCTGAATGAAAATTTAAAAGGTCTAAATAAATAGAGAGATAGACTGTGTTCATGGATTTAAAAAGTCAATATTTTAAGGTTTTAATTATCCCTAAATTGATCTAGAAACAAAAAAATCCCAGTCAAAATGTTAGCAGAAGTTTTATAGAATTTGGCAAACTCAAAATTGTATAAGGAAATACATAGAGCCCAGATTGTGTAAAGTAAACCTGGAAAAATAACAAAGTTTGAGGACTTCAACACTTAATATACAACTACCATAATCAAGATATGCTGAATACTGGAATATAAATTGATAATAGATAAACAGAATAGAATATATAGTCCAGAAATGGACCTACACTTAATAGAGCACTTTCCTCTTTTACAAAGTTGCCAAATAGAAATGGAATGAAAGGCATTTTTAGAAATGGTGCAATATATCTACACGAAAAAACATGAAACTCATCCCTGTTTCACATGATATAAAAAATCATCAGACCTAAAGGTAACATCATAAGCATTTAAAACAACAAACAAAAAAAGGACATCTTTATGACTTAAGGTTTAATATAAGCTTTTGAGACTGCTTACAAAAATAAATAACTATAAAATAAAATTATGTTACACACAAAGCAAAATACAACCTAAAGATAATAAATAGCTAAGCTAATTATTTGGAGAAAATATTTGCAAAGCATATATGACAAAGGACTAGTATCCAAGATATAAAAATTATTTAAACATCCATAAAATAAGATCAAGCCAATATTACATTAATACCAATCTATTATATGGGCAAAAGAATCAAACACTTCATAAAATAAGTTATGTAATAGCCAATAAACACATTAAAATGTGGTCAATATCATTAGTCATTAGGACACTACAAATTAAAGCTACAACAAGATGACACTACATGCCCCCTCCCACCTCAGAATGACTAAAATGTAAATATCTGACAATACCAAGTGTTAGCAAGGATGTGGAACAACTAAACCTTCATACATTGTAAAAGAAAATGTAAAATGGTACTACCACTTTCAAAATTTTCCTAGTTTTTAAAATAAGACTCAACATACATTTCCTGTGTGATTCCTAGATGATTACATACAATCAATAAAAACATATGTTCATAGAAATAATTGTAAAGAATTGTAAAAATCTTGATTTTACCTTTAATTACAAAAGCCTCAAACTGGAAACAACTCAGGTGGTAATGTTCTATAATTTGGTAGGAATTTGGGTTACATATCTATATGCATTCACCAAAGCTCAGTTAAATATAGACTGAAGGTTTGTGTACTTTCTTTTACGTAATATTACATAAAAGGAAAAAAATTGAAAATTAAATACTAGTTAATTTTACAAGTAACATAACATTTATAGGGGTACAGATGGCTACAGTGTATTTTTAAATGTATGAAAAATAAAATTTATTTGTTATCAAGATAAAGATGATATATGGAGGAAGGATGGAAAAAAGAAAGGGAAGAAACAAAGATGGAGTGGGGAAGGAAGGAATATTATCAGACAAATATAGTGAAATATTAATAGTAAAATATAGAGGGTGAGTAGTGTTATTTATCATAAAATTTTCTGATTATTGCTATCTGTTTCAAAATAATTACAGTAAAATGTTAGAAAATTACAACAGCAATTAGAAGAGAATTTTGCAGTCAAAATTCAGATTAAAAAAAAGACAGAATACTGAAGACCTCAGGTTCCAATGATGAACAGGAGCAAAAGAAATGCAAAATAAAACCAAAGAAAGTAGAAAAAAATTGAAATATAAATAAAAGAGATAGAATAGATATAATAAAATTAATTTTAAAGGGAGATTCAATAAAGCTAAAGATTAGTTCTTTGAAGGGATTAAAGTAATTAAAAAACCTCTATAAATCCTGATCAAGAAGAAATGGGGGGAAAGGGAAAGAGAGAGAGAGAGAGAGACAGAGAAATAGGTAACTAGAACAACTATATGGTCTATAAAGTCTATGTTTTGCCTTTTCAATTTCTGAATAATGTACTTAGATAAATAAATGTTCTGAAATTCAATAAAGCCTATTAAGAACATCTGTCTATCAAAGTACATCATTCTCTAGGCCAAAAACTTGTCAAATACTTATATTTGACAACAGAATTTGATTCATCTATATTCAGAATACAAAAATAATTGTCAAATATCAGTAACAGAAAAAAAAACTAAAACATAGAGAATAACCAAATGACTAATAACCATATCAAAATTTGCTCAACATCATTACTCATCATGGAAATGCAAATATTAGCATAATGTGATAACACCACAAACCATCAGGTAAGTAAAATAAAGAACATAGTGCCAATGCTAGCAGAAATAATAGCAACTGGAACCTTCAAAGATAGCTGGGAGTGTGAATTACTTCAATTACTTGGAAAACCTATTTTGTAATTTATAAAAGGTAAATATATATCCACGTTTGAGTTCCACTCTTAGGAACATACCCAAGAGAAACTATACATAAATCCCCCAAAATATGAGTATAACATTATCTACAATAGCCAAAATCTAGAAATATTACAAATGTCTATTAACAGTGGAATGAGTAAATAATTGTATATTCATTAAAAAACCAAATTATAACAAACACATTATTGATACACATAACATGAATAACATTCACAAACTTTAGTAAAAGATGCCAGAAACAAAAATAGTACAACATACCAATGTGCTTACGTGATACTCAGAAATAGGTTAAAATAATCTACATGTTAGAAGGTTTAATTCAAGACTACCTCTGTGGGAATATTGACTTGAAATGAATACGAGGGGATTTTCCAGGGTTCTGGATATAGTGTATATCTTGATGTTTTAGATTTACGTAGGTGATTACATGTGAAGAATTCAACAAGCTGTGCATATAAGATTTATTTAGTATAAATTCACTTATACTTAATTAAGTGAATGAATAAAACAACATCTGCTGTGCTACCTGGTCTTGTATATATTAAGCACCTGACCATAGCATGTCATGTGAATACATTATTGGAGCTGTCACCACATGCTAAGTATTATGACATCCATTTCACTGTGAAGGAGGTACAAGATAATGCAAATGACCAGGGAATCTACTCATACTCCCATATACTGTATCTCTCAGATATTACCAGTTAAGAGAATCTTGAAATGACCTTGTAAAGCATATCTAAGGTACTAGAGGGAATCGTTCTCTGAGGTGTTAAGGTGCTGCTCTTTAAAAACTTGTTTTGTTCCTTGAAACAACAGCCACTGTATGAGGTAATTTGTCTAGTAGGGAAAACATGTGAGTGAGAAACCTGAAGGTGGAATGAGGAATGGATTTGCCATCATGCCCAGTGATACACTTGGGGACTTAGTTCTGCTGTATTAAAAATCTGGTGGTGTGTGCCTGTAGTCCCAGCTACTTGGGAGGCTGAGACAGGAGAATCGCTTGAATCTGGGAGGTGGAGGTTGTGGTGAGCCGAGATTGCACCACTGCACTCCAGCCTGGGCAACAGAGCGAGACTCTGTCTCAAAAAAATTTTTTAAAAAATCTGTTTTTCCAAGGTGAGAATGCTTCTGCTGAGAGACAAAATAAAACTTCTATTAAACCTAAGAATATAGATGTTACTGGCCATTTGGTCTCTTATTGCCATTATATAAGCTGGCAAAGAAAGGAGTTTCTATTCTGGTAATGGTAGTCCTCCTAATTATCATGAGGAGACCTGGTTGCTGCTACACAATGAGAAAGAATATTCATGTCTGCAATTTAAGGTATTCACTTGGGTATGTTTTTTGCTTCTATCCTCAGTAATAACCGTGAATGGGCAATTACAACAACCTTAACCTAACAAGGTCATAATAAATAGAACATACCTCATAGGGATACAGGTCTGGTTTAGGCTACAGGCTAATCAATCTAGAGTAGCCAAAGTGCTGTGCAAGTTTGAAGGGGATTTTAGAATGGTTGGTAAAAAAGAAAGATCTTGTATAGCAGTAGATGTTTTAGTAACAATGGCAGTGGTAAAAACTATAGTTCTACCTCTGTCTCTCTCATTCTCTCTCATCAGTGACAGGACAAAGTAAACCTAACACTCCTGAGATACATGGCCTAGGAGGTGGACTGTAATAGAGTCTGTGATGCCTAGCATATACGCTCTCTATACCCCACTGTCTTCCAACTACAATCATATGCTTCTCTTTATCTGAAGTGTTCTTTGATCACTTCTGCTTGGTCTGCTACATGTTCAGTATGCTGGCCACTCGAGAGAGTCAGTACCACCTGGGAATAACCTTCAATAAAGGACTAATTAGTAGGAATATACAAATGCATATTCTTTTTCATTCTTTGGGTGAAATAACTCTGAAACATGTATCATTCTGGCTTCAAGAGTTCTCCAGAAGGATTAAGCTTTGTACACCGAACAGTGCTTTGCTTGACAATGCATCCTCTATTGACTCCCTCCTCTTACTAAGCAATATTTCTCCCCACTTTTTCTTCTAGTATGTCTTAGAATCACCCCCCAAATAAAATCCCTATGTCAACATTGGCTTTTGAAAGAACACTAAACAGAGTGCAATATGCAATATTCCTCGTTATCCATTTTGAGAACAAGAAAAAACTATTTGCCAGTAAATTAGCTTATCTTACCTTTTGGGGAAAATAGTTATTTTTTAACAAACATACATTGCCTTAAGGAGACAGGAACTAAAGCTCTAGCTATAGTTACTGGGTAAACTTGGAAAAGTCACATAACCTCTCTGCATCTCATTTTCTTTCACTATAATATGAACTCTTAATGATTCAACGTTGGCATTTTCTAATTCAAATATTTGCATTATTCTATAAAGGACTGAGATGTGTGTTTTTTGCTCCCTCCCTCTTTCTTCCATTCCTCCCAGGCATGGCCTCTGTACCACATCATTTTCAAATGTATTATTCAAATTATATTTTTGTCTAGTTACTATGGTGATCAGTGCAACTCAAATCCTTAGATAGGAGTGCTGAATTTTTATCTCATCAAAAATAATACTTATTGTTCCTGCTGCATCTTTTGAGGAGCAGAGAAACCTAAGAGCTGGTTGCTGATGGTACTTGAGAATCTGAATCTGAATGCTGAAATCTTCTGCAGCAGGGGAAATAGAGGCATAGAAGAAGAATTTCAAGGTAGTAGCATCCTTAATAATTGGAAAGTAACATTATACAGAGGATCAGGGATTTTATGTGACTGTGGAGGAATTTACCTCTCGACTTAATTTCAGTAATAAACCAATTAACTAGGTAGTGAATTTTGGCTTTTGGAAGATACCAACAAGCTTCAAAGCTGCAATGAACTTTTGGACTTGTTAGTTCTTCATAAGTGCAGTTATTGTTTCTCTAATGTCAAATAATACATACACATGACATTGCCTCCACCAATTCTGCAATACCTTCCCTTAAAACTTCACAGTGGAAATGGAACCCCTTACACTTCCTCGAAATGAGGGGTTATACTTATTCTGAAGTTACAAATGGCAGCCCTTGAGCTAGATATGGGCCACAGAAGGAGTGATCCTGTAATGAAGGTGACCAATTGTCCTAATTTGCCTGGGATACATGACTTTTAATTTTAAAACTGGGATAGTCCCAGGCAAATCAGAATGAGTTTGTTACTCTAAAATTTTTCTTTGAATTTCACAATATTTAAATATGTGTATTTTTGAATCAATAACCCGCATATAAAAATCAAAAAGTTCTACACAGTTATTCAGAATTTTAATTTCTCTTGCAAAAATCATCCCTGACAACATTGGATCGTCAAAGGCTCACAGCAGTGAAGATGTGCATAGTAACCGTTTGCTTTGTAGATGGGGCTTAAGCTCTTCAGTTGGTCACTATTCTCACCTTTCCTATTGTCTACCAACAATGAGGTCACGACATTATCTTCTCTCTAATGTTCTTTTTCTTATCCTTGACCAATTTCATCAATGTGTTACCTGCCTGGGACGTAAGTTTTTGTAACTATAACCCTGGTTTTTCAAATATTTTATTTTTATGTATTTTCCAGGAACATTCACCCTCCTGCTATACTCAGAGACCATAATCTTACCTTTTAAGACAATTCAAACTTCCTTTGACATTGACACATTCTAAAGCTTGGGTTTATTGTTCCCTAGTTTTCCTCTCTACTTATCCATAGAACATTCATCACATAATGGCTCAATTGTTTATTAATATTTATCCCACATGAAATCATGATACACACTCAGAGAAAAAGAGAGACTGACTCAAGCATTTACTGGGATCATCAATTCACTCTGAAGATAAGATTTGTAAAATGTGAGCTGAAGTAGGTAAGGAGTTGGTACATGGATTAGAACTGGAGAAGAACTTTGTTTAGAAATGTATAATTCTGATGAGAACGTAAATTTGTAAAGACATTTTGGATAGCAAAAATAATCTGTATTCCTAACAATCCCTCATTTTCACTTCTCAGCGTCTACCTTAGAAAAATTCACTTGTGACCCCCAAAATATTCACTTCAATTAGATGCTTATTTTAGCATCTAATTAAATTGCAAAGATTTGGAAACATGTTAAATAACCAAAAAAAGTGGGAGAATAGCTAAAGAAATTGTGATTGTCTATATTATAAAATACTTTACAGAGTTAAATAAGATAGATCTTTATCTTTAATGTAAAGATATTCATAACTTAGCAATTCAAAAAAAAAGCAGTGGAACAAAATATACAGTATGAAAATATTACATAAACATAAACAAAAATGAGACTCCATATGTAAGTATGTTGGGACAGACATAGAAAAAAGGGTCTGAAAGGAGACCCACCAAAGTAGTATTATAAAAACAGGTATCTCCAGGACAGGAACAAGATTTTGAATGTCATCAAAGGATATTTTACATGTATATCTTCTTTGAGTGGGAAAAGACAAAAATACAGAAACAAGAAAAAACAATAAACATCCTTATACCTACAGTTTACTACCATTAACTATTGCATTTTGCTTCTACTTTTTCTTTTGTGAAAATGATGCATGTTTATTTTAAGTATTTCAGTGTTCCACGCTACACATTTAATATAACATTCCACATCACACCACTCAGAAAGTAACCATCTTTTATATTAGATACACACAATTCCAAAATTATGAATAGATAGTTATACAGGTATTATTAAATATGGCTTTATACTGTAGAGAGATGCTTTTTTTAAAAAGTATTAATTTCAATTTTATTTAACTTAACAAAAGAGAGTAAAGGAGTTCTTGAATTTAAAATGTGTGATGCATTACCATAGACATATTATTACCTAAATTATAGCTTAAAGGTTGAAAAAATCTAAGGGAAAAAAATCATGAGAAAGTGTTTTCTTAACCTTGTGTTTCAGTTTAATGTAATAACACTTCACTCCTACTGTGAAAGACAAGGATAATAGTTTGCTCAGACTTGCTTCTTCCCCCTTACCTCTTCCCTCCTGATGCTTTATTTTACACTGAAAACTTTCTTTTAATCTCTTCTGTAAGCAAAATTTGACATCGTCTTATGTATACATTTATTTACTGCCTACCATCTATCCTGAATGTGCAGCTTATCCATTTTTTGTGAGATTCCTTTTCATAATATCTTAAATCACAAGATGTAATCATTGGATTTCTTTTCATTAGAGAGATTCATGGATGCTTCATTCCCTGAGATATTTCATGTTTTTGAAGGCCCACCTGTTACCTTCATGTTTGAACACCTTGGGTGGTTATAATATTCTTGGACCATAATTTCTTAACTGCAGAACATCGTTGCTGTAGAGAAATCTGAGGCTCATCTGATTTATTTTTACCTTGTAAGTGCTTTTTTATTTTTGATACCTGAAATGTCTGCCTGTATTCTTGATGCTCAGTAGTTTAACTGGCAGCTTGAATATTTTATATGAAATTGTCATGGAATATTTCTTGAGCTTTCAATATTAGGATACAGTTTTTTAAAATTCTAAACATGTCATCCTGGCCAACATGGTGAAACCCCATCTCTACTAGAAATACAAAAATTAGCCGAGTGTGGTGGCACACGCCTGTAGTCCCAGCTACTTGGGAGGCTGAAGCAGGAGAATCGCTTGAACCCAGAAGGCAGAGGTTGCAGTGAGCTGAGATCACGCCACTGCACTCCAGCCTGGCTACAGAGTGAGATTCCGCCTCAAAAAAAAAAAAAAAAAAAATTCTGGACTTGTTTTATTATATATTGGATTGAATTATATTTCATATTAAGTACTCCAATTATCCTTACATTGAAAGATGTTTATCAATTTATTTTATATGCTCTTGTTATAATTAAACATTTCCTTTCCATCAGTAATTCAATTCAAAATGATGTCAATGTCATTCCTTGTTTCCATTCAGGTATTAATTTTGACGTTGTTTTGAATTTGCTACCCAAACCTACAGTGTTCTCTGCCATCTGCTTCTGTCACCCATTTATCTTGTCTTTCAGTTATTTTATTAAAAGAAAATTATTTTTATGAAGTAATGATGAGAAATTATGAATAACTTTCCTCTCTTCCTTGAAATGTATTTTTCTTTTAGATCTATTTTTATTTTTTCATGTTTTTTTATTTTCTTTCTTTTGTTTTCTTTCTCTCCACCTACCCATCTTATCCCCCACCACCTATGTCACCTTGGTAGAGAGAACCCAGAGAAATTACGTCAGTTCCACATTTCTTTTTAAAAAATTATTTTTAGGTGATGGGTACATGTGCAGCTTTGTTACATAGGTAAATTTTTGTCATAGGGGTTTGTTATGCAGATATTTCATCTCCCAGGTATCAAGCCTAATACCCATTAGTTATTTTTTCCTGATCCTCAACCTCCTCCTACCCTCTGCCCTCTGATTGGCCCCACTGTGTGTTGTTCTCCTCTATGTGTTCTCATCATTTAGCTCCCACTTCAGCTCCCACTTGTAAATGAGAACATGTGGTATTTGGTTTGCTGTTCCCGCATTAGTTTGCTAAGGATAATGGCCTCCAGCTCCATCCATATCCTGGCAAAGAACATGATCTCATACTTTTTCATGGCTTCATAGCATTCCATGGTGTATATGTAGTGCATTTTCTTTATCCAGTTCATAATTGATAGGCATTTAGGTTGATTCCATGTCTTTGCGATTGTGAATAGTGTTGCAATGAACATATGTTTGCATGTGTCTTTATAATAGAAGGATTTATATGCCTTTGGATATATGCCCAGTAATGGGACTGTTGGGTCCACATTTCAGTGTATCACCCTGAAGTCTCAGCCTTCATTAGAGGCAGTCTGTTCACTACCTTTTTCACCAGGTTCCAATTCCCATAAGTCAAAAAAAAAAAAAAAAAGCTGAAACTTATATATATTTATCATGCTTTTTTCCCCAATTGAGTGCATTAGTAAGAATCCTCAAAATGTTGACATACATGGCTGGTGGGATCTAGGTGAGAAGTGCAATCTCACTGTAGCTCCTACCTCCCTCTACACTCATCTGTTTCTTTCATGTGCCACCTGTTTTCGAAGTCCATCAAATTCAGTTCTCAATCCTACATGTATGTTAGATTCATTTGGAGACTTTATTTTTTTTTTTAATGCTAACACTGATTTAGACCTATGCCCTAGGTCTAAATCAGTGATTTGGCAATCTGGGGGATGAATCCAGGCATTCTTATTTTTTGAAGTTACCTGGGAAATTCTAACAGCCAGACAAGTTTGAGGGCTCTTCCATTATTCTATAAATCTCTTCTTATTTGATGGCTATTACTAATTACTTTTATGGAGATGGGGTTAAGTTTTTTTCAGTTAATTAAGGGACGCAGTATCAATTCACTCTCTCAACCTTGGAAGTTCTTGCAACCTGTAGAATCAGATACCTCTATAGCAAACAGTCCCCAAACTTCAGAGTCCTATAAGAAGAAAGGTTTATTTTTCCTACGTCTTATAAGAAAGTTTCAATGTAGATGTTCTGGACTGTATAGCCCTCTTGAGTGGCTCTTCTTAAAGTGGTGGCTCAGAAATCATGGCTAACCAAGTTATGGCTCCACCGTGTTCAACATGTAATTTGGAAATTATCCTGTCATCCTCTGCTGACTGATGGGGAAAGAGAGAGGAAATGGGGGAAGCATACCCTCTTCTCAACACCACTATCTGGAAGATGCTTTATGTGGAGTAAATTAGATGTTGGGTCATGGACCATTAAGAAAACATAGATTTGTTCGAAAACCAGCCAGACTCTGCCACACAAGCTCTCTAATGTTTTAGCATTTTTCCACAGCAAAATTCATGTATCATTTGCTATACTAAATTGAATTTTTAAAATAAAAAATAAATACTTTTGGCAAAGATGTCTGGCAGTGAATAGACTAAGCTGCCTGGAAAAGAGTTTTCTGAAAAAGGGAAAAATAATGGTGAATTGGGTAGAATAAACCAACAAACAGAAACTTCGACATCCAGCCAGAGAGCTTACATTGGATACAATTGACAACAGCCACAAAGTTCCTTCAGCAGGTGCAGAAACATGACACATTATGCCAATTTGAGTTAAAGTGCAGAAAATTAGACAAAATATTTTCCAAATTCCCCAACAATATCAGAAAATAGTGTACATGGGCAGAAATTGTAGTTCTTGTCATCCTAATTTAGTCACAACTTCCTGGCAGAATGAATAAAATGGAACTTCAATTTCTATGCTCCCAATCATTCCTTTGACCTACAAGTGCAAAACTGTGGAGACAGTAGTGTTTACAGGAAAAAGAAAACACATCCAGAGGGTAAACACCGTATCCCGACAAGAGCATCCCAATTTAAAAAAAAAAAAAGAAATAATAAAAGCAGATAAATAAGTGTCCCCATAATCTGGGAGGGAAGAACAGCCTCGATCCCTGCGGGTGTTTTTTGCAACAAAACTGTCTAAACGAAGCTCAACTTCTCTCTCGAACAAATTCCAGAGCCTCCCTCTAGGAGGAGGCTAGTAAAGTTGCAGTCTACAGCTGAATAACCTCACAATTCCTGCTTTTATCCTTTCTCTGCCATATTCTGATTTTTCAGAAGCAATGGGTAATGGTTTCCCAAATTAAGGTGCTGTGTCTTGTAGGCTAGGCTCACTGGGTGACGCCAGCACTGGGAACTGCTGCAGGATGAGGATATTACAGAAAGCTTCCCTGGGCATAGAGATCATAAAGCTGAAACTTAGCCCAGGATCTCTCTTCTTGCCAAACCAGGAACCTCTGCCTCACTCGCTCCCCTGGGTGGTCCCCATGGGATCCCTTGACATTGTAGGACCAGGGTTTTCTAGTTATTGTTCTACTGGAGAAAGTGACTTTTTCCAATCTGCATAAAGGCCCCATAAAGAGAACTGTAAACCATTCCAAATAGAAGCGCTTTCTGGCTGATACTTGATCAGAAGTGATCCCTGTCTTTGAGACAGCATGACAAGTCCTTTATCATTTTATTTTTCTGGTCATGGCCAGGTTGAAAGCGACTTTTCCTATCCTCTATCATTTTACAACGGCATTTTCTTGTCAAGGACGAGACCTGGGACTTTGCATATTTTTTTTTCAGAGGCCTATCAGATCATTCACTGAACTCCAAGTAGAAGCCTTGTTTCTCTCATTCACATCCTATGATAATAGTAATAGTTAATATTTTTGAAGTCTTTCTGTAGACTACATTCTGGGCTAATCACTTTACATCCATACATTTACCTAGGTCCTACGACTGGTCTATGAAGTAGATTGTATTACTCCCATTTCAGGAGAAGACCCAGAGAAAAATTAAATAACTATTGCATAATAATGCAATAGTTAACTTGTATTGGAAACCATATTTCTGTGACTCAAAGGTCCATATGCCAATCCAACTTCCTGTACATGCTGACTGTAGCATTTCAGTGAAGTTTCATTGAGATCTTGTCTGCGATAGGTGCTGCTTAAAGGGAAAAACAAGGTATAATCACTATTTGTTCTCGTCTCTCTCAGTCCTTATCAGTGGTGTAATATCAGGTCTATCATAAGGCTGCTTTGGATTTAGGTTATTATGCTATATAACCAGGATTTTAATCCCTATTTTCTTCTTTACATTGTTTCTGAAAGGTCCAGATTCTCTTTGTCAGTTATTTTTATATTTCTTCAAAAAAAAAATCTGAATGTTTCTAGATGGCAGGAATCGTTCTGAGTGCTAGGGATACAATGATAAACAGACAAGAACATTGCCCTTATGGAACGTGTAGTCTCAGTGAGGAAGTCCAATAAAGAAGAATTAATGTGACAGGCAATGCTCAGAAGTGCCCCTTAAGAACTGTCTCTCTGAAAAGGTGACATTTGAATAGAGAGAGATCTGCAAGCATGAGGGAAGAAGCCCTACAAAGCTTTTTTATTTTTTATTTCATTTTATTTTTTTGAGACGGAGTCTCGCCCTGTCACCCAGGTTGGAGTGCAGTGGTGGGATCTGGGCTCACTGCAACCTCTGTCTCCTGGGTTCAGACCATTCCCCTGCCTCAGCTTGCAAGTAGCTGGGATTACAGGCTCCTGCCATGCCCCACTACTTTATTTTATTTTATTTTTTTAGTAGAGAAGGGGTTTCGCCATGGTGCCCAGGCTTGTCTCGAACTCCTGACCACAAGTGATTCACCCACCTCGGCCTCCCAACATGCTGAGATTACATGCGTGAGCCACTGCGCCCAGCCCCTACTAAGGTTTGAGGAGAGACTATTTCAGTTGAAAGTCAACACAAATTTCAAAGACTTGTAGAAGGGAATTAGTATACTTAAGAAACAGTATGTTTAATGAAGGCTACGTTTGCACAAATGCTTTGTAATTTGTTCTTGTTTCTTCTGAATTATACTTTATTCATATTATTTATTTTTAATTAAAGAAGCAAGTGGCAAAACTATTGGAATTTCCTGCAGGATAGGGAGTCAGTGGAATCTTTGCCACTATGAATATTTTGATGTTCATCAGAACAATACTCCTTAGCCAGAAGCTCCAAGAGCACCTCAGCCAGAGGGAGAAGATTGTGAGAAGGCAGATGCTAATCAGAGGAGAATATAGAAACGTAGATGGGAGTCCTCCTGTCCTACATTTGGTGTGTGTCTGGTGTATGTGTGCATATGTGTGTATGTGTGCATATGTGTGCATGTGTGTATGTGTGTGTGATTGTGGAAATAGTTCCATTAGATGGCAGGAAAGGACACTTGCAGTACCCTATGATAAAACATAAAATAGAACAATAAAGTAGAAAAAAGACTTGGGGTGGGTCCATTTAATGTAACTGTAGGGTAAAAAAAAAGCAGTCCAGAACAATACAGGGACCAGTGGATAATAGATTATAATGTATAGTCTTACAATAGCCAATTATTTATGATTGCACCAATATCATCCACAAATGTAGCACATCATTATTTATGTATTGTTGCTTTTTTCTTCTGTTCAAATTGGCACTTTTGTGGGACTAGCCCCCACCCCACACACACCCCCGCCATCAACCTCCCGGTTGCCATAAAGAAGCACAATTTTGCCGTGTGTTGTTCTAAATTCCTGCTAACAGTTGGTTGATTCAGATGAGACACTAAGACCAAACTATGTGATTTTCTTCCCATCATTTTTTGGACTAAAAAAGAAATTGTTTGCTCATGGTTTCCATGTCCATGGGAGAAATAATAAAGATCTGGAACCATCGGTTAACATATTTTATGTCCAATGACCAGAGAAATAGAAGGGGAAACTTTGCATTAAAAGGTGGGGTGGAAATGAAGTAGCCATGGAGAGGTCATCAGAGACAAGAGACAAGGAACAAATCCTTGTTGAAGGACAAGGCGTTGAAGTCCCTAGTTCCAGTTGTGTGCAAAGCCTGGCAGGTTTCCTATCCTTGAATTCCATGAGACAGCCTCATCCCCTACTTGTATTTTCCATTTATTATTTAAGGTAGCTGGTGTTGGGATTTATTTTCTTGTAAGTGAAGAGTACTTACTAGAAATGTCCATACGTGTTCTATTTTGATCTTCACAACATCTCTGTGAGGTATATATTTGCTCCATATTATGGATAAGAACTCTGAATAAGAAAGTCTAAGTGAAGAGTGTACAATCACATAGCTTTGGAGCAGAAGGGCCCCCTTCAACATGGTCTTAAGCATAAAACTGTGCAAGAGGAGGATGAAATTATGTGTATGGATTCAGCTTGCAATTTCTAAAGATTTCTAAAAATTTGTTATCCAACCAATCAGAAGGATTGCTTCATGGCAGGTCTGACACTTATTGCTGGCTGTGACATCTGTCTTCCAGGTTGCTTTCACAGAATTCATTTTGGTTGGTGTGTAAAATTACACACAAGGAAAGGACTGAGGGGTAATACAGGTGGAACCCTGCATCTTTGAACAGGAAATCCCTTTTACAATTTGTGGTCCTCCATCAGTACCTGCTAGCTCCAAATCCCAGAAAAAAATAGAAGCCTTTTTAAAAAGTTCCAACATACTGGCCCAGCACCTATAAGATGGCCTCCATCAGCACATACCTTCTTCTCTTTCTCTCTTATTTCAGTAAGAAATGTTCCATTCTCCCTCCAAGACTAATCATTCCATTTATATTTCGAAAATCTTCTCTACCCACCCTTCTGGGACTTTATTTTCTTGGTTAATTTTCCACCTTTTATCCTTGCTTATGTCTGTCTGTCTGTCTCTCTCTCTCTCTCTATCTCTTGATAGATAGATGATAGATAGATAGATGATGATAGATAGATGATAGATAGATAGATAGATAGATAGATAGATAGATAGATAGATAGATAGATAGATAGATAGATATTGTTTTGAGACAGAATCTCACTCCCAGGCTGGAGTGCAGTGGCGCGATCTCGGCTCACTGGAACTTCTGTCTCCTGGGTTCAAGCGATTCTCCTGTCTCAGCCTCAGAGGAGCTGGGATTACAGGCATGCACCACCACACCCAGCTAATTTTTGTATTTTTAGTAGAGATGAGGCTTCACCATGTTGTCCAGGCTGGTCTTGAACACCTGGCCTCAAGTGATCCGCCTGCCTTGGCCTCTCAAAGTCCTGGGATTACAGGCATGAGCCACCATGCCCGGCCACTTCTCTAAATATTTTTTTTAAATAATTAGAAAGCCTTTTTAGGATCACATAGACTCCTCTATAGCCCTAATTCTTCACTGTACAAAAAGAAAGTTCCTGAGAAATTGATCTATGCCTGTGGTAGTCATGTATTTTTCAACCCACTATAATCCAGTTTATTTCCCTCATAATATCATAAGAATTTCTCACTCCTTTATCAAAAATAAGTTCTTTTTTCTAAAACTTAGTGAACTCTTGGCCGGGCGTGGTGGCTCACGCCTGTAATCCCAGCACTTTGGGAGGCCGAGGCAGGCGGATCACGAGGTCAGGAGATCGAGACCATCTTGGCTAACACGGTGAAACCCCGTCTCTACTAAAAATACAAAAAATTAGCCAGGCGCGGTGGCGGGCGCCTGTAATCCCAGCTACTGGGAAGGCTGAGGCGGGAGAATGGCGTGAACGCGGGAGGCGGAGCTTGCACTGAGCCGAGATAGCGCCACTGCAGTCCAGCCTGGGCGAAAGAGCGAGACCCCGTCTCTTAAAGAAAAACAACAACAAGAACAAAAAAAAAACAGTGAACTCTTTTCAGCCCTTATCTTTATTATTCTCTGACATTACTTAACACCATCGACAGTTCCCTCTTTCATAAACTGACTCCTTTAATTTTCTCCCTTAGTCTGTGACCAATGCCCAGTGTTCTCTATAGGATTTTCCCTTTTTTTCCCCTTTTTTCATCCTTCACTTGTTATTCTCTAAGCCTCTTTCCTTTGCATTTTATAGTTGATCTATTGTTGAACACCTCCACTAATACAGCTTGGTTAACTACCCATAATCTAGATACTACAGCTTATGGCAAAACTTGAATATCCCACTGCTAACAGGACATCTCTCTCTGAGTACATCACCAGAACTGAAAACATTCTTTCCCCCCACAGTGAAAATCAACAACATCAACAAAGTCACTCAATTCAGAAAATGAGAAGTTACTTTTGGCTCCTCTTTTTGTATCTCTCCTGTCTTTAAGTAAACACCAAGTTAAGGTTTCACCCTCCTAAATGTATTTCCCAAACATTTTTTCATCTTCAACATCATAATTTTTGTTCATCTGTTGTCATACTCTCTGATTACAGCCTTGTTTGTCTATTCCATTCTGCAGACAGGTAGTAAGAGTCTAATAGTATGTAACTCTGAGCCTGTCAAACTTTTGCTTCAGATTCTTCAATAGATTTCTATTGCTTTTTTTTTTTTTTTGAGATGGAGTCTTGCTCTGTCGGTCAGGCTGGAGTGCAGTGGCACTGTCTCGGCTCACTACAAGCTCTGCCTCCTGGGTTCACACCATTCTGCCTCAGCCTCCCGAGTAGCTGGGACCACAGGCGCCCGCCACCACGCCCAGCTAATTTTTTGTATTTTTAGTAGAGATGGGGTTTCACTGAGACCAGGATGGTCTCGATCTCCTGACCTTGTGATCTGCCCACCTCGGCCTCCCAAAGTGCTGGGATTACAGGCGTGAGCCACGGCGCCCGGCCTTCTATTACTTTTATAGTAATGTTTGATGTCTTAACATCTCACCTCTTACCCCAAGGTCAGGGATTGTGTCTATTCTGCTCACAGCTAGCTGTATTCCAGTGCCATAGCACAGTCCCTGGTACATAATAGGGGCTAGTCATATAAATAAAGCTATGTTTACCTACTTTACATTGTGGTAAATATACCAACAAGGACAATATAATGAAAATATCTTGAAGTCCAGAAAAACTGAGTTTTCATTTCTACCCTGCCTCCAACTTACTGCATGAGCTTGTAGCAGACAGAAGGTTTTGCAACCTGAGAACCAGCTCATCTCTAAAAAAACTCCGACATTCTGTGGTCCTGTTTGTTTACCAACCCTCTAATTTGTCTGCATGAGAAGTCACAGATAAATAAAAACAGAAAAAGAGATAAATGAGTAAAACTCGCTAATGTACAAAAACCGTAAAGATAAAATGGTTTCAACCATGCCTTTTTATTCCATGAACATTTAATAGTTACATATGGAAAAAACAAAAGTGTCCCCATGTCTCTTCATTTAATTGAACACGTGGAGTACACATTCCCATTAACTGTGATGCCATGTATGGATTAATTTATGCTGTCCATATAAATCAAAGAAAAGAAAATGAAAAGCTAACAGGTCTCAATGCTTGTTAGCTTGTAAACACCAGCATACCCTACTATAAATCTGTGGAGTGGCCAATTTAGTCCATCCATACATTGTCATCTGAAATTATTATTCCTGCCGAAAGAGTTCATCAAGATGTATACACACTAATGTTTTTGTGAAAATGTTAATTTGTAAAAAGATACCACTTTCCCCAATTGCATGTATAATTTCAAAATAATCAATGCATATAAATTCCTAAAAGAAAAATCTCTGAAAAACACTTGATAGTTAAAAATCTTTAGTGAAATGATTCACCAGTTGAGATGACAAAATTGTCTCAGTCCATTCTGCAGCTATAAGAAAATAGTACAGATTGGGTAATTTATAAATAATAGAAATTAATTTTCCACAGTTCTGGAGGTCGGGAAATCCAAGATCAAGGTGCCTGCAGATTCAATGTCTGGTGAGGACTTTCTCTCTGCTTCTAAGATGGCACCTTGTTGCTGTATCCTCCAAAGAGGACAAACACTGTGTCCTCTCATGGTGAGAGGTGAAAGGGCAAAAAGGACTAACCCTCTTCCTCAAGCTTTTTTAGTAAGGCATCAATCCCACCTATGAGGGCTCTGCCCTGGTGTCCTAATCACCTCCCAAAGGCCCCACTTAATACCATGACTGGCTGGTTTAAATGCAACATATGAATTTTGGAGGAACACATGCATTCAAACAAAAAATCTTATCTGAGAAGAGAAGCTCAACACATTTTCAACAAGGCAAACTGGACCTCCTACATTCACAACAGTTTTCTTTTCCTATCTGAATAATGTTTAATGGCATCTATAATACCAACTTATCTTGTTTCCACTGACATTATTATAAATAACATCAGAATACTTCATTTTATGTTTTTTACTGAATTGCAATTATCACCAACTGGCAATGGAAAACTAGAGAATGACATGTTATTTCCTGGGTACCCTGTCACTCAAAGTGGCCAATATATTAACAATATTGCATTGACTACCTTAAGAATTATTAATGATCAGAGTAACCACCCATTACTTTGTTATGACAGATATACTTAGTATCCATATACAGAAGTAACTAAATATAAGTTGCTGCTTAGAAAAATGTATGAAATCAAGGCAGCTGCAGTTGTTATTCTTAATAATATAATATGATCTTTTCAGTCTACTTTTTACACTAGAGTCAGATGCCAACAGTAAAATTAAGAAAAAGAGGAGAACAGGTTATCTTTAGCATTTCTCCAGTTCTCCTTTCAACTTTCTACCTCTACGTGGTATCACAGTCAGTCACACCACAGTCAAATCCAGCCTTCATGCTGTGTTCCGGGCACTCAAGAGGATCCATTCACAGTTCAGGCCTCTTCAATTGATACTCATGTGCAGGATCCTCCAGTTCCTCCACACCTAGGCATTTCAACTTCTAGTTCTGTGTCTGTTCATTGCTATCTCCTCTTGGATGGTGTCAGTTGAAAAGGATTGTTGTACTTCATGAGGAGTGCTGTTTATTTGCTTTCTTTCATTTCAATAATAAAAAAAAGGTATTGAAGGTGTGCTTCCCATCCTCTATGGCTCCACCCTTCACTCTTTTCTTTTTAATAAGAGGAGTGATTTGTCTGATTATGTAAGCCCAATCTCCTGACCTTTAATTTCTTGCCTGTGCTGCATGCTTTATGGAGAGAAAAGCCCTGTAAATGGTTTGGCTGCATCTCCCATTTGGTGAGAGGACCAGGCTAGACCTGCGAGAGCAAATCTACCATCCTCCATGTTCTCACCTTGTCACTAGGTGAGAGTTCAGTTCATTTCAATAGGGAAAGAAAGAGAAAGGCTTTCTCAATCCTCTGGTCTAAGATGGGTTCTCCACTCTAGGTTTACTCTTAATGGTGCCTCTCCCTATTTCTCTTTGATTTTTATAACCCAGAAGAGAGGAGAGATACTCAGAGCTACTAAATATGCGTAGCAAACTATACCGTGTTCTCATTAAAACAGTATGTTATACAGTAGTTATTACAATGAAATACATCTTTTAAGATATTTCATTTATCATTGATAGCCTAAAGAGAAAGATATTTGAGGTTAGGAGACTTGTTTAATGCATCATACACACAGGCAAACAATGATCTCTCCATAACTCCACCTCAAAGAAACATATTTAAGGTTAGCCATACCATCAGAATTTATATCATTTTTCTTAAAAATGCAGACTCTACATCCAGTGCATATGGCATCTGTTTCTTGCATATATCAGTGACCTTGACCAAATTACTTACATTTTCTGTGCCTCAGTTTGTGTATCTGCAAAATGTGGATAGTATTGCCAACTTCATAGAATTGTTTTAAGGGGTGCATGAATTAATAATTGAAAATTCATAGAATATGAACTAGAACATAATAATCATTCAAGCTCAATAAATGTTTGTTAATATGATTATGGTTATAATTATGATTATATTTTATTCCTTTTTTAGCTCTTCTACCTTTCCCTTGTATCTTCTTCCCTCCTCTTCTCCCTTCTTTTCACTCTCATGAGTTTCTATCCTTCATATGTATCCATCATATATCCTACAATATACTGATTGCCTTATTTCTTCCTCCTTGGGATGCGTTTTCTCTTCTGGAGTTTGGAGGAAATTGACATTCACAGTTTGTGGTTAATGTACTACAAATTAGGTGGACACTCAGAATACACTAAACAACTGAAAGTATTGCAGACATTTAAAGGTGTTAAAGCTAATTGCTCCAACTGGAATTTATCCAGAACAGTCATGGAAAATGCATTGTGAAGATTTTATTGACTATAAGGGGCAAAGACCTTGGTTTTATATGTCCTCTAAATGACAACAACTCTCTTTTCTCCGTTGTCTCAGAAGTAGATGGCAAATTTAGGCTCCACATGGAGTTAGGTCAAGCATCACTTGGACTTAAAATGTCACAAAACTAATTCTTTTCAGGCATAGCAGTAACATTATAAAGTATGTGGGAAGCCATCTGGCAGACACACAAAATCTGGGTTTCTCTGACCTGCAATTCTCAACCTGTTATTCACTAGCTATGAGGCTTGGACAAGTGACTTCCTGCTTCTTCACCTGAAAAAAAATGAGAATTAAAACATCCGTATGACAATTTTGCTGTGAGGACGAAAGGAGATAAACAGTACCAATGTTCCTTGCACAAGGCCCAGATTAGACTAAGTAATCCGTAAATGTTACTCTTATTCACATGATTTGAGGACATTCCTTCGTTGTTTTCTGACATCACTTTGGCTGAAATCTAGGTGAATAAGTCACCTATTTTATGTATCGCTACTCAAAAACGTAGAAAGAGTAAACAATATCCTCAAATCTAAGCTAAAGTTTAAAAGGATCCCTTTTCAAGTCTTTATAGACACTAATGCTTCTGAGACACTCTTGTGACCAGTCAATAATGAAGATGCTGAGTTATTTATTATTCATTTATTTCATGCATTCAATGAAGGATTTTTGACACTTTTTATAGGTTGGCCACTATTCTAAGTGCTGAATAAGACAACCAAGTTTCCTGTTCTCAAAAGGCTTAATTTTCAGTGATGAAGAGTTAGAACAAATAAGCAAACAAGCAAAATAATTACAGAATATCAAGAGCACTATGAATAAACTAAAACAGGAAAATGTGACAAACAACGTCTGGGTGGGGGTTATGATTTTACTTATAGGTCCCTCTGACAAACATTTGAACTATTTTTCAATATAATGAGAAGAATTCAGCTTGTGACAACCTCTGAGAAGAGTCTTCCAACCAGAGGAGAGAAAATCTTCAAAGGTCTTGAGGTAAAAATGAACTCAGAAGATTAAAAGAATACAAAGAAGGCCCACGCAGCTGGAGCAAGGAGACTTTAGAAGAAATAGTAGAGAGACCGGAGAGGGAGACAAGGGCCAGGGCAGAAGAACCTTGAGACCAAGGGCCAAGCTCAGGTTTCATTCCATATGCAACAGGGAGTGACTGAACAGGTGTAAGCATGGAAACACCTTGATCTGAATGCTTCTAATATTTTCAAGAATCTCTTTAGCTTAGAACTGAAAAAAGATTTAGATTACTAGATCTGAAAGAAGCTAATAGGTCTTTAGCCCCAAATTCTTTATTTTAAAATGAAAAAACAACTGCAGCCACAAAAAAGGAAATAATTTATTCAAAAACTTACATTTCGTTAGTAGTCAAAGCAGGACCCAAACTCACAACTTTAGTATCTTGGCCTATGCTCTTTCTACACACGGGCTCCAAACTTTGCTTAACGTTACTTAAGTCCTCAATTATGCTTAATTCCAGGAGAATAAAGTACACAAAATACCTCATCAGAATCCTCCCAAGAATCTGTAACAGAGTCTCCAGGGATGGCCCCATCTATCTGCCAGTTAGTCTATTCTAATCTGTCTCTCCTTCTCCTTCTCTGTCTCATTCCTTTCCATTTACTGTTCTTCTGAGAACACTAATGCCTGTATCTGGGGAGCCAGGCTCCATGCTCCAAAGTCCATCAGTCGCAAAGTTCCTGCAGCACTGGGAAATGGTTCTTTCCAAGCTCCACACAGCATTGTGTCTTCTGAGCTGCTACTCACAATTTACGCTACTTTGGCCACAGACTCACAGAACTCCAATTAAAATAGCTTCTTCACAGTCTTCCTTAAACGTTCCCTCTTCGGGAACCAAAACTAAGCCACGCAACTGGGCAGGGATATGCTCCCCTCATTTCTCTCTGCTCCATCCTCTCTTTCCCCCATCCCTCCTGCATCAATCACCAATTAAATATCCTCCTGCCCACATAAAAACACAAGAGAAAACGTATGCATTTCAGTGTATGCAGTTGGGTACCCAAAGAGTAATTTCTCCATAGTTTGGCTTTTCAAGCAGCTCAACTTTGGATCCCATTCGAAGAACTCAAAGATTCCAGTCTAAGTGAAAACCAAGGAAGATATGGCTGCTGACTGGAGTTGCAGACACTGCCTTAAATCCCTTCTGCTGTGGCCTTAGCAAGTAAACTTCTGATTTTCAGGAAGGTGTTCATGTCGCAAAGGGAAGAGCTGTATTTCTCTGTGACTTCAGCAATGCCATTACTGCCCAGAGAATGCTGAAAGCATTTAGTGCTTGAAAGACTTCTTAATAAGACACTCCTCAGCTAAGGAGGTTTTCCTTCATTTATAGAGGAAGTAATGAATCGCTGCACTAGAAAATACATCCTACCCATTGAAGTGAGCTCTTAGACTCCTACAAGGGCCGTCCCACTGAACTGGATGGTCTGGGCCAGGACATGTGGGGCAGCCTCTCTCTGCCATTGGGTTTTGTTTTGTTTTTTTTTTTTTTTCTGAGACGGAGTCTCACTCTGTCGCCCAGGCTGGAGTGCAGTGGCACGATCTCGACTCACTGCTAGCTCTGCCTCCCGGGTTCACACCATTCTCCTACCTCAGCTTCCCGAGTAGCTGGGACTACAGGCGCCCGCCACCATGCCCAGCTAATTTTTTGTATTTTTAGTAGAGACAGGGTTTCACTGTGTTAGCCAGGATGGTCTCGATCTCCTGACCTCATGATCTGCCCACCTCGGCCTCCCAAAGTGCTGGGATTACAGGCGTGAGCCACCGTGCCTGGCCTGCCATTGGTTTTCAAGGCACCATCATGAATTTTGTCATTGCATCAGAGGCCTTAAAACCTAAAGGAGCAGGGGTTGAAAAACAGGTGCATGGGGTGATACATGAGGTGAGAGGAGGTTTATATTTTCTGGGACTAACTGGAAGAAAAAAGCTTCTAGGTATTCCTGAAGGTATAACTGACTTATGCCTGTGGACAGTGACCATCTGTAAAATTTGGAAACTGGTTGTTGATGATCAAACTGGGGACTATAAGATATACAATGAGCACTGGGTTGTCAAACACCTGTGAGTTTCCTTTTCAAAATAAGGAGAAAAGGCAAAAGGAAGATAGGAGGAAGCAGAAAAAAACAAGAAGAAGGACAGGAGAGACGAAAGATAAAAGAAACTGTAACACTTCAAGGAATCCGAAGAGACAGAGGAAGGTGAAATCTAGAATCACAATATGCCCATAATTGCTTAGCAACCTGGCTAACTTGAGCCAAATCTTGTGTCATTCTTATTTTCAAATACTCAGGAGCTCCAAGCAATAGCTGTTCCCTGTATCATGTAATTTATGAAAGTGTAAAACCAGAGGCTCCACAGCTGCTCTGCAGACACACCACATCACACTGGCCTGAGCTCTCGCTGGTTTTTCTGAGCACATAGATGGCTCTAGGGCTGCTGCTTTCTGACCCCCAAGTCCTAGATGTGATCCTTACCATTCACAGAGAAGAAAGTCTTTGGCCACTAGGAACAACTAGGAGATATGTCACTCTCCTGCTCCCGCTGAGGCATTGCTATAAGGGCCTCTATGGACTGAAGCGTGAAGTAACCACCCAGTATTTTCCTTTCCTTCACTCAGGACTTTAATAAGAGAAAGCATTCACTCCTCCCCCAATAAAATCTGTTTTCAGAGAAATCATTTACACCAAGTCATCAGAATAATTCCCTCCCATCTGTGTTTAGACTCTAAGTTGAAAAGAATGAATTGCTAAGTGGGGAATTTTAGTTTCTAGCCAGCCTTATGAGGCAGAGTCTTTTGTCATAGCAAAATCATCCTTGATATGGTCTTGAAGATTCTAAGTGATACGGCTTCTTCCTAGGTCCCTAAATTTTATCCTGCTACTTGTGACACTCCTCTTTCCTCTCCACCCACCATCCCATCAGTCACAGGACCTTGGTACATCTCCCTTCCTTCCTTCCTTACCTCTCTCTCTCTCTTTCCTTCCTGCCTGCTTGCTTGCTTGCTTTTTTCCTTCCTTTCTTTTTCTTTTTCTTTTTCTTTCTTTCTTTCTTTCTTTCTCTTTCTTTCTCTCTCTCTCTCTCTCTTTCTTCAACTTTTAAGTTTGGGGTTACATGTGCAGGATGTGCAGGTGTGTTACGTAGGTGAACTTGGGCAGTTTACTGCACCTGGGTACTAAGCCCAGCATCCATTAGCTATTTTTCCTGATGCACTCCCTCCCATAGACAGGCCCTAGTGTGTGTTGTCCCCTGCAACCCGCATTGTGTCCATGTGTTCTCATCATTCAGCTCCCACTTATAAGTGAGAACATGCTCTTCTTTCTACGTGGAGCTCTCCGCTGCTGCTCTTCACATAGATAAATTCAGTGTAGCCTTCACATCTCGGCTCAAGTGTCAACTCCTTCACAGAGGCTTTCCCTGCCTCCTCAGACTAGATCGGACCTCCTTACTATTGATGCTCACAGAACCATGTGCTACTTGCCTGTAGTGTTCATCGAGTGTTTCTTATTAGCATCATTTGATCAATCTCTTCCCCTGCGCTGTAAATGACGTGATGCTAGAAATTTCTGTGATTTTATTTTGTCTTTAGTATTCTCCCAGAACTGCATGAAAATCCAGAAGAAGAATAATCCTGACAGAGACAAAAGCTATTCTAAAGGTCCTAAGCTAAGACTAAGCCTGGCATGCTCCAGGTAACAGAAGAGGGCTGATGTGGCTGTTAGGTGGCCAAAGGAGAGAAATAGCAGGAGATGAGATTAAGGAGGGAGTCAGGGACTGAGGGTGTCAAAAATTCAAGGTCTAGTTTTGGATTGGACTCTAGGAAGATGAGAAAACATTGAAGAGGGTTTTTAAATGTTTGTTTTAGCTTACTTTTTATTTTCAAATAATTTGGCCTACAAGAAGTTGCCGAAGTAATACAGACAGTGCTCCGGTATGCCTTCCAACCAGCTTTCCATAACTATGCTACCTACGTACTGTGAAAACCAAGAAATGGCCATTGATATAACACTACTAAAACACTAGTAACTAAACTGCAGACCAGATTTCATCAGTTTTACGTGTAGAGTGTGTGTGTGTGTGTGTTCCTGTGAAATCACATCACATGTATGGATTTATATAACTCACACCACAATCAGGGTATAGAACTGTTCTATCACTACAAAGAAACTCCTTCCTGCTACCCCTTTACAGTCACAAGTACTGATCTGTTATTCATTACTGTTTTTCATTTCTACAATGTCATATACACGGATTCACACAACATATAACATTTTGCAGTTGGCTTTTTTTCACTCAGCATAATGCCCTTTTGTTATGCTCATCTTACAGAGATGAAAAGAACAATTGACCTGAAATTTGGTTTAGATGCCACATACCAACCAAAAGGCTATGAAAACATTTAATGCTCACATCATGAGGCTTTGAGGGAGAGCAAGGCATGCTTCCAAATGGGTCTGGAACTATCTTGAGCAAGCACAAAAGGAGCTACTGGCTTTGCTTTTTATTGTTGATTGGATAGAAAGATGGACTGGGATGTGGGTTCCCATGTGCAGTCCACACCTTGTGTGGTTTTAACTTTCCACTAGCATTAAAAGAAAGCCTTCAAGCCTTTTTATCAGCTGGCCCACATATGGGGCAAGAGAGGAAGAGGGAGTAGTGGAGTTTGAAAGAGTCAGCAGCCAAGCATCAAAAATGATGTTACATACTTTATTTACACCTTTAAATCCACCCTAGTTGTTGCATGTATTAATCGTTCATTTTGTTGCCGGATAGTTTTCCATTTTATGGTTACTTTATGGTGTGTTTATCCATTTACCCACTAAAAGATGTTTGGTTGTTTCTAGCTTTTGGCTATTACAAACATAGCTTGTATGAGCATTGGTATAAATGTTTTTATGTGAATATAAGTTTTCGCTTCTCTATGATAATTACCTAGGAGTGCAATTGCTTGTTTTATGAGAAATACATGTCTACCTTTATGAGAAACTACTCAACCATATTCCAAAATGGCTATTCCATTTTACATTTGCACCATCAATGCATGAGACATTGAATTGGGGAGTTTTAAGTATGACAACCACATTGATTTATGCTTCTAATGATCCCATTAGCTACCCAGTGAAAAATGGGTAAGGAAGAGTCAGGGGCAATACTAGGATAAGGGAGACTAGTTAGGAGATAGATGATTGTAGTAATCCAGGTGAGAGATGATTATGGCATGTACAGAATGATGGTAGTAGAGGTACAGAGGAGTAGATAAATTCAACATATTTGTTGTAAAAAAAAAGTTCAATGAATTTGGTAATATGTGTGATATTTTGTTGTGGTGGTTGGGGGAAAAGAAAAATCAAGAAATTAAGATTGTTAGGTGGAGCAATTGGATAGCAAATAGTGGCTTTACTGACATGAAGAAGATGGAAGAAGAACAGTTTATGGAGGGAATCAACTGTTATATTTTGGCCATTTTACGTTTTCAGTGCCTTTTTCCATGTGAAAATGCTAAGGAATCAGGTAAAATTGTTAGTAAAAGTCAGAGCTGGAAATAGATATTTGGCAGTAATTGACATAAAGAGAGGTCTAATCAGATTTGAATTTTTCCATTCGAAAACAACGAAGAGAGAGGGGTTGGATACTTCATGTTTTTATGACACAATATAAAAAATAGACCATACTGACAGGGTAAAATTGGTGTGTAGGACATAAGAAGAGTAAAGAAAGTGAAAAAATAACATCAAAAAATTGATGACCACAATGAGTTGTATAATTGGCAAAGTGGAAGTGGCATTTTGCTAATTCCTCCCAGTGATATGGAAGGACAGGAAGCAGTGGTCATTGAAAGTAATTCAGGAGTCAGAAACCACCATTTCAGGATATACATGTCCAGTATATTTCCAATCTCAATTCTAGACTAAGGTAAGGTGTTGTTATAATCTAGGATGCTATAATGGCTAATTTTGGCTATAATTGCTAATTAGCTATAATGGCTAATTTTATGTGTCAATTTGGTTAGGCTATGATGCCCAGATACTTAGTCAAACATAATATAGATGTTTCTATGAAGGTATTTTTTAGATGAGATTGACATTTAAATCAGTGCACTTTGAGTAAAGCAGATTACCCTCTATAAAATGAATGGGCCTCATCCAATCGCATAAAAGCCCTAATAGAAAAAGATTGAACTCTCCCAAGCAAGCGTGAATTCTGCCAGCCAACTGTCTTCAGACTCTCTCCAGCCTGATGGTGTATTCTGCAGATTTTGGACTTGCCAGCCTCCACAATTGTGTGTCCCAATTCCTTAAAATAGATCTCCCTCTCTATATACATATTCTATTGATTCTGTTTCTCTGAAGAACCATAACTAATACAGATGCCTCTCCCTCTTTTTAGATGCCCATCAACCCACAATTTTGAAGCTAATTCTGAAACTTTAAAACAACTTGATATTGCTGTGGCCTACGTATACACTCACAAGTGAAGGAGAGTCAAAAACTCTCCAATGCTGTTTGTGAAAATGTTTTGAGATCACTTTCTGTTTGCTGCTGTCTTGCTTGATTCTTAAACTCTTTGTTCTTTGTTCCATCATCCATTTGGAGTCCTGCCTCCAGCCTGAGATTGTCCACTCCAGTCAGCCTCTTGGATCTCAACCTCTAACTAAGGGGCACTCTAGCTCGGGGGAAGAACTACCTCTGGAGCCTTTCTACAAGAAATCTCTAATTGACCCCCATCTCCACTCTGTCTTCTCCCAATATTTGGGAATATGTTCCTTCATGACTACTCTGGTTATTCCACCTGACTGTTTTGTTCCTTTCAAATTGAGTACCATCCCTGCTACCCACAAGGCTCTTTACCTTCCAGGCTCACATCCATCACAACTCACTTTCATCTTTTATTTACTCCCACTAAGGCAATCCTCTAAGTCCTCCCAACTTTCCTATCAAGAATCAAGCATATTCGCACCACACACACACATACACACACACACACACGAGTGCTTATTTATAAAAATGATCAAAATTATTTTATTTTTATATTCATGTCCTTATGTTATTGTCTCTTTATATATTTATTTTTGATGCTCTATGGTTTTCTAGTAGAAATCCCTAGAAGAACTCATAGAAACAATATATCCTGAGTTATATGTTATACATAATAATTTATTTTCCATCTTTATATTTAGAAGTCAATTTGTCTGGGTTAAAAAATCCTTTGATTCCATTTTCTTTCCTTGGGAATATTAAAAATATCACTGTATTTTCTTCTCGAAACAACACTTCTTAAAGTGTTGTTGTAGAAAAGACTGATGATAAACCGATTTTCATTCACTTACAAGTGTTGTGGCAACTTTGCTGGGATACCCAGAGGTGTTTTTTGTTTGTTTGTTTTTCTTTTTCTGCTTCTTTAAAGTCTAGAAATTTTACTAAATATATCTCGGCATTGATCATTCAGGGTCAATTTTCCTTAAGTATGCAACTAGCCTTTTTAACACATAATTTTAAACCTGGTTATTTTTTTCAGAAAAAAATACTTAGAACACTTAGAATTATAGTTTCTACGCTTCAGTCTGTTTCTATAATTTTTGTCATTCTTCTGAGACACCTATTATATCATGCTGAATCTTCTTGCATATCTTTAAATTTACTACTTCCTCTCAAATCCTTTTTATGTTTCTTCATCTTTGTTTTTGCATTATTATTCACTTTCTATTCCTTCATAGTTAATTTTAACTGTAAAATGATTGTTTAAATTTTATTGATAATTCTTTACTAAGATCTAAGATATGTCCAAGAGTTTCTAGTTATGACTTGTGTCATATATGTTGTGTCATTATCTTTACATAATTTATCTTTCGTTGACATATAATTCTCATCTTTTTCTGGCATGCTTTCACTGAGGTAGAAATATTATTCTCTTTTTCTTATAAGAACTTTTATATGATTTTCAAAATTTTGTTATTCATTATATAAGAAATTCATTTTTATATGCTTTGTGGCTCTAAACTATCCTTTTCTGTTGTTTTGGTGTGATGTTCAAACTATGCTTCCTTATTTCCTGATGGCTCCTAATCGTGTTTCTCTCTTTCACTTTTTTTTTAAGACTTTCTTTTGTCTAGATTGTACCACTCCTCAGTGTGGAGATTTTAATGAAAGGACACTTTGAATGATTGACTTTGAGAGGTTTTGTGACTCAGAGCATTCATCCCCTTTAGGACTCATACCAACCCCCTGCAGTCACTCACTTTTGGAGTTTGCAAAGCCTCTAGGCTTCTGCAGTTGCTTTCAAGCTGGCTGTGAGGCTCCAGTGAGCACATTTTTATTCATGTATCTTTTTGTGTGTGTATTGGGGATTATTAATACTAGAAAACTAGTTTTTGTATTGTGTCACCCAGAAAATATTATAATACCATTGTTATTGTGGCTGATGATGGTTTTATCCCCACATTCCTGTATTTTGTGGTTCATGTTGAAAATATTTCAGCCAGTGTTAACACAGATGTTTTCCAAGGTGGTTATGTATTGTTCATTTGTGCATTTGTTCTTATATAGACACTACCCTACTTTATGGGCCATTGGAAAGATTTTCAAATTATACTATCATTTCCATTTTCAAGAAATTTATTGGATTATCTTAGTTTTTTCACAGTCCTCTAGCTATTTAAATTATTATTTTCATTTTATGGAAGAGGAAACTAAGGCTTTAGAGGTTAAGCATTTTTTTTTCAAGGTCAAATCTCTAGTAAGAGAAAGAATTCAGATATAAAATTGTCATGTTTTCAACAGAGTATAAACTATTAAATACCCTCATAGGCTGCTTCTATGTCTAACTGAAGCTGATAACCCATGGATAAGTAGAAAGTAGACAAGTGAAGAACAGAAAGACGCTTGTGCTAGTTGTGTGTTGTAAGAATGAAATTGTCAAAAGCCCTGATACTTAGCTTCTCAGAAACTGAAAGAAGGGTCAGTGTGGCCAGAGCTTGGTGGGTTAGGAGAAAAACAGGAACTGACCGGTGAGAGGTTAGCAGGGATCTACAATATAGAACATCATAGAGCATAGTCAAGACTTTAGATTTTATGGGAGGCAATTAAAATGTTTTAAGGTGTGTACAAAATGGCATGAGAGCTCAGATGGATAAATTAGGTATTACTTATCTTGGGCTTTGAATCATCATTGACTAAAAGTCCAAGGTCATGGAGGATAGGACATGTATAGGGCATTCATGAATCAGTGGGATCTTAACCAAGACTGAAATTAAAATGGTGCACAACGTGTGAAGAAGCCACAGAAAATTAGGCTGGAGAGTTAGACCAGGTGAGGCCAGTCCTTGCTCGAAGGATAATGAGAACAGTGGCTCTGCCATCACATAAATTGCTGCTAGAAAAAGAGTCAGTTTGTGGGCCCTGGTACCACGTGGCAGAATTGGAAATGGAAGAGAAATACTACTTTAATTTAAAATAGGAAGGCACATATTTTAGAAAGCTACATTAACTTTGATAGTTTTTAGGGCCTTGCGTTGGAAAGTCCATAATATATACATATGAAGATATAGTGGCAATAATGACTCTGCTTCCTTGCTTTTTATATCAGCTATTTTTTAATACAGCCACTGAGACTTTTTGAGTGGGTTTGGTGATATCTTTTAGAACACTGTAACTTTTGATACTTTTCCCATTTTTATTCAACAAAGCACATACATTAGGGAAAACAAGTGGAAAGGAAAATGCCTGTGACTCACATATTATTTTTATATGTATTCAAGTGAGTGAGGATATTGAAAAGCATGTAGCTCTGTTTATACAAGACTTAATCTGTAACATCCTTAAAATAGAAATTTATAAATGTATAAATTAAAGCCACAGTTTTACATTCCACTAAACCTTCATTGTTAATAGGAGTCTTCAGTTTCTATGTAAACTTTGGCTTGTTCTTTCATGCTTGGTATGATTGAGAAGTATTTGTGTGAGAAACACTGAATAATGTGCTGGCAGATTAGGTAACACTGTTACCTTCAAGAAGCTGTCAGTTACGAATTGATTGTTTAAAAATTTTTTATTTTTAGTTCTGGGGTACATCAGATGTGCACGTTTTTTACATAGGTAAAAATGTGCCATGGTGGTTTGCTGCACCTATCAACCCAACACTTAGGTATTAAGCCCAGCATACATTAGCTATTTTTCTGAATGCTCACCCTCCCCCCACCCCACCTGCTGAGAGTCCCCAGGGTATGTTGTTCTCCTACCTGTGTCCATGTGTTCTCCCTGTTCAGTTCCCACTTATAAGTAAGGACATGCGGTGTTTTGTTTTCTGTTCCTGCATTAGTTTGCTGAGGATAATGGCTTCCAGCTCCATCCATGTCCCTGCAAAGGACATGGTCTCATTCCTTTTCATGGCTGCATAGTATTCCATGGTGTATATGTACCACATTTTCTTTATCCATTTTATCATTGATGGGCATTTGGGTTGATTCCATGTCTTTGCTATTGTGAATAGTGCTGCAATGAACATATGTGTGCATGTGTCTTTGTAATAGAATGATTTATATTCCTTTGGGTATATACCCAGTAATGGGATTGCTGGGTCAAATGGTATTTCTGGTTCTAGATCTTTCAGGAATTGCCACACCATCTTCCACAATGGTTGAACTAATTTACACTCCCACCAACAGGATAAAAGTGTTCCTGTTTCTCCACAACCTCACTAACATCTGTTGTTTCTTGACTTTTTAATAATGGCCGTTCTGATTGCAGTGAAATGGTATCTCATTGTGGTTTTGATTTGCACTTTTCTAATGATAAGTGATGTTGACCTTTTTTTTTTTTTTTTGAGACGGAGTCTCGCTCTGTCGCCCAGGCTGGAGTGCAGTGGCGCAATCTCGGCTCACTGCAAGCTCCGCCTCCCGGGTTCACGCCATTCTCCTGCCTCAGCCTCTTCATGTGTTTGTTGGCTGCATGGATGTCTTCTTTTGAGAAGTGTCTGTCCATGTCCTTTGTAAGGACTTACTTTTTTTTAAGTCTTACATTGTTCTGAATTACGAATCATCTCACCACCTCCAGTGAGCTGAGTGATTGTGTCTTATTCTTCTTTTAAAAATTTATTTTATTGTATATATAGAAGGTATCCACGTGATGTTTTGATAGTTTTATATAGTTTATATACATAGTATAAATTGTTATTGCATGTAAAACAAATTAGTATATCCATCACCTTCCATAGTACCATTTTATCTCTGGTAAGAACACTTAAAATCTATTCTCTTAGCAAATTTTCTGTATGCAATACAATATTATTAACTATTGTCCTCATGCTATACAGTAGATCTTTGTACTTAGGTAGAATAAATAAGGCAATAATGGTAATAGTAGTAACCTACTTCTCACCATTTTTTCCCCTCCCTGCCCCCCTGCCCCTGGTAACCAGATTTCTACTCTCTGTTTCTATTTATCCAACACCACTTTTTTAGATTCCACATATGGGTGAGATCATATAGTATTTTTCTTTCTTTTTTTGGCTGGCTTATTTCACTTAGCATAATGTCCTCCAGGTTCATCCATGTTATTGTAGATGGTGGTATCTCTTTTTTAAGGCTAAATAATATTCTGTTGCGTAAATGTATATAACATATGTTTTTAATCCAGTCATTTTTTGGTAGGCACAGATTATTTCTATACCTTGGCAATTGTGAATAATGCTGCAATAAACATGAGAGTGCAGATATCTCTATAAGCTGCTAATTTCATTTCCTTTGGACATACAGGCAACAGAGGGATTCCTGGGTCGTCAGGCAGTTCTACTTGTAATTTTTCGAGAAATCTCTATACTGCCTATACCAATTTACATTTCCACCAAAAATACCTAAGGGTTTTCTTCTCTTTACTTCCTTGCCAATATTTATTTTTTGTCTTTTAGACAGTAGCTATCTTAAATGGTACTAGATAACTTCTCATTGCCATTTTAATTTGCATTTCCCTGATGATTAATTATGCTGAGCACCTTTTCATATACCTATTTGTCATATGGATTTCTTCTTTTAAGAAATGTCTATTCAGACTCCTTGCATTTTTAAAATCAGTTTATTTGTTTTTTTACTCTTGAGTTGTGTGAGCTACTTATACATTTTGGATATTAACCCCTTATAGGATATATGGTTTGCAAATATTTTCTTCTAATCCAAAGGCTGCCTTTTTTTAATTTTTAGGTTCAAGGGATACACGTACAGGGTTGTTACATGGGTGTTTTGCATAATGCTGGGATTTGGGCTTCTGTTGAACTCATCACCACCACATAGTGAACACAGTACCCAATAGGTAGGTTTTCAACTCTTGCCCCCTCTCTCCCTCCCCCAGTTTGGAGTCCCCAGTGTCAGTTGTTTCTATCTTTATGTCCATGTGTTCTCCTTGTTTAGCTTCCACTTATAAGTGAAAATATGCAATATTTTATTTTCTGTTTCTGCATTAATTCACTTAGGATAATGGCCTCCTGCTGCATCTATGTTGCTGCAAAGGACATGATTTTGCTTCTTTTTTATGGCTGTGTAGTATTCCATGATGTATATGTATCACATTTTCTTTATCTAATCCACTATTGATGCACACCTAGGTTGGTTCTATGACTTTCCTATTGTGAATACTATTGTGATAAACATATGAGTGCAGGTGTCTTTTTGGTAGAATGATTTCTTTTCCTTTGAGCAAATACCCAGTAATGGGATTACTGGGTCAAATAATAGTTCTAGATTTAGTTATTTAAGAAATCTCCAAACTGCTATCCACAGGGATTGAACTCATTTACTTTCCCATCAATAGTATACAAATGTTCCTTTTTCTCTACATGCTCACCGTTTTTTTTTACTTTTTAATATATCCATTCTGACTGGTGTGAGATGGTATCTCATTGTGGTTTCAGTTTTCATTTCTCTGATTATTAGTGCCGTTGGGCATTATTTCATGTGTTTGTTGGCTGCTTGTATGTCTTGTTTTGAGAAGTGTCTGTTCATGTTCTTTGCCCACTTTTTAATGGGGTTATTTGATTTTTCTTATTGCTTTGTTTAAGTTCCTTATAGATTTTGAATATTAGTTCTTTGTCAGATGTGTAGTTTGCAAATATTTTCTCCCATTCTATAGGCTGTGTTTATGCTGTTGATAGTTTATTTTGCTGTGCAGAAGCTTTTTATTTAAATTAGGTCCCAATTGTCAATTTTTGTTTCTGTTGTGTTTGCTTTTGAGGTCTTAGTCTTAAATTATTTGCCTAGGCCAATGTCCAGAAGAGATTTTTCTAGTTTTCTTGTAAGAATTTTATAGTTTTAGGTCTTACATTTAGATATTTAATTCGTCTTGAGTTAATTTTCATATATGGTGAAAGGTAAGGGTCCAGTTTCAATGTTCTGCATGTGGCTAGCTAAGGCTGCCTTTTTAATTTTGTGGTTTGTTTCCTTTACTGTGCAGAAGCTTTTAGTTTGATTCAATCCCACGTTTGTTTTTACTTTTGTTATCTCAGCTTTGGCTGTAATATCCAAATAGTCATTGCCAGGGCCAATATCAAGGACAATTTCCCTTTTGTTTTCTTTTAATAGTTTTACAGTTTTGGGTCTTATATTTATGTCTTTAATCAATTGAATAAAAGTAGAAATCAATAACAGCAAGAACATGGGAAAATTAATCAACATGTAAAAACTAAATAACACACTCTTGAACAAACACTGGGTCAAAGACGAAATCAAAAGAGAATTTTAAAAATATCTAGAGACAAATAAAAATTAAGACACTGTCTAGAGAAAACTCATGGGATGCAACAAAAGCAATAATAAAGTGGATGTTTATAACAATAAACAGTTACATTAAAAAAGAGAGAAAGACGGTAATTCCAGCACTGTAGGAAGCAGAGGCAAGAGGATCGCTTAAAGCCAGAAGTTTGAGACTAGCCTGTGCAACATAGTGAGACCTTGTCTCTATCAAAAATTTAAAAGTTAGCCAAGAGTGGTTATGTGTGCCTGCAGTCTCAGCTATTCGTGGGGCTAAGGTAGGAGGATTGCTTGAGCCCAGTAGATCAAGGCTGCAGTGAGCTATAATCATGCTCATGCACTCCAGCCTGAGTGACAGAGCAAGATCTGTCTGTAAAAAAGGAAAAAAACAAAACAAAACAAACAAACAAAAAAACAAAGAACAAGCTTATATAAACAACCTACCTTTATACCTCAAAGAACTAAAAAAAGAAGTAACCAAACCCGAAGTTAACAGAAGGAAGAAGATAATAAATATCAGAGCAGAGATAAATTGAGAATGTTTAAACTATAGAAAAAAATCAATCAAACTATAATTGGTTATTTGAAAAAATAAACAAAATGAACAACTTCTTAGCTAGACCAACTAAGAAGAAAAAAAGAAAAGAAATAAATAACACCAGAAATGAAAGAAGCGACATAACAGAATAAATAGGATCATAAGTAAAAGGATCATAAGGAACTATTGTGAACAATTATAATGCCAATAAATTGGAGAGCCTAGAGGAAATAGATGAATTCCTAGAAACATAGACCATCCAAGACTGAATCACGAAAAAAAGAAACTCCAAACAGACCAATAGCAAATGAAAGAATTGCAGTAGTAATAAAATAAAAAAAAAAAACTCCTAAGAAACAAAACCCAAGGACCAGATGGCTACACAGCTGAATTCTTCCAAACATTCAGAGAAGAATTAGTACCAATCCTTGTTAACTCTTCCAAATAATAGAATTACAGAAAATACTTCCAAACTCATTTTGTGCAGCCAGCATCACCCTGATAGTAAAGTGTCTAATGTATTTTTAGCTGCCCAATTACATTCAGTATGGCTGTAGAACTCTCTGATAATTCTAAAGATTATAGACATAACTGGACATCTACTCTATGCCAAGTACTGATCTCACTGTAAGAGACTATAAAGGTGCAGATGCTATATTTGCTGTTATTGGGCAGATAGACTTGTATGCTCAAATTTGGTCATTTTAAGCAACTTCAGATAAAGTAAATGACATATGTTATAAATATTTTTCTCTTGTGTTATTTTTCTTCACCTAAAACTTCTGTGAAAGCATTGACTACATCCTAATCAACTCTGCATCCTTCAAAGTGCCTAAAACTTAATATATTTTTTGTTCAAATTATCATCATGTTGGTAAGACAACAGCAAAATAACTGAAAATTTTAACATTATGGAGATACAATAAATATACAACACAACAATTCAGAAATGATCCTAAATATTTATTTCTCTGAATTTCATTTTTAAAGACCATGTTAGAAATAGAATTCTTATTTCTTCCTTAAATGTACCTGGCAACCATATGGGAAAGTAACAAAAAAAAAAAAAAAAAAAGCAATGAAAACCCACTGAAACACCAAGAAAAACCTTACAAACACACAGGGATACAAAGTGCTTGTAGTGAGAGAGGTTGGGGTGAAGACTGTTCCTTTTTCTGATATTTTGCAGTAGTTTTATTTATTTTTCAGAAATGGGACTTCAGCTTGATGGTTAGTAAGAGGAAAAAAAAAATGTGGTATTGGTTAGGCAACAGGCAGTGAGGTCCAAGAAGCAACAGGTGTTTGTTTTGAATTTATATTGTAAAACAGCACAGTACATGACCTACTGAGGCATTTTGAAAAGATTCTACTATTGTTAATAATCACATCTCATAGAGCAGCAGAAAGCCTTTACTTCCTTGCTTCATCCCTTCACTTAAAATTGATAGTTTTGCTTTCAGATTTCTCTCTTGGAGTATACCCAGTGATTTTAAACACTCTATTTGCTGTTTCCTTTGAAATGCATTTTTCTTTGAAATCCAAAAAAAAAAAAAAATCTTCTATTTTACTTTGTGACAACTTCTAAAACAGACAACGTTAGCAATTTAAAATAGTATGTGCTGCCCTACTGCCCATTTTAAAATTCTCCAGTGACCCTATATAGTGAATTACTAGTTTTCTTTTCTATGGATTTTAGGATTTCCCCATAAAGTAATTTTATTAACTCCAAACACATGTTTAAGGTCTAATGGCCCTATTTTACTTCCTACTAGTGCCAAAATAATGTCCTTTCCAAAGAATTTTGGACTTGGGGTGGAGCAAGATGGTAGAATACAAGGCTCCATCTATTGTACCCCACACACACAAAGACACTAATTGAACAACTATCTACACACCTTCATAAGAACCAATAATCAGGTAAGAACTCACAGTACCTCGTTTTAATTTCATATAGCTGAAAGGGGCACTAAAGAGGTAGGAAAAACAATCTTGAATCGCCAACAACACTCCTCTCCCATCCTCCGGCAGCAGCAACTTGGTTCAGAGAGTGATTCTACGCTTTGGGAACCAGGAGAGCACAGAAATTGTGAGACATTGAACTCACCACTGCCCTGTTATAGCAGAAAGCAAAACTGGACCAAAGTCAGCTGATGTCCACCCACGGAGGAAGCATTTAAGCCAGCCCTAGCCAGAGGGGAATTGTTGATCCCAGTGATCAGAACTTGAGTTCCTGCAAGCCTTGGAACTGCAGGCTTAAGTACTGTGGGACCCCAAATAACTTGAATGGCAGTCTAGGACACAAGGACTATAACTCCTAGACGAGTCCTACTGCTGCACTGGTCCAGAGCCAGCGGACAGGGAGAGATGCATGTGACCTACTGAGACAACTGCCAGGGTGGCCAAGGGGATGTTGGCATTACCCATGCCCTAACCCTAGGCTGCACAGTTTGTGGCTCCAAAAGAGACCCCTTCCTTCTGCTTGAGGTGGAGAGGGAAAAGTGGGAAGGACTTTGTCTTGCATCCTAAATACCAGTTCAGCCACAACAGGATAGGGCACCAGTCAGGGTCATGAGGCCCTACTTCCAGTAAAACATTTCCGGATACACCCTTGTCCAGAAGGGAAACCACTGCATTGAAGGGAAGGACCCAGCTCTGGCAGGATTCATCATCTGCTAGCTGAAGAATATTTGGGCCCTGAATAACCATTAGCAATACACAGGTAGTACATAGTGGGCCTTGGCTGAGATTCTGTGACTTGCTGGCTTCAAGTAAGAGACTCAGCACATTTCCAGCTACTACTTCCTCTGCTTGAGAAAAGTGAAGGGAAAAGTAAAGGGGAACCTATCTTCCACCTTAGGTACCAGCTCGGCCACAGTGGGTAGGGCACAAAGCAGACTCTTGGGGTCCCTGATTCCAGGACTTGGCTCTTAAATGGCATTTTTAGACCTGCTTTGGGCTAGAGGGGAGACCACTGCCCTGAAAGGTGAGTCCCAGGCCAGGCAGCACTCCCCACAAGGTGAGTAAAGTGCTCTTGGGCCTTAAGGGACCATCAACAGTAGTCAGGCAATATTCCACATGGACCTGTGGTGGTGGTGTACATGGGTGCTCCTCTGCCTTTGGAAAGGGGAGGGGAAAGTGGGAGGGACTGTGTCTTGTGCTCTGAATGCCAGCCAAGCTGCAATACAATAGAACAACAGATAGACATATAAGGTATTTTACTTTAGTCCCTGGCTCCTGAACAGCACCTCCGGACCCATCCAGGGCCTAAGGGAACCCACCCTCCTGAAGAGAAGGACACAGGCCTGGCTGACATTGCCACTGGCTGATTATAGAGCCCATGGGCCTTAAACTATCCAGGGAGTGGTTACAGCAGGCCTTGAGTGACACCCAGTGCTGAGTAGGTCTGACCAAGCACAGACATAGTGGTAGTGGTCACAGGGGTGATTGTGTCACCCTATCCGCAGATCCAGGTGGCTCAGAATAGAGAGAAACTCTGTTTGTTTGGAAGAAAGTAGCAGTAGGGAACAAGAGACTCTGCTTTGTAATCCAAACAAGTTTTCTGGATCTCTTCAAAGACCATCAAGGCGGTACCTCCATGAGTCTGCAAGAACCATAGAATTTCTGGGTTTGAGGTGCCACCTAAAGCAGATACTACTTAGATAACAACAGTGGAGTCCTTTTGAATATCTGGAAAGCCTTACCAAGGACAAGTACAAACAAGCCCAAACTACAAAGACTACAAAAATACCTAACTCTTCAATGCCCAGACACAAATAAATACCTACAAGTATCCATACCATCCCAGAAAACATGACCTCACCAAATGAACTAAATAAAGCACCAGGGATCAATCCAGGAGAAATAGAGATATGTGACCTTTGATACAGAGAATTGAAAATATGAAACTCAAAGAAATTCAAGATAACATAGAGAAGGAATTCAGAATTCTATCAGATAAATTTAACAGAGATTAAAATAATTGAAAAGAATCAAGCAGAAATTCTGGAGGTAAAAATTGCAATTGACACAATGAAGAATATATTAGAGTCTTTTAATAGCAGAATTGATCAAGCAGAAGAAAGAATTGGTGAACTTGAAGACAAGCTATTTGAAAATACATGGCCAGAGAAGACAAAAGAAATAAGAATTTAAAAAAATGAAGCAATGAAGCATGTCTATAGGATCTAGAATATAGCCTCAAAGGGAGAAACCTAAGAGTTATTGGCCTAAAAGAAGAGGTTTTAAAAAAAAGAGATAGAGTGGCTCACCCCTGTAATTCAGAGGCTGAGGCCAGTAGATTTCCTGAGGTCAGGAGTTTGAGACCAGCCTGGCCAACATGGTGAAACCCCATCTGTACTAAAAATATAAAAATTAGCTGAGCATAGTGGTGCACTCCTGTAATCCCATCTACTCAGGAGGCTGAGACAGGATAATTGCTTGAACCCAGGAGACAGTTTGCAGTGAGCTGAGATCGCACCATTGCACTCAAGCCTGGGCGACAGAGTGAGACTCCCTCTCAAAAAAAAAGAGAGAGATAGATGGGGTAGAAAGTTTATTTTAAAAGATGATCACAGAGAATTTCCCAAATCTAGAGAAGTGTATCAATATTCAAGTACAAGAAGATTATAGAACACCATATAGATTTAAGCCAAAGAAGATTACTTCAAGGCATTTAACCAAACTCCCAAAGTGCAAGGATAAAGAATCCTAAAAGCGGCAACAGAACAAACGGACATAATAGATATTTACAGAACATTTTATCCAACAGCTGCAGAATACACATTCTTTTCCTCAACACCTGGATCATTCTCAAAAATAGACAATATGTTAGGTCACAAAACAAGTCTTAAAACATTCAAAATAACTGAAATAATTTTAAGCATCTTTTCTGACCACAGTGGACTAAAACTAGAAATTATTAATGAAAGGAATTTTAGAAACTATACACGTACATGGAAATTAACATGCTCCTGAATAACCAGTGGGTCAATGAAGAAATTAAAAAGGAAATTGGAAAATTTCTTCAAAAAAATGATAATGGAAATACAACATACCAAAATATAGGGGATACAGCAAAACCAATACTAAGAGGAATATGTATACCCGTAAGTGCCTACATCAAAAAAAGAAGAAAAACTTCAAATAAACAACCTAAGGATGCATCTTAAAGAACTGAAAAAGCTAGAGCAAACTGAACCTAAAGTTGGTAAAAGAAAAAGATCAGAGCAGAAATAAATAAAATTAAAATGAAGAAAACACAAAAGATCAATAAAACAAAAAGTTGGTTTTTGAAAATTTAATAATTGACAAATCTTTTGCCAGCCTAAAAAAAAAATAGAGCAGATGCAAATAAATAAAATCAGAGATTGAAAGGAAGACATTATAACCAATACTGCAGAAATGCAAAGTATCATTAATGGCTACTATAAGCAACAATATGCCAATAAGTTGGCAAATTTAGAAGAAATGGACAAATTCCAAGACACATACAACCTATAAAGATTGAACTAGGAAGAAATCTAAAGCTTGAATAGACCAATAAAAGGTAATGAGATCAAAGCCATAATAAAAAGCCCAGAACTCAATGTCTTCACTGCTGAATTCTATGAAACATTTAAAGAAGAATTAATACCAATCCTACTCAAAGTATTTCCAAAAAATGAAGGAGACGAAGATGGTTCAATATATACAAATCAACCAATGTGATACATCGTATCAACAGAATGAAGGATAAAAAGCATATTAATTTTTCAACTGATGCTGAAAAACATTTGATAAAAATTCAACATTTCTTCATGATAAAAACCTTCAAAACACTGGGGATAAAAGGAACATATCTCAACATAATAAAAGCCATATATAATAAACCCACAGCTAGTATCATACTTAATTGGGAAAAACTGAAAGCCTTTCCCCTATGATCTGGAACATGATAAGGATACCCAGTTTTAACGTGGTTTTTCACCACATTCTGCAGGTTCTATCTACAACAATCAGACGAGAAATAAATAAAGGAAATCTTAATTGGAAAGGAAGAAGTCAAATTTGCCTTGTTTGCAGATGATATGAGCTTATATTTAAAAAAAAAAAACTAAAGGCTGTCCAAAAAATGTATTTGAGCTGATAAACAAATTCAGTAAAGTTGCAGAATACAAAATCGACATATAAAAATTAGTAGCATCTTATATGTTAATAGTGAATAATCTGAAAAATTAATCGAAAGTAATTTCATTTACTATAGTCACAAATAAAATTAAATACCTATTAATAAACCTAATCAAATACGTGAAAGATACCTATAATGAAAACTATAAATACTGATGAAAGAAATTGAAGAAGACACGAAAAAAATGGAAAGAGGTTCTATGTTCATGAATTGGAAGAGTAAATATTGTTATAATGTCCATGGTATGCAAAGCAATGTACAGATTCAATGCAATCTCCATCAAAATACCAGTGACATTCTTCACAGCAATAGAAAAAAAAATCCTAAAATTTTTGAAACCACGAAATACCCAAAATAGCCAAAGCTATCCTAAGCAAAAAGAACACAACTCAAGGAATCATATTACCTGACTTCAAATTATAGTACAGAGCTATCATAACCAAAACAACATGGTACTGGCATAAAAATAGACATATCGACCAATGGAATAGAATAGAGAACCCAGAAACAAATTCACACACCTACAGTGAACTCATTTTAGAAAAAGTTGCCAAAAACAGACACTGGGTGAAAAGACAGTCTCTTCAAAAAATGGTACTGGGAAAACTTGATATCCATATGTGGAAGAATGAAACCAGACCCTTATCGCTTGCCATTCACAGACATCAAATACAAATGCAATAAAGACTTAAATGTAAGACCTCAAACTATGAAATTGCTACAAGAAAACATTGGGGAATCTCTCCAGGACATTGGTCTGGGCAAAAGTTTTTAAATTAAACCCCACAAGCACAGGCAACCAAACCAAAAATGAACAAGTGGGATCACATCAAGTTAAAAAGCTTCTACCCAGCAAGAAAACAATCAAAAGGGTGAAGAGACAACTCACAGAGTGGGAGAAAATATTTGCAAACTCTCCGTCTTACTAGGGATTAATAACTAGAATATATAAGCAGATCAAACAACTCTATAGGAAAAAAATCTAACAGTCTTATTTTAAAATGGCCAAAAGATTTGAATAGACATTTCTCAAAAGAAGACACACAAATGACCAACAGGAAGATGCTCAACATCATTGATCATCAGAGAAATACAAATCAAAGCTACAATGAGATGTTGTCTCACCTCAGTTAAAATGGTGTATATCCAAAAGACAAGCAATAACAGATGCTGGTGAGAATGTGGAGAAAAGGGAACTTTTATACACTGTTGGTGGGAAAGTAAATTAGTACAACCACTATGAAGAACACTTTGGAGGTGCCTCAAAAAACTAAGAATAATATGATCCAGCAATCCCACTCCTGGATATATACCCAAAACAAAGAAAATCAATATAACGAAGATTATATTCACAATAGCCAAGACTTGGAAGCAACCTAAATGTCCATCAACAGACAAATGGATAAAGAAAATGTGATACATATAAACAATGAAGTACTTTTCAACCATTAAAAAGAATAAGATCCTGTCATTTGCAACTGTATGGATGGAACCAGAAGTCGTTATGCTAAGTGAAATAAGCCAGGCACAGAAAGACAAACATCATGTGTTTTTACTTGTTTGTGGAATATAAAAATCAAAATAATTGAACTTATGGAGATGGTAGAGGGATAGTTATTAGAGACTGGAAGGGTAGTAAGAGGCTGAGAAGAGGTGGGGATGGTTAATGGGTACAAAAAAATAGTTACAAACAATGAATAGTATTTGATAACACATAGTATTTGATAGCACAATAGGGTGACTATAGGCAATAATAATTTAATTGTACATGTTTAAATAACTAAGAGTATAATTGGATTGTTTATAACACAAAGGATAAATACTTGAGGGAAAGGATACCTGATTTTACATGATGTGATTACTATGCACTGCAAGCCTGTATCAAAACATCTTGTGTACCCCATAAATATACACACCTACTATGTACCACAAAAATCAAAAACACAATTTTTTTAAATGCTACCCATCTTTTGTGCCTCTAACCATCTCTCATATTTGATAGGCAATGCCACAATTGAAACTGTGAGACTCTGGGACATTGACAAGAGTCATCTAGTTTCCTTTTTCTGTTATAGTGCCCCTCTTGCCGTGAGCAAAGTTTGGGCAGCATGGAAGTATTGAGCGAAAACCAAGTGGACATCTTCATGGATGCATTTTCAGACTTCTGGTCAGTCATTCTAGAAAAGGTTATATATAGGAGGAAGGCAGAGTTGAATTTAGGTTTTGTGGGGCCTAAGCTAACAAAATTTTATGAACAGTTTTAAGAAAAAAAATCCAAAGTGTCAATAACAATTGGATTAAAAAGTCTTTTTTAAAATAAGAAAACAGGGGCTTTGTTTTGATGTGTGTTTAGCAAGGTCTTCAGTCCTGGATGCCTTAAACAGAAGTTCTGGGATGGGGAATGGAATGGAATGGAATGGAATGGAATGGAATGGAATGGAATGGAATGGAATGGAATGGAATGGAATGGAATGGAATGGAATGGAATGGAATGGAATGGAATGGAGAAAATGTTATTCACTAAAAATTTTCTTAGAGGAGTGTTTCTTGGCTAGAAGGAAAGACTCCAAGTGCAAACTCAAGTAAACAAACATAGTCACTGGACTGTTTTATTAGGTCAAGGAAGAAAATGTGTGGCTGACAGACAGTAGAAGATGAATAGAAAAAGAAGAAATGAAGAGGCGTGCTAAAATATTTTAGTCTTGTCCCTGGTGGAAGATTGAACAAAAATATCTTTTAGGAAAATATAATTTCTAGTAGGTGGGTTTTAGATTGTTTTTCTGGAAAACATGCACTATAGAAAGAAGCCTATCCCCTCAGTCTATCCTTACCTCCCCCATGAGGACTTCAGCACAGGCTGCTTTGCTCACTAACCTAGCACAGGAGAACCAGAGGAAGTGCCTTTTTTTGCATCTGGAATGTCAACATCAATAGACATGGGCCAAGCATAAGCTGCATCTTACACTGTAAAACCAGAATAAGTATGAGAGAATCATGGAGGAAATGAAGCCATAAAAGATGAGAAATTCTTTCTTGTATTAGATTAATACAGAAGCGTCTTGTTTTACCTCCCATTATTCCCCATTTTACCAATGGAGGAAAAAAAGTAAAATTTAAGAGTATGTGTGTGTTACATAGGCTAGATTATATTTGTCCCAGGGCACAGGTCTTTTTTTGTTTGTTTGTTTATTTAACTCTTTATTATTATACTTTAGGTTTTAGGGTACATGTGCACAATGTGCAGGTTTGTTACATATGTATCCATGTGCCATGTGATTACTTAAGAATCTTTTTTTTCTTTTGAGATAAAAAAAATGTATACCTACACAAACTAACATTGGCATTACTGATATTATAGATGGCATCTGACTTTTGTCTAGTTACAAGCCAGTGGAGCCTTGGCATGAAGAGATGAGCATTCTGTTGCCTATTCTCTATATCCAGCTTGCTCTGGTCCCCAAGTATGTCTTTATCAAGTATGGAACTGACTTGGAAAAATAAAACTTAGATGAGACCCTTCTCAATAATGCTATATGTTTCTATGTGTTTCAAATTTAATGATTAAAGAGAAAGGAAAAGAAAGATACTTACATTTCTTTTGTTTTTCATTTGGTTCATCAGAACTCATTATTATTTAAATGTCTTTCTAGGTGTTCTGACAGTTTTCATGAACACAATAAAATGCTGAGGCATTCTGTCTCCTCTGTCTGACAGCCATCTCCTTGAAAGCTTGTAGGTAACTCATCTCAGCTGTTCTTTGTCTCACTGTATTACCATCTAGTCAGGCCTAAGAGAAAGGCACATCAAGCAAGGTGTAGATTTTGACTAGGTGGCCTAGGACAAGAAATCCAACTGTGTTTTCAGGTTTTCTGGGTCAGAGAAACACAGGTCAAATTTGATGGAAGCAAGGCTGGAGAAAGCTGGTAAATAAAGAACCTTTATACATCACTTGAAATCCTTTTGCCATTTGTAATTTTGAGATTCCCATTTTCTCTCTTATAGAAAAGTTTTCAATCTACAATTAAGAAAACATTGGGTTTATCAGGTTTCTATGTTGTCATGCCTTTTACACTTCTGAATGATTTTTCTCTAGCCAAAAGTATATCATTGTATCCTCTTAATCCTTCCAGAGGTTCTTTATATCTATCTATCTATCTATCTATCTATCTATCTATCTATCTATCTATCTATCTACACACTTTATGTTTGAGGATACATGTGCAGAACGTGAAGGTTTGTTACATAGGTATACACATGCCATGGTGTTTTGCTGCACCACCAACCTGTCATCTACATTAGGTATTTCTCCTAATGCTGTCCATCACCTATCTCCCTACCCCGCTACAGGCCCAAGTGTGTGATGTTCTCCTCCCTGTGTCCATGTGTTCTCATTGTTCAACTCCCACTTATGAGTGAGAACATGCAGTCTATTTTGTTTTCTGTTCCTGTGTTACTTTGATACTTTGCTGAGAATGATGGTTTCCAGCTTCATCCATGTCCCTGCAAAGGACATGAACTCATCCTTTTTATGGCTGCATAGTATTCCATGGTGTATATGTGCCAGATTTTCTTTATCTAGTCTATCATTGATGGGCATTTGGGTTGGTTCCAAGTCTTTGCTATTGTGAATAGTGCTGCAATAAACATATGTGTGCATGTGTCTTTATCGCAGAATGATTTACAATCCTCTGGGTATATA
>NW_026652278.1:26174986-26425998 GCF_009828535.3 Hylobates moloch
TTTTTTTTTTTTTCTCTTGGAGATAAAAGAAATATGTATACCTACACTAAGATCTAAGCATTGGCATTTACTGAGTATTTATAGATGGAGGCAGCAGAAGCCCCTTGGCATCTGACTTTTGTCTAGTTACAAGCCAGTGGAGCCTTGGCATGAAGAGATGAGCATTCTGTTGCCTATTCTCTATATCCAGCTTGCTCTGGTCCCCAAGTATGTCTTTATCAAGTATGGAACTGACTTGGAAAAATAAAACTTAGATGAGACCCTTCTCAATAATGCTATATGTTTCTATGTGTTTCAAATTTAATGATTAAAGAGAAAGGAAAAGAAAGATACTTACATTTCTTTTGTTTTTCATTTGGTTCATCAGAACTCATTATTATTTAAATGTCTTTCTAGGTGTTCTGACAGTTTTCATGAACACAATAAAATGCTGAGGCATTCTGTCTCCTCTGTCTGACAGCCATCTCCTTCTTGAAAGCTTGTAGGTAACTCATCTCAGCTGTTCTTTGTCTCACTGTATTACCATCTAGTCAGGCCTAAGAGAAAGACACATCAAGCAAGGTGTAGATTTTGACTAGGTAGCCTAGGACAAGAAATCCAACTGTGTTTTCAGGTTTTCTGGGTCAGAGAAGCACAGGTCAAATTTGATGGAAGCAAGGCTGGAGAAAGCTGGTAAATAAAGAACCTTTATACATCACTTGAAATCCTTTTGCCATTTGTAATTTTGAGATTCCCATTTTCTCTCTTATAGAAAAGTTTTCAATCTACAATTAAGAAAACATTGGGTTTATCAGGTTTCTATGTTGTCATGCCTTTTACACTTCTGAATGATTTTTCTCTAGCCAAAAGTATATCATTGTATCCTCTTAATCCTTCCAGAGGTTCTTTATATCTATCTATCTATCTATCTATCTATCTATCTATCTACACACTTTATGTTTGAGGATACATGTGCAGAACGTGAAGGTTTGTTACATAGGTATACACATGCCATGGTGTTTTGCTGCACCACCAACCTGTCATCTACATTAGGTATTTCTCCTAATGCTGTCCATCACCTATCTCCCTACCCCGCTACAGGCCCAAGTGTGTGATGTTCTCCTCCCTGTGTCCATGTGTTCTCATTGTTCAACTCCCACTTATGAGTGAGAACATGCAGTCTATTTTGTTTTCTGTTCCTGTGTTACTTTGATACTTTGCTGAGAATGATGGTTTCCAGCTTCATCCATGTCCCTGCAAAGGACATGAACTCATCCTTTTTATGGCTGCATAGTATTCCATGGTGTATATGTGCCAGATTTTCTTTATCTAGTCTATCATTGATGGGCATTTGGGTTGGTTCCAAGTCTTTGCTATTGTGAATAGTGCTGCAATAAACATATGTGTGCATGTGTCTTTATCGCAGAATGATTTACAATCCTCTGGGTATATAACCTGTAATGGGATTGCTGGGTCAAATGGTATTTCTGGTTCTAGATCCTTGAGGAACTGCCACACTGTCTTCCACAATGGTTGAACTAATTTACACTCCCACCAACAGTGTAGAAGTGTTCCTATTTCTCCACATCCTCTCCAGCATCTGTTGTTTCCTAACTTTTTAATGATCGCCATTCTAACTGGAGTGAGATGGTATCTCATTGTGGTTTTTATTTGCATTTCTTTAATGACCAGTGATGATGAGCTTTTTTCATGTTTGTTGGCTGCATAAATGTCATCTTTTGAGAAGTGTCTGTTCATATCCTTCACTCACTTTTTGATGGGGTTGTTTTTTTCTTGTAAATCTGTTTAAGTTCTTTGTAGATTCTGGATATTAGCCTTTTCTCAGATGGATAGATGGCAAAAATTTTCTCCCGTTCTGTAGGTTGCCTGTTCAATCTGATGATAGTTTCTTTTGCTGTGTGAAAGCTCTTTAGTTTAGTTAGATCCCATTTGTCAATTTTGGCTTTTGTTGCCATTGCTTTTGGTGTTTTAGTCATGAAGCCTTTGCCCATGCCTATGTCCTGAATGGTATTGCCTAGGTTTTGTTCTAGAGTTTTTATGGTTTTAGGTCTTACATTTAAAGTCTTTGATCTGTCTTGAATTAATTTTTGTATAAGGTGTAAGGAAGGGATCCAGTTTCAGTTTTCTGCATATGGCTAGTCAGTTTTCCCAACACCATTTATTAAATAGGGAATCCTTTCCCCATTGCTTGTTTTTATCAGGTTTGTCAAAGATCAGATAGTTGTAGATGTGTGGCATTATTTCTGAGGCCTCTGTTCTGTTCCATTGGTCTATATATCTGTTTTGATACCAGCACCATGCTGTTTTGATTACTGTAGCCTTGTAGTATAGTTTGAGGTCAGGCAGTGTGATGCCTCCAGCTTTGTTCTTTTTGCTTAGGATTGTCTTGGCTGTGCAGGCTCTTTTTTGGTTCCATATGAAATTTAAAGTAGTGTTTTCTAATTCTGTTAAGAAAGTCAATGGTAGATTGATGGGGATAGAATTGCATTGAATCTATAAATTATTTTGGGCAGTATGACCATTTTCACAATATTCATTCTTTCTATCCATGAACATGGAATGTTTTTCCATTTGTTTGTGTCATTTCTTATTTCCTTGAGCAGTGGTTTGTAGTTCTCTTTGAAGAGGTCCTTCACATCCCTTGTAAGTTGGATTCCTGAGTATTTTATTCTCTTTGTAGCAATTGTGAATGGGAGTTCACTCAGGATTTGACTCTCTGTTTTTTTATTATTGGCGTATAGGAATGCTTGTGATTTTTGCACATTGATTTTGTATCTGGAGACTTTGCTCAAGTTGCTTATCAGCTTAAAGAGATTTTGGGCTGAGACGATGGGGTTTTCTAAATATACAATCAAGTCATCTGGAAACAGAGACAATATGACTTCCTCTCTTCCTATTTGAATACCCTTTATTTCTTTCTCTTGCCTGATTGCCCTGGCCAGAACTTCCAATACTGTGTTGAATAGGAGTGGTGAGAAAGGGCATTTTTTTTCTTGTGCCGATTTCCAAAGGGAATGCTTCCAGCTTTTGCCCATTCAGTATGATATTGGCTGTGGGTTTTTCATAAATAGCTCTTATTATTTTGAGATACATTCCATCAATACCTAGTTTAAGAGAGGAGAATCAAATAGACACAACAAAAATGATAAAGGGAATATCACCACTGATCCCACAGAAATACAAACTACCATCAGAGAATACTATAAACACCTCCATGCAAAGAAACTAGAAAATCTAGAAGAAAAAGATAAATTCCTGGACACTTAAACTCTCCCAAGACTAAACCAGGAAGAAATCAAATCCCTGAGTACACCAATAACAAGTTCTAAAATTGAGGCAGTAATTAATAGCCCACCACCAAAAAAAGCCCAGAACCAGACAGATTCACAGTTAAATTCTACCAAAGGTACAGAAAGGAGCTGGTACCATTCCTTCTGAAACTATTCCAAACAATAGAAAAAGAGGGACTCCTCCCTAGCTCATTATATTAGTCAGCATCATCCTGATACCAAAACCTGGCAGAAACACAACAAAAAAAGAAAATTTCAGGCCAATATCCCTGATGAACATCGATGTGAAAATCCTCAATAAAATACTGGCAAACAAAATCCAGCAGCACATCAAAAAAGATTATCCCAAACCATCAAGTTGGCTTCATCCCTAAGATGCAAGGCTGGTTCAACATACATAAATCAATAAATGTAATCCATCACATAAACAGAACCAATGACAAAAACCACATGATTATATGCAGAAAAGGCCATCGATAAAATTCAACACCCATTCCAGAGGTTCTTAACAAAGAGTATGACAACCACATCATGAACTTTCTTTTGCCCTTAAGCTATGTCTTCAAGACAATGTCCACAATTTGTAATTCATCCTAAAACTTTGTATTTTAATGGCCAAATATTTGAAATGATAGATTTATTTTTTAACTTTGAAAATCTTAGAATATATGGACTGTATATATTCTTTATCTATTATATTTGCAAATTGTTTTCCTGATTTCAGTTTTTTTCTTAATGTAACTTACCAAATTCACCTAGTAGCCATCAACTAATATTTTCAATATTAAGCTTCTAAACCACCTGGCAGAATGTTCAACTTTATTAGGAATATTTTCTGTCTTCCAATTTACCGCAGGTGAGAGACAGATTTACCAAATATGTTGCCACCACATAAAATGGATTTCCGCTTTCCTAGCTTCATATCAGTGTTTTCTCACCAATTACTAACAGTCCTAAAGACAATATTTTAGACATCTGTTATGTTAACACTTTACTTTCAGTACCAATTTCTTTATCAGTCAACTATTGCACAATAACATGACATACTACATCATGCCAAAGTGTCAAAAGATTACAACAACAAGTACTTATTCATATTTTATGGGTCTGCAAAAGGACTTTAGTCTGGGTTATGTAAACTGGCTTAGTTCCAGGTTGCAGATTTGGTTTATGTCTACTTCATGTATGTTTACTCTGAGGTCCAGGCTGAAGGAACAGTGGCAATATAGAGTACATTCTTCTAATGACAGATCACTGGAGCATAAATGGATAACTGTCTGAGCACAGTTAAAACTTTTGCTTCTGCCATATCCATTTAAAGTCCATTAGCCAAAGTAAAGCAAATCACATGCCAATGCCCAAAGGATAGTATCCACCCAACATAAAGGCATAACAACAGTGTGAATGTTATTGTTCTTATACAAGGAAGTGACAAATTAGAACCAATAATTTAGTCTACCATAACATCCAATACAAATTGGGCCAATTGAAAAACTTTCATTGATATTAACAACTACTCTTGTTCTACACAGACAATGAACAGCCCTTTCTACCGTGTAATTAAGTGTGAGTGTAGGGGAAAAGCTAGTCTCCAGAGAAAGACAAAAATGATCATATAAAGCAGAAATGTGAGAGGCCCAAGGAGCTCCCTATATGCCTAATACCTTTCCCTTTTCTGCTTCCATTCCTTCCTGAGACTCAGAACCTGTCTTCTGCCTCATTGAAACCTTCTCTTAACCTTTAAGTGTATTTTAATTTTAATCTTAAACTAGCTCAAGAGGTTTTCCTACAAGTTAAAATTAATTACCAATGAATACAGAGGGATATTTGTTACTGAGGGTCAAAGTCCTGTATTAGATTCTCATTGGGCACAACATCTCATCCCTGGCCATTGTAAAACTAGACTAGAATGTTCCTCAGGTCACTTTTAGCTTAGAAGTTCTAGAGGACGTTACCTTGAGTGATTTGGCTGACATGGATAATCTGTGCCTTCATCACATTAGCAAGGGTTACCTAGTCATTGAATACCACTCCAAAAATAGGTGGATAACTTAACATACTACAGTGTTTCACAGACAACTCAAAGCATGTATACCCCCCTGGTAGAGCATAAAGATTACCTAAGTATCCACTAAGTATCTTCTTTCTGGGTTCAGAGTAAGCACATTAATTCCAGTTTATTGTCGTTTTAATGCACACACACACACACACACACATAAACAATAAATAAACATTGTTTTTTATAAACAATAAAAAAATAAAAAGGAATAAACAGCACAGTGAGTTTACTTTATAGATGAATGTCTTTGCAGTTAGCAATGAGCTGAATGTAGAACATGGCTCGGGGTTAAAATCGTTTTGTTGTTTTCTGGGCACAGGGCCATTCAATCAATCAACTTCACTCACTCTCCACTTCCTCAGGAAACTGGATGATGAGTTGAAGGATCATGGCCTTGGAGACATTGCTGATGAACATGGCAGAGATGCTGTCTCCCCCAAAGGGCAGATAGCAACAGTCTGATATAAGCAAGATTTATTTTTCTTATTTAGTCAGAGAGCTACACTACTGAAAGATACATGTGAGTTCCAGGTTCCTTCACACATCCCAGAACAAAATCTCCTACAGTCTATACTGAGATGGATTACAGAGTTCTCCAGAATCTATAGAGTTGGACTATAGAGTTATCCAGAGTCAACTTATCCAGGTGTTAGATCCAGCCACTTAACAAAAAATACGAGATGGCACCAGTCTCTTTCCCTCTTGGGGTGGCAGTGTTATTTACATCAGAGTGAGTTGGATTGGAATACAATATACATAATTTACTAGTGACATGACATTAAGCAAATTGCTTAATCTCTTTAAGGCTCATGTGTAAGGTGGTGATAATAATGCCTGCCTCATGAAGCTATTGCATTATAAGAAGATGATATGTGCAAAGCATTCAGCACAGTGTCTGACAAATAGTAAGATTTGTTTTTATCTTCCCTGCTATTTTCTCTTATCTTGCCTTGTTGCAGTAATATTATATATGGATACAGTATGGATGACACACCTTTTTAGGAGAAAATAAAGGCATTACCTTTTGACAGTTTAATATCTATTGATCTTTCCTTCAGCCTTATAGGAGTATTCACCGGACTAGAGCAGCTGTCTCCCTCTCCAGACTCTCTAAGGTATTCTGACTTCTGTGCTATGTCTCCATAGAATATTAGAGAAAAAGGAGCTTTAGAGTTATTTATTTTACAGATGAAGAAAGAGACACCTGAAAGGATGAAGTAGCTTGCTCAAGGTCATTCAGCTAGGTGGTAGCAACACAGAGATTAGACTCTATTCTAGACCACATTTCACTTTGCCATCCAACCTAATGTCTAAAAACAAAGTCACAAGTTTCTCTGGTTAGCTCCCTGCTAATTTTTTAGCTAAAACCACAATAACAAAAATATAATAACAATAATGAAATAAAAAAGGGTCTTTTTCTTTCACTTATTCTTAGCTTCAGATTATGTGCTTATATATTAAAACTAAGGTTTCACAAGCAGAAAACAGAAACACAAATAACTTTGGGTAGATTTCAGAAATTAGTGTGAACTAAATCAGTCTATAAAAACCAAATACCTTAAAAATCAATAATCTTTGAAGGATCTACCACAGTGTCCAATAAGAGAAGACAGAGGCCCTCTCAGAAACCCCACGAACCTTAGGACCCAGGAACACTCAGCAGGAAACCTACAGTATGACTCAAAAACAAGCTTAGTTAAAACACACAACAGTGAACAAAGCTGGACCACCTGCGTGGCTGAGACCTACTATTTGATTTAAAGAAAAAAAAAAGAAAGAAAAAGAAAATCCCATTGTTTTAGTTTGTCCCAGGAGAGCTCTGTTGTGGTTGCTTTAACATCCTGTGAGAGGGTACCTGTGTAAATTAGCCAGGCCTGAAAATTTAAAGCTGTTCAGCAGTAGGACCAAAATATGTAAGAGGCATTGGTAGGATGTGCCTGCAGATTATTAGTACTGGAGGTGAGAATAATGAAATGTGACTTAGATGCAGAGAATGACTGTTTTCACACTTGACATAACTTTCAGCCATGTTTTATGCTATGCACAAAGCAAACAAAGAGAATAGCTAAAGATGCTACATTCTGAAGATAATGACTACCAGAAGCATCAAAATCTCACTGTCTTTTGGGTAAAACGGGCAGTGAGTACAGCAGAGTCTAGGTGAAAGGAAATCTACAAGGGTTGAGGACATCACAGGAAATGGGTATCAATCCCCCAGATCCCACAGATTTGGGCTGAGCTCTGTACCTCATCTCTGGTCATCTTTTGTTGGATCTTTGGCCATTCAATTTAGGTGGTTACAGTATCATGCTTGGCTAAACTTTCAATTCCAACTCATACATTTTCTAAAAATTGTGATTATAAAACCCTATTTCTGAAATAGATTCATTGTTTTCAACTGTCTCTATCACTTTGTGTGGAATGCTCTTCACCAATGCAGACTTAGTACAATAACTATTTTAAGCAATTTTTATGCTTCTGCTTACCTAATTTTCAAGTTCCTGAGTCTTCCTATAAAAAAGCCCATCAAATATTTTTTACTCCCTCATATTTTTACAATACCTATGTCCTTTATCCCAGCAACAACTCTGGAATAGATTTCTCCTCCTAAAATTACTAGCATTGCCTCTTTTTAAAATTGACACCTGTAAATGCTGGATTTTAAATTTACCGGTTCACTGTATTCACATCTTTGAATGATTTAGTTTCCGAATGTGGAGAAACTTTGCCTATCTCTAACAGGGAATCCCTTCGCTCATCTAATCCAGTCCGTACATCTACATGAATTTGGATCTCCTAATTGATATATCACACCAATCCATTAACTGTAGACTACTCTGAGAAACTATTAATTTTCTCAAGACATAGGAAATTATTGTTAACCTTAACTAGTATTATAACCATTTTTTGCTGGTAAATGCTTGGCAACAGACTCTCAAAAAAAAAAATAGCCCTGATTTCTAGTGTTGGCCAATTTTCATGATGTAAATACTCCTACCATTTTTGACTTCACATTACATATTTGACATGATTGAACAAAATTGATCAGAGCACACAATCAGCTCTCACAAGCCAATATAACCCAGCCCCAGCACACCACTGAATAGAGTTTACTTAACAGTGCACTTTCTGCTGTAAAAAAGTAAATTTATCCTTTTTTGTCTGTTTACAGATTGAATTAGAAATAAAAAGTACACATATATACACAACCACAAACACACATGGACACATATATGAAAAGATACAGAAGCATAGGAGAAATTGTCCATCATCCACAATAGAAAATGTAACTATTAAGTAGAGATATTCTATGTGTTTGGAGTGTGGGTGTTCTGTTGTATAAACAGGAATTATAACAATATACTAGCACACAGTTGGAATATTTCTTTGATGACTTAAAAAGGCAGCAAACATGTTTCCACGTAGAAAATGCTTTGTTTTCTCAATTCATTTGTTTTTAATGGTCTCACAAAGGTCTTTGAATTTGGGCAGTTGCTCTCCATTCATTCTCAGATATGGTTGTAACATACAGTGACTAATCCAACAAAAAGCTGTGCATAATGTACTCTGTAGCAGCACGGCCCTAAGGACCAGTGGTACCAGACAGTGAAATAGACAGGGTTCTGTCTTCATAAAGTTTTCTTTCCAGTAGGAAAAGATACATCTGCGTGTTTAGCTATGCAATAGTGTGATTAACTATAATTGCTTTGGGGGAAACGTATAGGATCTTATGAGAACTTATGACAGAAAAACTGATCTAGAATGGGAGTAAGGGTGGTCAGAGAACTTTTCTCTGAGGATGTGATAATTAAGCAATAATACAATAAGTGAGGTTTCATTGGAGAAAGAGGATGATATTGGATAGCACAGTAAAACCCAAAGAAACTACAGCATGTGGAGGCATGAGGTGTGGAGGCATGTGCCACTCTTTAGGACGTTGGTCATGGCCAGTGTGGACAGGATGCGGGGAAGATGGCCAGAGATGAGACTGGAGAGACAAGCAAAGGCCAGATCAGTCAGGGCCTGCTGTTACAGATTTTGAATTTTATTCCAAAAACAACATTAGTTGTGCTAGGAGATGGAGGGAGGGTTAACAGGAGAGTAAAAGGCAGGAAAATAGGGTCTGGAGGCAGGGAACATAAGGCCAATCGATTCACACTTCAGCCGTGACAGGAAATATCCTCTCCATAGGGCGTAGACCAAGTAAATGACTTTGTAACTTTACTTCATCCTCTCCATTTACATAGGGCATACACCAAGTAACCGATGGAATCCTCTAGGGGGTAAACTCCCAAAAATTCTGTAACAGGACTTTTGAGCTGCTATGCTTGGTCCTGCTCCCACACTGGAGTGTACTTTCATTTTCAATAAATTCTTTCATTCCTTCCTTGCTTGGTTTGTGCATTTTGTCCAATTCTTTGTTCAAAATATCAACAACCTGGACACCTTCCACCATAACAAAACTATGGCATCAAATGGATATAAGATGAAACACGTCTTGATTCCTCCTAAAATATTGCTGCTTTGGGGTGATATAAAGAAATATTTCATTGAACATCACTCCTACACCTGAGTATCTTTTTACAAACAAACCCTAAGAATGCCATCAGATGCCTTACCCTTTGTGGCACCCACCTGGAAACTCTGCTTCCCACTACCCTAACGGGTAGAGTGGGAAAGAATCTGGTGCTTTTTGTAATCTCTGGAAATGACAAAGCCTTCTTGAGTGCTACCTGCCAGTCTCCTATTAGTTGTAGAAATTTAGTACCTTGAGAACTTACAGTTTCAAAACTGAGAATAGGAGGGAGTTTTCAGGGGTGGAGGAAGGGAATGAAGTGGTTGTGGGTGAGACAAGCAACAGATATGTTACAATTTTAAATTTGGAAGAGATAAATCTCCTTCAAAACTACCTTTCTCACTCCATTCCCCAAACTTTCCAGCGCTAATGTTCCAGTTTTTGTTATGCAGGTTAACATAGGTACAAATGAATTTTTAAATGGTTAAGTATCAATTTGAAGTTAACAACCTGAGACTTGACCACATGCACAGAAATTACCAAAATCAGCACCTTGAGATTGGTTTCACATGGAGAGTGAAGAAATTAGGCAGGGAATTTGCTATTGATTCTTGGCTGCTAGTCCTGCCTCACATCCATTCGGAGAGACATGTTTATTTCTCTCTCCTCAACTCATCCTTTCCTTTAATGTGCCCTGGCACTACCTGTCTGCATTCTTCCTCCCCTCCAGCCAAAACAAAGCCAACCCAACAAACAAAATGCCACTCCCTTACCCCTGTCTTTTTTGCTACCGCTTTCTTTCCTTGCTTTTAAATTTTTATACTTATTGATCTCCTTATTGAGGTTAAATTGACTAAAAGAAAATTTCTCCAGAATTGAACATAAGAATATCATGTCAAGAACTCCTTAATAGCTTCATTACATGGTGGAATAAGATTCCAGGAAAAATAGTAAGAGGGCAATGACGTGAATTATTTAAAACACAACTGGACAAAGTCATGGAAGATGTGCCACCAGCAATGTTCCAGCTTTGGCCAAATGGGAGTGAAGAAAATGACCATAAAAGATTGTCTAGCCTCAGCCCCATCTTTCTCTAGGCTAAAATCTATACATCCTACTAAAATCAGCTACATGTATAGACCAAAAGATTCCTTGCTTTTTCTGCTACCACATATATTAAACTAAGGGGAAAAAAAAGAATTATCCCTGCTTCAATTACCGAAAAGCAGCCTAAATTCACAAGCAAAAATCTGGACTTGGGTTTTAGGATTCAAGTTCTAATTCCAGGCCTGATTCTATAGCAATTCTATGCAAATTGCATGGGAAAAGTTCAGTATGTAACATTTTATGACAAACATGGTTACTTATACATCACTTCCTGCAATTCTAAGTGTCATTTCTACCCACAAATGAGTAATGCTTTTTTTCCATAAGAAAGTACCATTTTACAACTACAAAGGATCATAGTAATTACTCTGGGGTCAATTAATATTTTTGTTTGTTTTTTAATGCATCCCACCTACCGAGTCTGGCCCAAGCCAAAATCCTATGTGTGATCTTTCAGGCCTGACCACAGGCAATTACAGGGCTCTGTCTGACAGGCCTTATGGGGGAAAGCTGTACTTGCCAAACAAGACCTAGTACATAGTGCACTGCAGTTCTCTGAAGGAAACTGCATTCAAGGACTCAGGCTCAGCCAAATCCATTTAGAGGCTTCCACATTGGAAGTTCTAAGGCACTTCACAGGAGCCTCTCCTAAGGCCTCTTTATCAAAGGCCTTAACTTTTCTTCACTCTGACCCAAAATTCTTTCACTTCTTGTGGAGAAAAGGGAACTTTTATACACCGATGGTGGTGCTATCGATTAGTGTAGTCGTTTCAGAAAATAGTATAGAGGTTTCCCAAAAAAACAAAAATTAGAATTAACTTAGGATCCAGCAATTCCCCTACTGGTATATATCCAAAGGAATTAAAATCAGTATGTAGAAGAGATATCTGCCCTTCCTTGTTCATTATAGCATTACTCACAATAGCCAAGATAACGGAAATAATTGAAGTGCGTATCAACAGATGGATTTGTAAAAAGTGGTATTAAACACAGTGGAATACCATGCAGCCTCTTAAAAACAGGAAATTCTGTCCTTTGCAACAACGTGGATAAACCTTATCTGATGCTAAGTCAGATAAGCCAGGCACAGAGGCAAACACTGCATAATCTCACTTCCATGTGAAATCTAAAAATGTTGAACTCATGGAAGTAGAGTAGAATGGTGGTGATGAGGGGCTTTAGGAGGGGTTTGTGGACTGGGAAAGGAGAGAAGTTGGTCAAAGGGTACAAAGTTTCAGTTAGCCTTCAGGAATAAGTTCTGGTGTTGTACTGTACAGCATGGTAACTATTAATAATAATGTATTGTATATTTCAAAACGGCTTAAAGAACAGATTTAAAATGTTATCACCACCAAAAAAAAAAGATAAGTATTTAAGGTATGAATATATCAATTAACCTGATTTGAACATTCCATAATGTATATATGTTTTGCAACACCACATTGTACCCCCTAAATCTAATGAATGTTATTTGACAATTGAAAATAAAATATTTTTCCACTCCTGCCTTTTCCCCCAATCCCTTCATCTGGCCCCCTGGGTCCAGAAAAAGGCAAAAGCCTTTTCTTCATGGCTTCTCAGCAGTGAGGCAACTCCTTCATCTGCACTGCTTGTCATCCAATCCTAGCCTGGTGCCATTCCATGGGGAAAAGCGAAACACTGAGGATCTGGAACCTATTTTTTCATCTGCCTCTTGCACGCACTGTCTCAGGGAATAAGGGCTTGATTGATAACTTTCAATTTGGCTCATTGTCCCCACATCTGGCAGCTTGACACCAGCCTTGCAAAATATTACGGAAAACTTTTTAAACACAAAATATTTTAAATAGACCTATCAAGGCATTGAGGTAAATTAACTATCCTATCTCTTAACAGACTAGGCCTAAGGAAAGGTGAAGTGGCTTCTCAGACAATGGTGAAAGTGAGATAAACATAGCTGTCATCCCTCTACAACTTTTCAATAAAAACCCACTGTGTTCCAATAAGCCAGTAGCACCATCGGCAGAGCTCCCATAGGTTTGGGGCTCTGTAGTAGACAAAATAATGTTTGCCCTAAAAATGACTGCATTCTAATCCTTGAACCCCCTTTCATGACAAACGGATCTCAACAGATCAGATTAAGTCAAGGATCTTAAGAATGAGAGAAGCTCCTGGATTAGCTAGGTGGACCCAATGTAATCACAAGAGTTCTTAAATGTGGAAGAAGGAAGCAGAAGAGGCTTTCAGAGTGACATGATGAAAAAGGATTTGGCCCACAACTCCTGGCTTTGAAGATGGAGAAAGAGGGCCTTGGCCCAAAGTATGCAGATAGGATCTAGGAACTAGAAAGGGCAAAGAAGCAGGTTGTCTCCTGGAGCCTTCAGAAGGAATGCAGCCTTTCCAACAGCTTGACTTTAGCCGATTTGCACTGCATTGGCCTTCCATCCAGCAGCACGGTAAGATAATAAATTTGTGTTGTTTTAAGCCACCAAGTTTGTGGCAACTTTTTACAGAAATAATAATAAACTAATACAGGCTCTTTCACAAACACCTTTTCGCTTGATCCTCAAAACAGCTTCTTGAGGCAGGTATTATTATTATCATTAACTCGATTTAAAAAATTACTTCCCGTTTCTGAGCTTTAGTTTGTCCATTTTACCTGAAGCTCAGCAAGGGGAAATCGTTTGCTAAATGTTTCATAGCTATAAGAAGTAGAGCTGGAACTCAAGCACAGACATATGTGATTGTCTTCTTTCTCTTATATCCTCTGACTTTTTGAGTGTTTTTGAGACCTCAGCCTCAAGAACAACTCAGATGACTCACATTACTAAATACCTAGTGCCTCTCAACCCAGTACTCAATAAATGTCTGGTGCTACAGATTGTTGATATGGTTCCTCTCTCACTTTATATGTTAAAGCCTAATCCTCAATGTGGTAATATTTGGAGGGTGATTAGGTCATGAGGACAGAGACGTCTTGAATGGGATTAATGCCCTCATAAAAGAGACCCCAGAGAGCTTGCTTCTCCTTCTCCCATGTGAGAATACAGCAAGAAGACAACCACCTACGAACCAGGAAGTTCACCAGCACTGAGCCTCCCAGCATTTTGATTTTCGGCTTTTTACACTCCAGAACTGTGAGAAATAAACCTATGTTGTTTCTAAACCACTTTGTTCATAGAATTTTGTAACATCAGCTCAAATGGACTGAGATATCTGGCCAAATAACTACATGTAAATTCAATGTTTTAATCAGTATCTCCAGAAGCAATAGCTTCTTATCTACTTGCAATTGATTTTCATGCACAGGAAAATGCTCATGGAAACTATCTTGGATTATATGTCACTGGGATGAAGGCAATTCACCCTGCACCTGATCATCACCATGGTCACTTTGCAGGGCTGTCTGATCCCTGGCATCCTTATCAGCTCCCCCTTCACCACCATGGACCAGGGCACTTAAATACCTCTCCATGTGCTTTCAGCAAGCAGCAACTACTTACTGTTGATTAAAATTAGCAAAAAGGCCAAACAATGTTTATCACCCCACTGTCATGGGCAAGAGCTTGCTCTCTCCTGCAGCTGATGGGTTCCTTTTGCCAATGATAAATAACCATCAAAAACTTCAAACTCTGGCCTAATGGATGACAAGTGCAAAAGTAGCAAACTGGTGGATGTGGAATTAATGCTCTGAATATAGTGAACTTTTCTCCGGAGAAAAATGTGCCTCAGTAAAGAAATTAATCAGATCTCTGCTCACTTGCCCTTTGAAGGTGAACTACTCAACATTCACTTCTCTTTTCTCCCTGACAGGAAGGGTGCTGACATGTCACCTGCCCGAACTAATATGTGATTTCCTAATCTACTGGATATCTTTTTCCATTGAATAATTCCTATATTCTCAGGTCCTGCTTTCTAATTCTTAGCAAATATCCATCTCAGAAAAAAATAATAAACAGAATTACTTCTTTCAATTTTTGTTTCGTGTTTCTCTGCTCTCATGGTTCCCTGAGAAAAGACTTGCCTTTGTAGGAAACAGCTGCCTCCACAAGCAGCCAGTAGAACTGGAGTCCCAGATGCCAGGCCAGAGTGAGTCAGCAGGCAACACTCTGAATTCTCTAAAAGTTGCCAACAAATGAAATATCTGGAGTTGGTCCAGTTACTTGGGACCGTTGTAAATAGTGGTACTGATATAGCAATAAGTACAATAATAACAAAATAATAATGCCATATAGTTATTGAGTATTTCTTTTGGTAGAAATAATAAGAACATTTAATTTCTTTTCTCACTTAATCATCACATAAACCCCAGCAGGCACATATTAATATTCACACATTTTTCTCAGAGGAGAAAATTGAGCTTTAAAGAAATGAAATGCATTTCTGAGGATCACTTGCAGACAGACCTGGGTTTGATGCATAAGTGAGTACACTTTCCGCTACCACTTGGCAGAGTTAGAGTGCATGACTAGCTTTCGTCGTTAGTGACTTCCTTTAGCTACATGTGTCTGACTCCATTTCACCTTGTAACCATTACTACAATTCACAAGAACCAGGCTAAATGGAAGCAGATGGAGATGCATGGTCAAAATGAGAAGCAGTCTAATTAAAAGGCCAGGCAGAATACTAAAGTAACTTTTCAGTCTAAACCGTTAAGACAGAAACAGCAAATCTATATTCAAAGCTAATAATATGGAAATTAATCCAACCAGGTAAAAGCCAAGGTTGGAACAAAAGGCAGGTAGTAGAGCTTGGATTAATTACCCAAGCTGCCTCACACCGGGAATGTTATCTAATTGCAGTACAATGTATTTCTGCAACTCAAGACAGAGTAGAAAGAAGATCAGACTACCTTAATCCTCATATGTTCAGTATAGCCATAGTGACATGCAGGAGAATTTAGGTGGTACAGAAAAAAAGTATTTAAAATAACCGTTTTTGCAGATATCAGGAAGAAATAAAGCTTATGTAGGCCATTTAACTAATGATTTTATGTTTGGGATGAGGCTAAAAGTGCATAGGTAAGTAGTGTTGATAGAATTTAAAGTCAATATAAGGAAGAACACTAAGTAAACAAACTAGTGGTAAAGGTATGGAAAACTGGATAAGGTCACAGTCACTAAGCTCTTACGATAATATTGCTTAAAGTAGGGGTAATATTTTATTAGAAAATATAATTGCAACATTCCCAGCCAGGAAAGACACATGACTAAACATCTAATTGGACAATATTTCCTGTGATTCCCTTGTAAGCTCACCAATGTGCTGATTTATTGAGAGTTGAAAAAATAAGAGGATGATAAAATCCCTACTACCTCTCTTCAAGCAGCATCTATTATGGGGACAAAATAAAATCCCCAGAAAAAAATTGGCAAATAATAGTATGAATCTCAGAAAGCCTAATGATATATATTCAGAGACATAAGGAAACAGTGAGGCATGGAGTGGTTAGGGAAATTTCGTGAAATGGAGGAAATATAGCCTGACCCTTGAAGGATACATTGAATTTCCCAAAGTATGGGGAAAGGGAGAAATATGTAAGGCTAAATAGTATTAGTCAAAGTAGAATGAATGTGTTGCATTTTATGAGGATGTACAGGTGAGGTAGGGAGGAAATGTGAATTAAAAAGGGAAGGTGGTGTTGGGATTAAGTAATCTTACTGTAATTAATATGTCCAAATAATTCAACCAACATGAAAGCCTGGGATTAGTGCCTGTTGTCTATTGGGAAATTCCCAGACTGATAGTGACAGAAGAGTCTTCCCATCTGATCAAGCCCTTCTCTTCAATGAATAATAGGGCTCAAAGATCACCTCTTTCAAGCAATCTCTTTGAAGACAAAATCTATAGTGACAGAAGCAAACATACTCATTGATAAACCAACTACAAAATGACCTAGCAAGTGTCATGTGTCAAGCACTATACTAGTAGGCTCTGAAGATATCGAAACGTACAAAAGAGTCATCTAAATTAAAAAAAACACCTCACAATCTAGAGAAGAAGACACAAAAATAAACATCTGATTACAATAGAGGATGAAAATCCTCTATTTATGGAAGCAGTCGACAGAAATTGTAGGTATCATATTGGAAAATCAACCAATTCATTCTGGTGAGAGAAAAGAAACAGGTTGGCCGGGCACAGTGGCTCACACCTGTAAACCCAGCACTTTGGGAGGCCGAGGTGGGTGGATCACCTGAGGTCAGGAGTTTGAGACCAGCCTGGCCAACATGGTGAAATCCCCTCTCTACTAAAGATACAAAAATTAGCTGGGCATGGTGGCGCATGCCTGTAATCCCAAGCTACTTGGGAGGCTGAGGCAGGAGAATCGCCTGAACCCGGGAGGCGGCCATTGCGAGGAGCTGAGATCCCGCCATTGCACTCCAGCCTGGGCAACAAGAGTGAAATTCCATCCAAAAAAAAAAAAAGATAGCTGAGTGCTAACTTAAAGGACAAGCAGACCCCTATAAAGTCAATAAGGTAAGGAAAAGTACGGAAAAAAGAGAAAATACCATATGTAAAAACAAAGGTATAAAAGAAAGCAGTATTCAGAGAATAATAAAAATTTCAGAACACTAAAGTGTAAGCCACATTGAAGTAAAAGATAAACGGATAAAGTTAGCAGCAAAGGCAGCTTATAAATTGGATTAGATGAACTCTCCCACTAAAAAGAATTATCAGTATAGTCCTCTCTTGGTATCTGTGGAGGATTGGTTCCAGGAATTCCTAAGGATACCAGAATCTGCAGAGGCTCACATCCCTGATATAAAGCGGTGTATGGTTGCATATAACCTCTGTACATTTTCCTGCACACTTTAAATCGTCTCTAGATTACATATAAAACCAAGACAATGTAAATGCTATATAAACAGTTGTTATACTTTGTTTTTTGGGGAGAAATGACAGGGGAAAAAAGTCTGTACATGTTCAGTACAGATGCAACCTTTTTAAAATATTTTTAATCCACAGTAGATTGAATCCATGGATGTGGAACCACAGAGATACAGGACCAACTGCACATATGCACACATACATACATATATGATATATATGGTTATATGTTTGCATTGAAGAGCAACCAACTCAAACAGTACCTGAGGGGCCATAATATGAGAGACAAGGAAAATACACAGGTGAGCAACACATTACTTTTGACTTTTTTCTGACGGCATTTTCCACTGTGCAGTGCACGGAACATATCTCCAAGTACTAAATACCAATTTCAGTGGATTTAAGAATCTTCAGTGTCAGAGATTAAATTCCAGAACCACCAGACAGCAGAACTATAAGAGACAAAGTCTTAGAAGAGAGAGAGTCACATAGAAAGAAGTCCCAAAATCTCCATACAGATATTCTCATTTTTATTCTCATTGAGTATCCCCATACTCTTCACCCACTGGGAAAACTCCACAAAACACAGCACAAAATATAATCTAAGGAGCAGAGATACCAGCGGTCATTCAGTGCTGAAGAGATGAAAACTGGAGTTCAAATATTGCCAAGAAGGGCCTTAATAAACATCCTGGGATCTCTTCAATATCCCAAAAAGGCTTAGCTTTAGGAGTCAAGACCATTCTCTAGAATTAAACCCAAAACTGAAATAGATCAATAAAACCTAGAACCATTCTTGAGAGAATAAAGCTTACTTGCTGCAACATGACTTGCCTGACAAAATTTAAGCATCTTTGAAGAAAGAAAGCATCAACAAGATTCCCAACTTCATTTCATTTAGAAGTCCATCATTCAATCAATAAATTATAATATACAGAAAAAACAAAGACTAAGTGCCACCCACCAAATAAATGGGGTAAAAGAAAAAAGGAAAATTCAAAAAAAAGTTAGACTTTCCAGACAGGAACTTTAAAATAATTATAATTCTTATATTCAAAAATAGAGGAAAGGAGGGAAATTCTCAACAAAGACTTAATACATGAAAATGTGTCAAAACAAAAATTTTAGAAATGAAAAATTCAATCACTAAAATTAAGTATTGGATATATATAATGTCAGATTTGAAATAGCAGAAAGCCTGTAGAAAATATCTAAATTTAAGGCAGAGACCAAAAATGATAGAAAATAGAAAAAAAGAAGACTATAAAAAACTCATGAGATATGTTTAAAAGATATACAAGGCACGAAGTAAGACATTTCAGAAGAAAAAATCTGAAGAAATACTAACCATTTTTAACTGACAAGATTCAATCATATTTAGGAATCCCAAGGAGGAAAAATTACAAAGAAAGCTCTACCTAAGCAAATCACATGTAAACAATTAAAAAGCAACGAAATGATAAGTTAAGAGCATTCAGAGGCAGGGGGAGTTGGGTGGAGGATGTATTACCTTCAAGAAAATAATAGCCTTCGGGCTGATTTAATCATGTGAGTAATTAAAAACAAAAAGCAAAGTGAAGGATCTGTTTAAAGTGCGAAAAGGAGAAAAAAAAAAAGTGCAGTTCTAGAATTTTATCCCTGAGAGACTATGTCCCACAATTTACAGCAATGTATAGGCATTTTCAGATTTACTAATTGGGAACAATCTATTGCCCATATATCTGCCTACAAAACATATTAAAGCTGCAGAATAATTATCCCAGCTGTTAAGTACAAAACTACAGCAAAGCGTGAAAGGCACGGGACAGAGAAAAGGTCACAGTTTAGGTTCCCAGGATGTATACAGGAAGAACACAGAGGGTTACTGTCAGAATCAACACCTTTGGGGATTAAAGGAAGCAGGATGGGCATAGGAATAAATTTGGCTGCTGTACAATGACAACAAAGGCCTCCACTGATCCTCCAAGCCGTTCTACCCTCTTATCTCCCACTCACTGATGAGGCCTGCCCAATCTAGGACAAATGGCTGTCTTCACCCAAGTGCGAATGCTAAGAAGGGCAACCAGGTTTTGAGTTATTGGCTATTTACCTACCGGCAGCTGGGACAATGGGTGTGCTCATCCTAAAGGGATTGTAGCAACACTGTGTCTGCTACAAGCTGCCTCTTGGGAGCACTTTGATCTACTTATATTAGTTCGGGGAGGAGATTTTTCAGGATTCTGGCAGGCTACCTTTTTTTTTTTCTTGGATGAAATGTATAAGGAGAAGACGTGTAATATTAATTAGAAGCCTCACTACCACAGCTGTTTTCTAGGCCTAAACAGATAACTTACTTCCTTTTTCTACCATCGATTTTATATTCCCTCTATTTTCTTTTTCTACCATCGATTTTATATTCCCTCTATCCCAGGGCCTCTGCCGATACAGGTGAACTTCCTGGTGACATGACACAGACCCTCATTCCCAGTTAAGTTAGCAGGCCTTTCTCCGGGTGAAGTTGATGCTTTTGTTCATTTGCCACCGATGCTGGCCAAGACACTCCCATGCAGATCGTTTAGGGGCCAAATATTTGCTTTCCTGACCCATTTTATAACAGTGGCCTTAGATCTTCCTGGTGATCACAGCCCATGACCCCTTTCATTATCTGATGGGTTGAGGCACTAAAAATGTTTGGGTGACAGTTACAGTTTGTAATTTAGTTGTGCCCTGGCTGTCTGGAAGTTAAGACCTCTGAACTTAACTCCGAATAGGTTTTTCTCAGCAGATGCTGGGCCGTAAACAGCGGCTCCACCCATCCCGTGCTTACACCCCTCATCTACCACCACATGATAATGGAGGTACTTGCACCAGCCTCCTCCCAGGAAGGAAACAACCAAGCTTCCTTGTTCCTCTCATCTAAATGTGAACATTAGAAAGAACTATAGGACTCTGGGCAGGAAACTGTGGCACCTTGCAGTACTTGGCAGAATGCCATAATTAGTTACCTAATTATGACCTAAAGAGCTGCACAGGAGAGATTGATGGATGTGAGATGTTTGCGGCAAGAGTCAGCCTTCCCTTCAGTGTTTCGCTTCTTCTTGATGTTGCCAGGTTCCAGCTTGGCTCCCACGACATGATCTGCTATTTACCGACTTGCGTCGTGACTAAAGTAAAAAGAAAATCAATAAGCTGTCTGTCCCGCGTCTGATGCTGATGATATTTGCCTTCTGGCTCACCCACCTCCTCCACACCACCGGCTCTGGGAGACTCGCTGCCGGCTCCTATTACATCCTCACCATCCTTCTTGGTGTGTGGTAAGGAAAGCTCCAGGATTGCCTGTTTTCCTCTGATTCACGATGCATTCTCATCCTCCCCAGATTTTGTATCTAGCATATTATTGGAGACAGTTGGAATCACTGCAAAAGGATAGAATTTGGAATTTGGCAAGCTAAGCCTCTAGTCTTCCAACGTGACTTTGAGCAAGGCACCTTATACTTCGAGGCATCTCAGACAGGAAGGAGTTGAATTGAAATATTTTCACTTTGCCTCTAGCTAACTAGTTTTGTGATTCTATGATCAAAGATATTTCAGGGATTTTCACATGCCAAAGATTTTTCAAGAAGGAATAGGTGTTTTACATAACCTTGAAACGTTTTAAGAATGAGATAGGCCTGGTTCATTGCCACTGCTTCTGTCACAGGACATCTATTTGATCATACCTAGATTATGAATGAACGTGAGTGCATTTAGTTAGCTAATTGTAAGGTATTGAATGAGGGTGGTGTCAAATCAAATACAGGGTGACTCACGTCACAAGTGAGTGGCCCTAGTTAACCCTCAGTTTCTTTATCTATAAATTTAGGATATTACCTGCCTCACAAGGTTTCCATAAAGATAACATGAGACAATAGGTATAAATCACTTAGCACAGTGCCTAAGTATATTAGCTGTTTTACATACCTTGCAGCACTCTGTGGGTTTTGAACATAATCACGATTGCAAGGGCAGTAATTAAGTGAATAACAAGTAATATTCATGTTTACAAGATGACGAAGAATGTTTCTTGCCTCCCTTTGCCTCATCAGCTCTTATAAGCAGGACTATAAAAACTATTGAGTTGTAAACCCTCCAGCCTTTCTAAACATACAATTTAAAAAAATAGGTATGTAATGTTTGAAGCTATCAATACAGTAAAAGCATTGTGAAGGATGGGGAAATTGAATCTAAAATGTATGTATCTTTATGGAAACGTGCTATACAGCCCCAGGAATCATGGGCAACACTTTAGAAGCCTCTACCATGTGCCATTCACATGTACAACACCCCTTCCAAGTAGATATTAATACCACTCTCATTTCAATGAAGATAGTCTGTCTAACTTTCAAACTTATGCTAAGTTTTGTTTTGTTTTTTTTTTTCGAGACAGTCTCGCTCTGTCACCCAGGCTGAAGTGCAGTGGTGCAATCTCAGCTCACTGCAACCTCCACCTCCCAGGATCAAGTGGTTCTCCTGCCTCAGCCTCTCAGGTAGCTGGGATTACAGGTGTGCACCACCATGCCCGGCTAATTTTTCTTTTTTTTCTTTCTTTTTTTTTTTTTTAGAGATGGGGTTTCAACATGTTGTTCAGGCTGGTCTCAAACTCCTGACCTCGGGTGACCTGCCCACCTTGGCCTCCCAAGTGCTGGGATTACAGGTGTGAGCCACCACACCTGGACAAAAGCTAAATCTTACAAAGTCCACTTAATCAGTTTTTTTTTCTTTTGTGGTTCTTGCCTTTTAGGGCCTATTGAGGAAAATTGTGATTCCTTAATGATCATGGAGATTTTCTCCTATTATTGCTTAATATTGTATGGTTTCAGTTTAGGTATATGATCTATTTGAGTAAACTTTTTTATATAGTGTAAGGGTCAAGGTTATTTTTTTTTCCAAATGGATAACCAGTTGTTCCAGCTTCATTTCTTGAAAAGGTTATTCTTTTACATATTTAACTACCCTGACACTTTTACTGTAAATCAATTGAATACACACACACACACACACACACGCACACACACACAATTCCTTTGATCTTACTGTTCTATTCCTTTTAATATTGTAGAAATGTTCTTGTAGAAATTTCTTATAGAAACATTAGTTTTAGTTGCTAGTAATTTTTGGTCTTCTGGCCATGCAATATTTTACCCCATTTGCTTTGTTTATATCTAAGTGGTTCATATTTTGATGTTATTATAAATATTATTGCTTTTGTAATTTTATTTTCAATTGTTTATTGCTAGTATATAGCAGTATAATTAATTCAAGATTATGAAACTTGTATCATATGACCTTGCTACATTCACTTCTTAGTCTAGTAGATTTTTTAAAAACTTACTGACATATAATCTGTAAATTAAGACAGTTATATTTTTTCCTGTCTTGTCTTTATGCCTTTAATTTAATCTTTTTCCATCATGAAACTGACTAGGACCTCTAGTACAATATTGAATGGAATTGCTGAGAATATATAGCCTTGTATTATTCCCATCTTAACCAGATGATGTTTATTCTTTCATCTGTAAGTATGATTTTTCGCTGTGGTTTTTCATAAATGTCCTTTATCAGATTGAGGAAGTTCTTTTCTATTCCTTGTTTGTTCCATTTTTTTTATAATGAATGTATGTTGACTTTTGTCAAATGCTATTTCAGCATGTATTGAGATAATCACATGGGGCTTCTTTTCATTTTGTTAACATGATGAATAAAATTGATTGTTGCTCAGGAGTTAAATCAATCTTGCATTCTTGATATAAATGTCAATCAGCTGTAATATACCATCATTTTTACACAATTTGGATTTGATTTTCTAATACTATCATAAAGATTTTTTATCTATTCATGAGGGAAATGGTTGGTAATTTTTATTCCTTATAACATATTTATCTGGTTTGCTATCAGGATGAATGTGGTCTCAGAAAATGTGTTTGGAAATGTTTGTTTCTCCTCCACGTTCTGAAAGCATTAGTGTCCAATTCATACTATTTTCCCCTTAATATGGTTGGTAAAATTGACCAGTAAAGCCACCTTCATCTATAGGTTTTTGTTGTTGTTGTTGTTAGCAATGAAGTATTTAATTAAGATCTGTGCATTTCTTTGGATATAATGCTATTGCACATTTAATAGACTACAGTGTAGTGTAAACATACCTTTTTTTATTTCAATATGTTTTGGGGGAACAGCTGGTGTTTGGTTACATGAATAAGTTCTTTAGTGGTGTTTACTGAGATTTTGATGCGCCTATCACCGGAGCAGTGTACACTGTACCTACCCAGTGTGTAGACTTTTATCTCTCACCCTCCTCCCGCCCTTTCCCCTCCGAGGCCCCCAAATACATTGTATCATTCTTACGCCTTTGCCTCCTCATGGCTTAGCTTCCACTTATGAGTGAGAAAGAACATATGATGTTTGGTTTTCCATTCTTGAGTTACTTCACTTAGAATAATGGTTTTCAATTTGATACAGGTTATTGCAATTGCCATTATTTTGTTCCTGTCTATGGCTAAGTAGTATTCCATGGTATGTGTGTGTATATATATATATATATATGTATATGGTATACATACACACACACACACACACACACACACACACACCACATTTTCTTTATCCACTCATTGATTGAAGGGCATTTAGGCTGACTCCATATTATTGCAATTGCAAATTGTGCTGCTATAAACATGTGTGTGCAATTATCTTTTTCATACAATGACTTCTTTTCTTCTGGGTAGATACCCAGGAGTGGGATTGCTGGATCAAATGGCAGATTTACTTTTAGTTATTTAAGGAAACTCCACACAGTTTTCCCTAGTGGTTGTACTAGTTTACATTCCCACTAACAGTGTAAAAGTGTTCCTTTTTCACCTAATCTACACCAACATCTTTTTTTTTTTTTTAATTTTTTGACTATGGCCATTCTTGAAGGAGTGAGGTTGTATTGTGTTGTGGTTTTGATTTGCATTTCCCTGATAATTAGCAATGCTGAGCATTTTTTTCATGTTTGTTAGCTATTTGTGTATCTTCTTTTGAGAATTGCCTATTCATGTCCTTTGCACACTTTTTGATGAGGTTGTTTGGTTTTTTTCCAGTTCCTTGTAGATTACAGATATTAGTCCTTTGTCAGATGTATAGATTGCAAAGATTTTCTCCCACTCTGTGGGTTGTCTGTTTACTCTGCTGATTATTTCTTTTGCTGTGCAAAAGCTTTTTAGTTTAATTAAGTCCCATCTGTTTATCTTTGTTTTTTTGTTTGTTTGTTTTTTTGCATTTGCTTTTGGGTTCTTGATCATGAAGTCTTTGGCTAAGCCCATGTCTAGAAGGGTTTTTCTGATGTTATCTTCTAGAATTTTTATGGTTTCAGGTGTTAGATTTAAGTCTTTGATCCATCTTGAGTTGATTTTTGTTTAAGGTGAGAGATGAGGATTCAGTTTCATTCTTCTACATGTGACTTGCCAATTATCCCTGTACCATTTGTTGAATAGGGTGTCCTTCCCACACTTAATGTTTTTGTTTGCTTTGTTGAAGATCACTTGACTGTAAGTATTTGGCTTTATTTCTGGGTTCTCTGTTCTGTTCCACTGATTTATATGCCTGTTTTTATACCAGTACCATGCTGTTTTAGTGACTATGGCCTTGTAGTATAGTTTGAAATTGGGTAATATAATGCTTCCAGATTTATTATTTTTGCTTAGTCTTTCTTTGGCTATGTGGGCTCTTTTTTGGTTTCATTTAAATTTTAGGATTGTTTTTTCTAGTTCTGTGAAGAATGATGGTGGTATTTTGATGGGCATTTCATTGAATTTGTAGATTGCTTTTGGCAATGTGGTTGTTTTCACAATGTTCATTCTACCCATTCATGAGCATAGGATGTGTTTTCACTTGTTTGTGTCATCTATGATTTATTTCAGCAGTGTTTTGTAGTTTTCCTTGCAGAGGTCTTTCATCTCTTTGGTTAGGTATTATTTTATTTTTTTATTTTTTATTTTCTTCCACTATTTTAAAAGGGGTTGAGTTCTTGATTTGATTCTCAGCTTGGTTACTGTTGATGTATAGTAGGTCTACTGGTTTGTGTACATTAATTTGTATCCTGAAGCTTTGCTGAATTCATTACAAGTGAGAGCTTTTTTGATGAGACTTTAGGGTTTTCTAGGTATACAATCATGTCGTTAGCAAACACCAACAGTTTGACTTCCTCTTTACTGATTTGGATGCCCTTTATTTCTTTCTCTTGTCTGATTGCTATGGCTAGGTTTTCCAGTAGTATATTGGATAGGAGTGGTGAGAGTGGGCCTCCTTGTTTTGTTCCAGTTCTCAGGGCGAATGCTTTCAACTTTTCCCTGTTCAGTATAATGTTGGCTATGGGTTTGCCATAGATGGCTTTTCTTAAGGCATGTCCCTTCTATGCCAGTTTTGCTGGATGTTTAATCATAAAGGGATGCTGAATTTCATCAAATGATTTGTCTGCATCTATTCAGATGATCATGTGATTTTTGTTTTAAATTCTGTTTATGTGGTGTATCACATTTATTGACTGGTATATGTTAAACCATCCCTACATCCCTGGTATGAAACCTACTTGATCATGGTTAATTACCTTTTTGATATGCTGTTGGATTCGATTAGCTAGTATTTTGTTGAGGTTTTTTGTATCAGTGTTCATCAGTGGGTCTGTAGTTTTCTTTTTTTGTTATGTCCTTTCCTGGTTTTGGTATTAGGCTCATACTGCCTTCAGAAAATTATTTAGAGGCGATTCCCTCTTTGTTTTTTAGAATAGTGTCAATAGGATTGGTACCAATTCTTTGAATGTCTGATAGAATTCAGCTGTGAATCCATTTGGCTCTGAAATTTATTTGTTGTAACTTTTTAATTACCATTTCTATCTTGCTGCTTGTTATTGTTCTGTTCAGAGTTTCTCTTTCTTCCTGGTTTAGTCTATGAGGGTTGTATATTTTCAGGAATTTATTCATCTCCTCTAGGTTTTTTAATTTATGCACATAAAAGTGTTTATAGTAGCCTTGAAAAATCTTTTGTATTTATGTGGTAATATCTCCTGTTTTGTTTCTAGCTGAGCTTATTTGGATTTTCTCTCTTCTTTTCTTGATTAATCTCTCCCATGATCTATCAATTTTATTTCTCTTTTCAAATAACCAGTTTTTGTTTCATTTATCTTTTGTATTGTTTTTGTTTGTTTCAATTTTATTTAGTTCTGCTCTGATCTTGGTTATTATTTTCTTCTGCTAGATTTGGGTTTGGTTTTTTTTCTTGTTTTTCTAGCTCCTTGAGGTGTGACCTTAGATTGTCTATTTGTGCTTTTTCAGACTTTTTGAGGTAGGCATTTAATGCTATGAAGTTTCCTCTTAGCACCACCTTTGCTGTATCCCACAGGTTTTGATAGTTTGTCACTATTATCATTCAGTTCAAATAATTATTTAATTTCCATCTTGATTTCATTGTTGACCCAATGATAGTTCAGGAGTGAGTTATTTAATTTCTGTATATTTGCATGGTTTTGAGGGTTTCTTTCAGAGTCGATTTCCAATTTTATTCCACTGTGTTCTGAGAGAGTACTTACTATAATCTCAATTTTCTTATATTTGTAAGACTTATTTTGTGGCTTATCATATGTTTTGTCTATCTTGGAGAATATTCCATGTGCTGATGAATAGAATGTATATTCTGCAGTTGTTGGGTAGAATGTTCTGTAAATATTGGTTAAGTCCATCTATTCCAGGTTATAGTTTAAGTCCATTGTTTGTTGGTTGACTTTTTGTCTTGATGACCTGTCTAGTGCTGTCAGTGGAGTATTGAAGTCCCCCACTATTATTGTGTTGCTGTCTATCTCATTTCTTAGATCTAGTAGCAATTGTTTTATAAATTTGGGAGCTTCATTGTTAGGTGTATATGTATTTAGGATTGTGATATTTTCCCATTGGACTAGTCCTTTTATCATTATATAATGTTCCGTTTTTTTTTCCTTTTAAATTGCTGTTGTTTTAAAGTTTGTTTTGTCTGACGTAAGAATAGCTATTCCTGCTCATTTTTGGTGTCCATTTGCGGGGAATATCTTTTTTCATCGTGCTATATGTTGCCTAAATACCTTGGGTTTTTTGCTTTTTTTTCTCATTATGTTTTTATTTTATAGGTCCTGTGAGATTTATGCTTTAAGGAGATTTAATTTTGGTATATTTCAAGGATTTCTTTCAAGATGTAGAGCTCTTTTTAGCAGTTCTTGTAGTGCTGGGTTGGTAGTGGCGAATTCTCTCAGCATTAGTTTGTCTGAAAAAGATTGTATCTTTCCTTCATTTATGAAGCTTATTTTCACTGGACACAAAATTCTTGGCTGATAATTGTTTTATTTAAAGAGGCTAAAAATAAGACACCAATCCCTTTTAGTTTGTAGGGTTTCTGTTGAGAAATCTGCTGTTACTCTGAAAGGTTTTCCTTTACAGGTTACCTGATGCTTTTGCCTCATACCCCTTAAGATTCTTTCCATCATTTTGACTTTAGATAACCTGATGACTCTGTGCCTAGGTGATAATCTTTTTACAATGAATTTCCTAGGTGTTCTTTGAGCTTCTTGTATTTGGATAGCTCTATCTAGCTCTCTAGCAAGGCCAGGGAAGTTTTCTTTGATTATTCCCTCAAATATATTTTCCAAACTTTTAGATTTCTTTTCTCCCTTGGAAACACCTATTTTTCTTAGGTTTGGTTTATCTCTTCTAGGACCCTTGAATTTGCTTATAGATTTTGAAATTAGTATATTAATGTTTACTAAAAAGACAGCTGGGATTCTGAAAGAGATTACATTGAGTTTTTAAATTAATTTGGAAAGTGTTTACATCCTAAAAATATCAAGTCTGCTGGTCAATAAACATCAAATGTCTTTTCATGGACTTACTCTTCATGTACCTTAATTTTTTATCAGTGTTTGTAGGTTTAGAGTATAATTTTTTGCTTTTTATGTTACATGTACTACTATTTATTCTTTTTCATGTTATTATAAATGTAGTTACTTTATTAATTTCAATTTTGGATTGTTCACTGTGTTTAGAAAAACGATTGATTTCTTTATACTGACCTTGTATCCTCTAACCTTACTGAACTTGTTTACTAGTTCTAATAATTTTTAGTGTATTCCTTAGGATTTTCTATATACAAGATGATATTATCTGCAAATTGAGATAGTTGTTTTTTCTGATCTTATGCTACTTATTTACATATATTACCTAATTTATCTGTATAGAACCCACAGTACAAAGTTGAATAGAAGTGGAGAGAGAAGTCATTCTTGTTTTTTCCCTGATCTTAGGGGAAGAGTATTCAGCCTTTTGCCATTAAGTCTGATCTTAGCTGGGGACTTTTCATAGAAGTCTTTTATCGGGTTATAGAAGAGCTCTTCTATGCCTGGCTTGTTGAGTTATTTATCATGAAGGAGTGTTAAATTTTGTAAAATGATTTTTCTATATGTATTGAAATGATCATTTGGGTTTTGTCTTTTATTCTATCAGGGATGTATTACATTAATTTATTTTTATATATTAAAGAAGCCATACATTCCTGGGATAAATCCAACTAGATCATAGTCTATCATCCTTTTTATATGTTGCTACATATGGTTTACTAGTATTTTGTTACAGATTTTGCATTTATATTCATAAGAGATATTAGACTTCAATTTTCTTCTTATTTCATGTTTTTTCCTACTTTTGGTGTCAGAATAATATGACCTCATATAATTATTCTGAAAGTGTTTCTTCTTTTTTTCTTTTTTCTTTTAATTTTTTGAGGATTTTTCTCTTTGTCTTTCAATATTTTTACTATGATGTGTCTTGGTGTGGGTCTGTTTGTGTTTATCCTACTTGGATTTCATTGAGATTTTAAATTATTAGTGTTCTCATCAAAATTGAAAAGTTTTCAACTATTATTTCTTTTCTGTTTCTTCTCTCTCCTCTCCTTCAGTCATTCTCATAATGCATATGTTAGTGTACTTAGTGGTAGCCCATGTTTCTCTGAGGCTCTGTGCATTTTCCTTCATTCTCTTTCCTTTCTCTTCTCAGATTGTATTATCTCTACTAGTCTGTCTTCACTTTTGCTGATGCTTTCTTCTATCAGCCTACCTTTCATCATTTATCACCAAAATCCCCATTATTTTCAAAAGTGGCTTTAGTTTCAACAACTCCACCCTCTTTCTCAAATGAAATGAGTTCATTCAGAGAAAGCTTTGGAGCTCTTTCTTACACACAGCTTCTCTCCTTGGCCAAATTTCCAAGACATAGCTCCAAACCTGTGGACAAGAATAAAAAGTCTGCTTCTCTCAAAACAACACTTCAGCTGTGTAAGTAGAGAATTGTGCAGGGTCAGTGGCTTCTGATGTTCTTGGCTTGCCTTCCTCAGCATAGAATCTCTACTTTACAAGCAAGCTGGAGTAAGACCAATAAAGGCTCAGCATTCTAGGCCTGTTGTACCTAAGGTAGAACCTCCATGCTGTGACTAGGGACTGAGTACAGGAAGGGATTCCCTGACCTCTCAGCCACACTTTCCAGGAATCTAGTCTCGGCAATTTGCAGCTGAGAAGTGATGTGAAACATAGGGGACGTGTCCATCCCAGTGAAAGGCCACATCCTTTGACTGAGAATTGACGATAGAGGGACCATTGTCTTTTTGGTTATCCCCATCTAGAGTGGTGCACCATGCTGCATTAGGGAAGGTGGAGGGAGGGACCAGGTCACAGACCAAGTGCCACAAATTCACCATTCTTTCTAAGAATTAGTAGATTTCTTGAGTAAATGTTTCTTCATGGTATGCCCATAGGATAATTTCCAGAAAATTTAAATTGTTACTGTTGCTTTTTAATAATACTCACAAGATATGTTTGTTTCACTAGGGAGTAGGTCTACAGATCTTCTCACATAACCTTTCCAAAAGTGGAACGACTTTATTTATTGTCTTACTAACGATTATAGGATTTGCAGTAATATCCTCCTTTCTCATTCTGATATTGGGAATTTGTTTGTTCTTTATTTGTACTTCAGTCTAGCTACAGAATTACTAATATTATTATTTTCAAAGACACATATATCAATTTTATTGAATTTTCTCTATTTTTGGAAATCGTATTGATTTCTACATTTATACGGTTTCCTTCCTATTGTTTAATTTTTTCTCCTCTTTCCATATTCACAGGTAACATTCTCAATCACTGATTTTTTTGGATTATTCTTTTTGTCTTTTATATGTATTTAAAACTATACCTTTTCTTATATGCACTGATTTAGCGATAAGGCCAAAACAGAGACATCAGATGAAATAGGAAAGGAAGATGCAGTTATACAGTTCAGAAAAGTATTTGCTACTTCTTTGGCCTGAGAACAAATAAAAAGAAATAAACAGCTGGGCACGGTGGCTCACGCCTGTAATCCCAGCACTTTAGGAGGCCAAGGCAGGCAGAACACAAGGTCAGGAGGTCGAGACCAGCCTGACCAACATGGTGAAACCCCATCTCTACTAAAAATACAAAAACTACCCAGTAATGGGATGGCTGGGTCAAATGGTATTTCTAGTTCGAGATCCCTGAGGAATACTATGCAGCCATAAAAAATGATGAGTTCGTGTCCTTTGTAGGGACATGGATGAAACTGGAAAACATCATTCTCAGTAAACTATCGCAAGGACAAAAAACCAAACACCGCATGTTCTCATTCATAGGTGGGAATTGAACAATGAGAACTCATGGACACAGGAAGGGGAACATCACATTCCGGGTACTGTTGTGGGGTGGGGGGTGGGGGGGGCGGGGACAGCATTAGGAGATATACCTAATGCTATATGACGAGCTAATGGGTGCAGGAAATCAACATGGCACATGGATACATATGTAACAAACCTGCACATTGTGCACATGTACCCTAAAACCTAAAGTATAATAAAATAAATAAATAAATAAATAAATAAATAAATAAATAAAATAAAATAAATAAAAAAGAAAAAAAAATACAAAAACTAGCTGGGCATGGTGGCGCATGCCTGAAATCCCAACTACTCAGGAGGTGGAGCCAGGAGAATCCCTTAAACCTGGGAGGTGGAGCTTGCAGTGAGCCGAGATCACGCCATTGCACTCAAGCCTGGGCGACAGAGTGAGACTACATCTCAAAAAAGAAAAGAAAAGAAATAATCTGGTGCCCCAAACCTGCCAGGAGGAATATAGAAGCTTCTATTTCCTTGATGATAACAGATTTAGTTGGTCAAAGAGCTGTCAAATTTGAGTATGAGTTAAAAGAGTAGGAGGTTGAAACATCGTTTCACAGCCAAATGCATCATGACCACCCACCTGCCTATCTCTTTCATTCAACAATTCTTTAATGAGCACCCAGTCTGTGCCAAGCATTGGACGAGGTCCAGGGCACTCCACAATGAACAAGGCGCTACTCTTAAAAAGTTCAAAACCTCAGACACTGTTTCCTTGTGGAAACTAAATTAGATTCCTTGATAGGTTAACACTTAAGATTTGGTATAATAAAATATCACTAGTTCCAAATCTAACTTTTCAACTTAGTAGTTGTGTAAAATCAAAACCAGTTACTTAACTTCTCTGGTTCTCAGGGTTATCACCTTTGGAAGTGAATTAGAATGCTCCTTAACTCATATGGCTGCAGAGAAAGCATTTACTATATAGAACTGGGGCAGTGCCTGTCATAACATAGGTATGAATTTATGTTGTCTTTTTATTATCATTGGTTACACCTCTGAAGATCTTTGTAGAGAACATGGTGAACAGGCTGGACCCCTGTGCAAGGAAAGTTAGAGAAGCCAGAGGTGGAAATGCCTAGAAGGGAAATGTATTTAGGTATAATATATTTAGCATTTTGGACTATGAAAAAATTATTTTGCATAGAAGATACCTGCCACAGCACTGAAAGGATGTTGATGAGTTCCCTAGAATTGAGAGCATTTCAGAATTTCTGAGATTCTGATGCATGGACCTCAGCTAACATCTCTATTTTCTGGAAGATGAAGTTAGATGTCTGGGTATTATTTTAAGGCACAGCTTGTTTTTTCTATATGTTTTATATTGCTCTGACATGCTTTATTGACGGAGAATGAGTCCAGCCTGTTGAGCTTGTAGTTAAAAATCCTAATTTACATTTTCATGAATCTGGGAATACATTTTTCTTCAGGAGAACATGTCAGTTATTTATAAGAAGAATTAACTCTCAAGAGAGCATAAGAATGATGTGAATACTGTGGATGGAAGTCATAGGTAAATTTGCAGAACAGGGTAACGTTGTAAGGAGCCATCTCTGGGGGAGGCCTTAATGCATCCGTTGATGAGCAATGTATAGACTATAATTCTAGAAAGAGAGACATGAATGTCCTCAGGTTTTAACTCCCAGCTCTCAGGCTACTTGATATGCCAAGCCACATGACTGTGGGAGCCCAGGGGAATCTTACCTCTCACTTTATGATAGAAAGGAAAAAGGGATGCACGATGGGAAAAAAAAAAGGAGTCCAAATTTGTTTTGTTCAAAATAGTAGAGCCCAAGATTTTTAAAATCCAGTATGCATCAAACATCTGCTAAAGAGTTGCCCAAAATTCATTTGACGTATCACCCTTTACCAAGGCTCAGGTCATGTGTTTGAAATGAGCTTGCCTTAGTTACGACTTCAGGTTTGGGTCCTAAATTATTTGAACTGGGGTTTTTCAAACCAGGATTCACACTGGAATCACAAAGGGAGCTTTAAAAAAATTAATGCCTGACTCTCACCTCTAGATATTCTAAGTTAATTTCTCTAGGGTGGGAAACAGTGTAAGTATGTTTTAAAGCTCCTCAGGAGATTCTAATGTGAACTCTTATACTTATGGTATAAGCTTGTAAACAGATCTAATCTCCCTAGCCATAGTGATTGGTTCACAGATAGGAATTCAACCTCTTTGGAGCCAATGAGGGCCTGGCTCTGCATAATTGTTAAGGCCTAGGGAAGAGGAAGCTTCCTCTGTTCAGCTGGACCTCAAGATAAAATGATATAAGATGTGGATCTTCTGCAGCCACATAACAAGGAGAAAGCCATTTGAGAATAAAGCCAAAACACAATGAAAGGCAACGCTGAATTAAGAGATGGAGAGGAGAGGATCCTGGTGACATGATTCAAGCCACATCTGAAACCAGCCCTAAGTCGGAACTTTAAGTCTGAGAGTCAGTACATTCTTTAATTTTCAAGCTTGATCTCCCAGCAATATGAACCAATCACACAGTTATTGACATTAGGGATTTCTAATCTATGTTATTTTTAAATTTAGAAATGAAAAGACTAAGGTCTACAATGACTAGTTACTGATAAACTTGCATCAAATTCAAGGTTATTGACAGGAAGACAAGTGCATTGTCTTGTCCACCATACTATACTACTTTACTATTACTCAAAAAATATACTTGACTTTAATTATTGAGAGCCAACAAAATGCTCAGCTTTATGTATTGTTTCCTGCAGCAGAGCAAGAGAAACTAAACAGGCCCACATCCAAACATCAATTCATTAAATCAGCATTTTCTAAAAAATCTTATATGTCTAACAAAATGTTAAGATATGAGGAAAAAAATATATATGCAGCAAGGTTCCTGTCCTTAACAAGTTTATATTCAACCATATAAACTAAAGAGACAGTAATTGGACATACATTATGTATACACTGATTCATAGAAGAGAAGAGTTATGCAGCATAGCATTAATGGTCAGGCATCAAGACTTAATGTCAGGCCTACCCTCCATCCCACCTCTTTTACTTACTAATATTTTGACCTGTACAGGCTACTTCATCTATTTAAAAGCCTCTATTTTGTGGTCTGAAAATTAGGGATAACCATGTATTTCTTCCCAAAGTAAAGATTAAATGAAATATTGTAGGTTTGAGTGCTCAAAACAGTGCCTGGTAAGTAATGTTCAATAAAAGAATTAATATTTTCTTTCTGCACATAAAATTTACATAATAAAATTCATGATTTAAATATCCCCATAAGACTATGGTTTGCAAAAGATGTCACAAAGTGGCAGATGTATGCTATTCAGACGTTACACATTGGCAACTTGTGGATTCAATCTGTGTGACAGGTTCTTTTGTTTCACCTATACAGTGTTTAAAAAACCCCCAAGTTACTTGCTAATATCCAAAAATAGGAAGATTTCACACAAATAACTGGATTACTCTCTTCTCTTGGAGAAACAAAAGATCTGAAAATACTATGGTGAAATTTCTGCATGGCAGCAATCAGCGAGAGCAGAGCAGTGGCTGCTCGCTTTTTATGAACATGCTCTTCCCAATTTGTCAAAGTCCCTACCTTGTCTCCTTTACTCATTTGCAATAGATGTCTTACCCTTGTAGGCACTTGAGTTTTGGGATTCTAATCAGTATTGTCGACAGAGAGGAAAACTCTGTAAAACATTTGAAGAGATTTATTCTGAGCTAAATATGGGTGACCATGGCCCGTGACACAGCCCTCAGGAGGTCCTGAGAACGTGTGCCCCAGCTGGTCAGGGTGTAGCTTGGTTTTATACATTTTAGGGAAGCATGAGACATCAATCAAACACATTTAAGAAATGCATTGGCTTGGTCCAGAAAAGTGGGACAACTCAAAGTGGGGGCGGTTGGGGGATGGGGGTGCTTCCAGGGTACAGGTAAACTTAAACATTTTCTGGTTGACAGTTGAGTGAGTTTGTCTAAAGACTTAGGATCAATAGAAAGGAAATATTTGGGTTAAGATAAAATACTGTGGAGACCAAGGTTCTTTTAGAGGGTTATAGTGGCTGCCCTTAGAGACAATAGATGACAAATGTTAACTATTCAGACCTTTAAAAGGTGCTAGACTCTAAATTAATCTCTTCAGGATTGAGAGGGCCTGGAAGAAAAGGATCTCGCTATGTTAATAGAGATTCTTGACAAATACACATTTCCTCCCACAAAGGACAGCTTTGCAGGGCCATTTCAAAATATGGCAAAGGAACATGTTTTGGGGTAAAATATTTTGACTTTCTTCCTTGTCACCTAATGTTATGCTAGAGTCAAGTCAAATTGGAAAGGAAGTCATGATATATGGGGTGAAATAAAGCTCATCTGATGAGAATTTGTGGTTTGTAGGGCATGACTCCACAGACCTCATAGATAGGAATTTGGGCTTAGTCCTCAGTGTGTATCAAAGTATTGTATATTCCATGTATGATAAATAGTTTTTACATGTGCACATGTACACACACATACACACACAATTACATAAACACACAAAGAATTACTTAGTCAAAAATAGTTAGAAATGTTTCATAATAAATTCTCACTCCCTTGAAGCATCACAATTGACTCAAGTCTCCAAGAAATGCTTACGTACAGAAACCTTTTTGATTTTTAATTAATTTAACCCAGTTTTTTCAAACTTTCCCCCCCAAAGAGATGGTGTTCAGCAGTGGTGTTTCTGCAATACAATTGCAGTCTGCTGGTACAGATGTAAACAAACTGTGAGGTCATAAGGGGGAAAGTTTCATAAAAAGTTGGTTATGTCATATTTCTGATATTTATATACAATCTACAGAATAGGGCTTCAGAATGGAATTAATTACCTAAGAGTAAGGAAAAGTTGGGCACAGGATGGGTGGAAATAATGATGTGCAATGTAGAGATATATGTTGAATTCTCATGAAACGTGAGAGTTATGGGGAATTAATCCAAGTACAATTCTGACACTATTCCTTGAGATGAAAGGCCTCCAGGGCTATATAGCATAACATTTTAATACATCCTAGTTTTGAGCTATTGTCATCTTTGTGTGTCTCTTTTCCCTCATATTTTAAATTATGATCACATAGTTGACATCAAAATGTGTCTCTCCTTGGACACGTTTCTTTGAAAACTGTGTATTTTTCTGCTTGTACAGGTCATCAAAAGGATTGGAGGATTGGAGGGCTGGTTTGCTTTTCTTCTCTGACATGAACTCAGGGTGATCAGTAAACTTTTACATGAATCCTTTGTTCACTGACCTCTTTTTTCCTTCTTCCCTCTGGTGCATGTTACTCAAAGAAGCCTTGTTTTGTTCTGCACCCTTGGTTGTACATGGTAAGTTTTCAGTTATTAGTAGATGCCAATAATCCATAATGAGACTGATTAAAATATTTATTACAGGTAGAAAAAAATAAAAATTGCAGAATGGAATACATGCAATGAAAAATAAATCAACCAGCAATGGTGTTATCTGGTACTATTTTAACATGTTTCCAATGATCAATATTACCTTAGCATTCCCCTTAGTTTACTAAACTTTAAACAGGTTTCTTCCTCACCATAGGCCCTTCCTTTTTCCTAGAGCATTTACTTTAGAAAATTTGCAATTATAAATTCTTTCTCTGCCTTTTTGAGATGTAAGTCTTCTCCTAGCTTCTTGCCAGTTTTATAACCAAAGTCTTTGTTAAGGAGCTGGGAGCCATATCTTTGAAATATAATCATCAAGTAAGATAGTGCCACTATCTCCTGTCTCTGTGGGAAAGTACAAACTAACTCCAATAAAAGCCAATTAGCAAACACAGAGGGGCTAATCACATAGACCAAGCTAATCTCCACCCTAATGTCCTCCAGCACTATCCCACTTGCTCATTCCAGTGATTAAAATTTCACCTGCCTTTTGTTTCAGTGGAGTTGACTTTAATCTCCCTCGCCTATTGCAATATTCTTGATTAAAGTCTTCCTTGCCTGTTCAGTTCTGTCTGGTACAATTTTTCTTTGACACCTATTTGTTTGTTCTCCCAAATTTCAGTTTAACATACTATTTTGTATCTTATATAATATGTATTTCAATTATAGAATTATAAAAAGTTCATTCAAACATCATTTAAAATGCATCTAAGAAAACTACTCAAATATCAATCAACAATAGAAGAAAACTTTGTAGTATATTTACAAAATTGATAATATACACAATAAGAGTAAATTACAACTACATGCAGAAGTGTGGCTGGATCTCATACACACAATGTTCAACCAAAGAAGACAGATATAAAAGAGTAGATGCTCATAGATAGTTTATTTATATAAATTCCTAAAGAAGCAAAACTAATCTATGTTAATAGAAGCAAGAATAGACATTACCTGGGCGTGGGGGAGGGGCTGGCAACAAAGACTGAGAGAGAGTATGTGGGTAGGATTCTGGAGTATGAGTAATGATCTGAGTTTTGATCTGGGATGCTAAACTGTACTCTTTGGATGTGTGCAAGCTTCCCTAAATGCATTTATTTTTAACTACACATGCACATACATTATATACACTACGTACATGTGTGTACATACATGCATATATATTATATATAACATATGTATGTGTGTATAAATACAGTTATTTTAAATATGACTTCAACTGCAGTTGGAAGCAAATAACTTGCTTCTTGAAGATAACCCTCACATTTATTTATCACAAAATACTTAATTCTCATTTTAATCTTTAAATAAAATTAAAATGTCAGTTTTATAAAGATAAACCAAGATGTCAGTCTCTCGGTTCATTTTTGGGCATTATTTTCTAAATTTTTAGAAGATCAGGGATAATTGATATCCATCTCATGTTTTATTTACTATCATTCAGCTCAAGCAAACAATATATGATGCTGATTCCAAGAGGCTGTTTCATTCAGCAAGGGAGTTTCTATCATCTGTGTGGTTGGAAAGACTAGGTCAGCAATGATCCATAAATATGAATTACTGTTACATGAGACACAAGTTGGTTTCAGGGATCTGTTTCAATACACATAATTATGGCATGTATTGTCAAATGTAAATAAAGAGTCTGTTGTAGAGGCAGCAGCACATTTTTTCCTCTTCAGATTAATTCCTATTTCTCATGTAGATTTTTTTCTCTCGAAAGACAACCTATTGATGATTTGGTGTTCTAAGGCTGAAAAATTATTTTCTACGGCACGCAGTTGTTACTTGTGATGTCTGAGAGATGTGCCTTTGGGATGATCTTTCAAACTGAGAATTGTATCCTTACTTTTAATAATGTTTTTTTAAAGCAAATTTACCTACTTGGGACTGGAACTTCTCTCTTCCTGTTTCAAGGAGTGGAGACAGCCTAAGGGTTCTATAATTTCCCCATTTTCATTGTGGAAATGTTCTCCCGAGGGCTACAGCCTAGGCAGAATTTCCCTTTGGCCCCTCACAGGCTTTCGCTGAGTATGAGACAGCAGGAGGAGGAAAGTTGGCAAAGTCTCCCTAGCAACTTTCATATTAGAATATATTATATTAATTTGCTACACAATCCTGGCACTTGTCATCATCTATTAATTCTCAGAAGCACAGGCATTCTTCTTAAATGGTAAACACAGTTGTTTACTACTGTCAGAGCAAGTCTTGCAATTATAAATCTAATTACTAAGAGAAAGAAAACATGAAAATAATGAATACAAATTCTAAATGAAGTTTTTCAACAGCTTATTGTCAGGAAGTAAGTGGACTGTCGCAGGCACTAAGAAATGATCATGACACAATTTTCTAGAAACTGGAGTGACTTTTCACTTGATGTCTACCTTACTTGATCACAGATTTGGAAATGTAGGATAACTATAAAGGCAAGAGTTTATCAGTTAATAAAGAATGATTGAATTCAAAGATATAATGAAGAAACCTATATAAGTTTGCTGTCTCATAAATTACTAGGCAACTATTTTCAGGCTAGAATACTATGAAATAGAAGATAACAGGGCCAGGCGCGGTGGCTCACACCTGTAATCCCAGCAGTTTGGGAGGCTGAGGTGGGCAGATCACAAGGTCAGGAGATTGAGACCATCCTGGCTAACGTGGTGAAACCCCGTCTCTACTAAAAATACAAAAAAAATTAGCCGGGCGTGGTGGCGGGTGCCTGTAGTCCCAGCTACTTGGGAGGCTGAGGCAGGAGAATTGCTAGAACCCAGGAGGCAGAGCTTGCAGTGAGCCGAGATCACACCACTGCACTCCAACCTGGGCAACAGAGTGAGACTCTGTATCAAAAAAAAGAAAGAAAAGAAAAGAAAAGAAAAGAAAGAAAGAAAGGAAGGAAGGAAGGAAGGAAGGAAGGAAGGAAGGAAGGAGGGAAGGAAAGAAAGAAAAGAAAGAAAGAAAGAAAAAAGAAAGAAAGAAAGAAAGAAAGAAAGAAAGAAAGAAAGAAAGAAAGAAAGAAAGAAAGAAAGAAGATAACTAATTGCCAGTTGATTTTTGAGGGGGTGGAAGAGGATTGTCTTCTTGAACTTGAGGAAATTGCTTTGCAGATGATTTGGTACTGAATTCACCAACATCCAGAGTATGTGATAATAATGCCAAGAGACCTTGGAAATCAAGACTTAAACATGACTTGGGTTTCAGATTTCTGTGCCTTTATAAATAAGCTTTGTTTTATAATAAAACACATAGGTGTATTATACATTCAAATGAGCAAATTTGTACAAATTTGAAAACTGAAAGTCGATACTGCAAAAAATTTTTACTGGCTATTGTAAGTTGCTTAGGTTGTGCCACAACCCACAAGTAGCTGCCCTCACTCTCATCTGCCATCAGGAATGTCAGACAAGTGCAGTGATCTGCCTTTTCACCAATTTTGAGATGACCCAAAGGGACACTCGGAAAACTAAAGTGACTTATCCAGATGATGGAGTGTTGTCCATCAGCAGAGCCGGAGCTGTGTACCTCTTGCTCCTCCTCCTGGACCCCTCCAGTAACACACACAAAGGGACAGGGGCCACACCAGTGATTGCTGAGCATACCCACGTAGCCGACTCTACCTGACCCCACTTGCTCTAGCCTGCATCTCAGGGCAGAGTCACTATATATGTTCTTTCTGGATTGAAATCAGCCCCTGGGTAAATGGTATCAGGTCCTGCTTTAGGAACCAGATCTCATGCCTTCCCATCCCATCTCCAACCTTTTGCAACATTCTTCCCCTAAAAGGAGCAAAGTCCCTGCACTCTGCATGGATCATTTTTAAGATTATTTACTCATTAATTTCCTCATGTGTTCATTTTTATTTAAGAAATGGTTATTGCCGGGCGCGGTGGCTCACGCTTGTAATCCCAGCACTTTGGGAGGCCGAGGCGGGCGGATCACGAGGTCAGGAGATCGAGACCACGGTGAGACCCCGTCTCTACTAAAAATACAAAAAATTAGCCGGGCGTGGTGGCGGGCGCCTGTAGTCCCAGCTACTCGGAGAGGCTGAGGCAGGAGAATGGCGTGAACCTGGGAGGCGGAGCTTGCAGTGAGCCGAGATCGCGCCACTGCACTCCAGCCTGGGTGACAGAGCGAGACTCTGTCTCAAAAAAAAAAAAAAAAAAAAACAAATGGTTATTAATCACCTATTAGGTGCCACATATGATTTTACAGCTAAGTATATACCAAAAAGAAATTGGTACAGATGACCATGAAAAAGACATGTAAATTATGTTAGAGAAGCTTTATTCATCATAGCACAAATTGAAAGCAGCCCAAAATGTATCTACAACAAAAGAGTGAGCATGTTAACGGAGATACAGAGCCAGGTAAGCCAAGCATAATCTCTTCCCTCTAGGGACAACCAGTCTAATCTCGGAAGAGAGAAGAGTGAATCTGTGTCTCTTCTCGTATATTTTCCTCATGGACCTCATCCCCCAAGAGCGGGTTTACCTTCCTTTGTTATGTCACACTTTTTATTGAGAAATTACATACACAGAGTGAGGTGCATAAATCTTAAACGGTCAGCTCAATAACTTTCATATCTATATAGAATATTTCCAGCTCCCTTGGGGCTCTCTCAGTCTCTTTCTCACTCAAAAACTGATCCAGAACTTACCACTATTTTGACTTCCATCACCACATACTACTTTTTGCCTATTCTTTCACTTCACTTATGTGGAATCATATAGTGTGCTTTCTGTTAAAACACTGGCTTTTTTGCTTAATAGTATGCCTATGTGAATCACTCAAGTATAGCATTAGTAACAGTTCATTTTAACTGCTCTATAGCAGTTCCCTGTACCCATATACACAATTTATTTTTTAATTCACTGTGGGTAAACATTTGGGCTAATGTACATTCTCATGCATCACAATGAAGCAGAAAGTGCCATATAACCTTTCTCTCTTTAGCTAATTCCTTCAGAGGAGGGGAAAGACTTCACATTTCAGAGGCAAACCTGTTCAGCAAAGTGTACACTACAGAAGAATATCTGTAAATAAATATTTAATGGGATTTTAAATTCAGAACATCTCATCATCTTGTCACACCCTACATTTCTCTAGAGTCTACATTTTCCTCAGAAAAACCACAATGGACACTTCTGCCTTTTAACACAGGATGCGTTAGATTTTTCTATTCTTATTAAGCTGCTGAGGAGGAAGGGAGCTTGGGTTCTCACCACACTTAGATTCCAGCTGTATTAACAAGGATCTCTGTGGTTGCTAATACAGATGATATTTGTCTAGTTGAGAGATTAGCAGAACTTCTGATATGTGCAGAATATGTTTTAGTCAACACAGTACTTCCATACACATTATTTCACTTGATTCTTACAACAAATCCATAAGATGGAAAGCACAGATACCATTATCCTCATTTCACAGTGGTAGAAATCTACTCAATTAATATTTCTTATGTCTATTCGGTGTCATCACTGTGTTGAATACGCAAATACAAAGTTGAGCAAAGCACATTTCCCCTCTTGAGAAAGTAATAGTCTGTTGCAGAAGATGGGTATGTAAACAGAAGATTAAAATCCATATTTTAATTTGCATTAAAATGCAACATATTATAGATAAACCCTATAATTTTACACACATGAAAACAATTAATGTTATAAGTTATCATTATTATTTATACATTTTTTAGAATCAACCCTACATGGAGAAATAAAAGGGAACGTCTATTAGAGGCGAAACTTGAACTAAGAGGAAGAATTTACCAGGAAGACTAAAGGAAGGGAGGCATTTACAACAGAGACAGTACCTTGTCCGAAAGCCTGGTACATTATGTAGTTGCAGCACCAGCACGTGAAGATGCAATTATTAAAGATCATGCTTAGGCTTAAATTCGGTGGTTTTTTCCAAAGGATCTTTCTCTCCAATTACAAGTGTTCAAGCTCTGACCAGCAAATTGCTTTGAGCTTCCAGAATGAACTACTGCCTGAGGAATTGCCTCTAAAATGGGGCTCAACACAAACCACTGTTGGCATTCTTGATTTCAAGCCACATTACATTTGGGGAGAAATCACTCTGTACTGAAATATCACAACAGTTATGAACATAGTAATAATATAACAAGAATAATCAAATGCAATTGAAATGAACATGTATCAGTTCAAGCTGAGTTTTAGCTCTTGTAATGTTCATTCAAGTTTAATGTCCCTTATGATTTTCTGAAAGCTGTAATAGACTGGTTTCTGTAATTTGGTTTTGTTTGGCAATTTGTATTTCCAACCACAGCCTCAAATTTTAAAAGGAAAAAAAAAAAACAATCCACATACTGTTATCTGGCCATATACAAATTAAGCTAGGGGTGTGCTCGTGAAGGTTGAGCAATTTATAATTATGTTTGATCTATTATCATCAGACTCAGATTGAACTAGTGTAACTTTATGTATAAATAATCATTGAGAAGTGATTTTTTTTAAAGAATTTGGTACTTTTGTTACTTTGTTGAGGCTGGTCAGAGACTGTAGAATATTGTCCAATATTGATTATTCTATTCTGGTTGCTTGATCATTTTAATTATCTTAACTGGTGACAGTTTCTGCCATTAAATTTCTCTTTTTTTAAAGTGCGGAGTCTCCTCAGAAGTGGGGGCTACTAGGCTTGTTTTGAAGTCTGCGTTGTTTTTACCTAGACTGAAAGGCTGGAGGAAAAAATCGGGGAGCTTGGTGGCATGGCCAGAACTCTCCCATGTAACCTTTCAGTGGTAACCTGGTTGGAGTTCAGGTTTCCCTCTCTTCTACTCTTCCTCTCTTTCTCAGTGGGGTAAGCCTCTCCAAGTCACTGATTTTGTGTCATAATTAAGTCAGCTGTGGACACATCCTATAAATAGCCTAATGAAAGAAGACATTCTGGGTAGGAGACAATGCACATCAAAAACTGAAGACTTCATATTTTCCTCCCTGGATTCTCGCTCATTTGTATGTGTAGAGAAAACAGCAAATCCTTCCTACTCTTTATTTTCCATTTAAGGTCCAATGGACTAAAACTGGAGGCCCAATACAGTAACTAATTTTCTAATCAAGCATTTTCTCAGCAAAGAAACATAACCTGAAAACACTAGATTGACATACTAAAGTTAGTTGTTGAATCCATTTACCTTGGCTGCGTGTCCTAGGATTGTCTTGCAACTTATATCTTACTAGCCTCTGTGCCAAGCGTGTATTTCTTGATATAACTAGATCACCTCTGTGTGGGAAGAGGATGGCCTTTTCTAGAGTTCCACATGTCAGCCCTTAATGGAAATTATAGTGAATCAACCTTGATTCACCTATTCCACCGTGACCTCAGATGCACTATGCAAACTGTAACTGAGGGACCAAATCCACATCTGTGTGTGTGTGTGTGTGTGTGTGTGTAGAGTTTGTTGTTGTTGTTGTTGAGCACATATGTACAGTTTATTATTAGGATAGGGTGGTGTCTTCTGGATGCTAGATGGAAAACAAGCCCTTGAAAATCACTCAAATGAGGCATCACTCAATGGTGAGTTTCACTTACTCAGTACTTTCCTTTGGCTTCACTTCCTTCAGGTCACTTCCTGTTGTTGTAAATAAAGTTTTTTTGGAATACAGCCATGCCCATTCATTTATGGTTCAATGGCAGAGTTGAATATTTATGACAGAGGCTAGGTGTTGTCTTCAAAACCTAAATTATTTACTGTCTAGGTCTTTACAGAAAAAGTCTGCCAACTTCTCTCTTTTAATAAGATTCAGACACAATGATCTCACTCCCTTGTATTATTTTTAGAAATAGTAATGGGCTTTTACATATTAGAAATTCTATTTTTCTTGCACTTCAAAGGAATCAAAGAAATAGTTGAGGATTGACCCACTAAATTGACCCTAAGTCCACAGTCACAAGAGATGGAAGTAACTATCTGTATTATTATTCCCATTATTGTTATTATTATTAACATGCATTACCTATGTGAATGTTACGTGCAGAACATATTATGAATATCTCATGCAATCCCCATATCAATCCTCTGAGATAGGTAATATTATTATGCCCATTTTATAGATGAGGAAATTGAAACAGGAGTGTGGCATTCTTTGCCCCAAACACACACTTACCCAACTATGTGATAGCTAAAATCAGATTCCGAGTCTTTCTGATTTTAACTACAAAGATAAGCAGCTGCATGGAATATGTTCCATACAGTTTCTTTCATTAACATTAATTCCATTTGATTGCAATGAATTCAACTTTTATTTGAACTCTCCACTTATTCAATGCACTATGGAAAATACGGAGGGACAGAGAAACATGAATAAGACACAAGCATGTTTTTAGGGAACGTAGGCTTGGGTTAGTTCGTACTCTCCTTTAAAAGGTAAATATTCCATAAGTGATAAAACTTCATTCTTATCTCTAGCTGAATCTCTTTTATTAGTTTGCTTTCCTGTAACTCCAAGCTAAGTAAACTGGTTTCTAAGGAGGTATAACTGATTGCTAGCCATAGAACTTTCTGAACATAATTAGGGAATGTAAATTTAGCTATTAGGAGGGTGAAGGGATATGGGTTTGACTTGAGAATAATACTATTAGAGAAAGAACAGAATGTGACTCTGGGCTGGGCCTAAGGAATGCAGCAGGAGTGCTTTAGGAGTCTATGTAAATGAGAAAATGAGAGGTAAGAAAAGACCAAGAAATTGAATGAGGAGACCCTCCACAGCAAACGAGCCTAATGGATGATTTAATCAAAATCAAGCTGGATGGGTGATTTGATGTGAGAAGGTGAGTGAGTGCAATGGCAGCTTCAAGAATTTCTACACTATGTTGCTAAATTTGGAGAGTCCAGTTCATTCGAGGGCTGTATCGGGTCCTGAATCCATGAAACACACTCTGTGATGTAGCTCCAGCAAATGAACCGATAAGAAGGGTGACACAATGCCACCTCCAGGGATGCCTCTGGTGGAGCAGTTTGGAGATGCGATCACCTGGGTGAGTGAATACTTGTCCTGCAAGCAACCCTACCTGTCTGGCATGAAGATCACTCCTCATCTCCAGTCTGACATTATCCTGGGACACGGTTCACAGGCCTATCCCTCAGCAACAATGAAGCCATCTTTGGGCTTCGAACTCGCCCAAGCCTTCTATACTCAGAGAATTTCAAGTCATTAAAGGGAGAAAATGTGTTCTTCTTTTATGCTGCCAACCTTCATTTGTCCTGATGTCTTTACCTCCGGTATCCTAGGTCTCATCTCGAGATGCCAATCTGAACATAAGGGTTTTAAACCCACGAAGACCTTCTTTAAAATTAATGAAAAGAAGGAAAAAAAAAACCTCATGAGAAAAGTGTACAGTACTGAAGCCATCAGGGTAAATGAAGACTGGCAGTTTAATTTTATTAATACTGCAGGAGAAAAGATGTCAGCCATGATGGCTGGTATTCCTGCTCTGGGTGACAGAAAGAGACCCTGCTGGAGAAAATTAATAGTCATTTTTTTAAAAAAATTTCAAGATGAAAAGCCCTGGGAGTGACCCCTGTGAGTAAAGACTTCAGGCTATACTTTTCCTCTTTTTCCCTGATTTCTCCCATATAGGTTGAACTGGGCTTATTTATTTGCTAATGCATAAAACAGAACTCCAAAATGCCTCTTCGTGTTCATCTTACTTAGGTGGTGTGCCCTCTGTGCATCCTCAGATCATGCTGTCTTTGAGGATGATGTCTCAGCAGTGACAAGTACATTTACAAGGCTCAGGTCTTCTCAATTCAAATGCTTCTCAATTTAGAATCTGTCAAACACATCAGGTGCAAGAGGTTTGACATTATTGAAACGGGCAAATAATGCATACCATGTTTTTACTTTCACTTGGACACAGGGACTACAACCTTGGAATTAATTGCAAAGGGCAAGTTTACCGAACAGAGAAAGCAAAATCAGTACCACAGATTAAAAACGAATCTTCACTTAGTGGGAAGGCAGTGAAAGAAATTAGGAATTTTAGACAATTCAGCCTGTATGCAAGTGTGTTAGGGGACAGTAGAAGAGTGAGTTTTAAGGTAGGGATGGTGCAGTTTGGGGAGGGAAGCTGTCAAAAATCAGGGCACCCAGGGAGTAGACTCTGGAAACAATTTTAAGGAAAGGTCTCAGGATCAACGTCCGTAGAAGAAGCGAAGGAAGTAGAATTGTTAAGGAGAAATTCAGCTGTGATACAGTCATAACAAAGGACTCAGCTGATCTTAAGGGGAACCCTGAGATTGGAAAGACTCTCTGAAGTTTTTCTAAATTTGGGTACAGCTGTGTTGGGCCTTTGTATTTCCACATTTGCCCCCAGAGAAGAGGGTATGATGTTGGGCAAGGTGTTTCTTTTCAGCCGAAGGCAAGATCTGGAGGATACACATGTAAAATCTTAGTCTCCAAAACCATGTGCAGTTGGAGGAATAAGAGCTTCAGTTCTGAAGTGGGGGGATCAGAAAGTGACACACAGCATCCACAGCAGCTTTTCCCATGAGTCACTTGGATTCACTTGCTTCATATATGTTCTGGAAGCCACTTCTTCAGGATTCAGGTGATGTCTTTCATTAAAGTAAACTTACAAGAGGAAGTATAGGAAAAATTACCCCTGCCTGAACTAGCATGACGGCACCCATCACAGACCTGGGAGGGTCTTGCTCAGCACAGAGAAAGTGGGAGAAAAACGACAGATCTCATCTACATCCTGAAGAAGAAAAGAGTTGGATCACATGTTTAACGTTTCAGTTTTTCTAGGGATTGCCTGAGGAACTGGCTTCTGTCTCACTTGTCTTAGAATGCAGATGAGTCCCAGCATATTCTAGACATCTGGGAGCTACTAAGAACATAGCTGGTGGTTTTGACTAGCATACAGATTTGAGAAGCCCCCAGAATCTCTGGTCAGGCTGATAGGTGAAGGTCTTCTTTTGTTTGAAGCCAGTCCATGAAGGCTGGAAGAGGTAGCTGTCTTATCTAACATCCAGATATACTAAAATAAAGAACCAAGGGAAAAACAACCAGGTAAATATGTCCAAAACACCCAAGCATATAGCAATGTGCTGAGGGTGGGGATTATGGTTAGAGGATGTCTCAAAATTTTGTATCAGCTTCAGTGTGGTTGGTTTTTTGTTCGCCTCAGATCCAAGAGCTTCTCAACTGGCTTCTGAATTTATTGCAAAAGGAGTTGACATGTGTATTGGTTGTTGAATCACTGGGTTTATGATGGGAATGAAGATCCAAGACTTCCTATTCTGCCATCTTGCTGATGTTACTCTCCTCTAATTCTTGAATGCCTTCTATGTAACAGAGAATTTTCATGCACACTCATTTCCTTTTCTTAAAATTCTAAACAGCAAGTTGACAAAAACTAAATCATAAAGTATAAGATTTAGTAAAACCACAGGCTCAAAATTTTTTAATCTCAAAGCTGGTAAGAGGATTTGAACTCAGGTACCCAAAGCAGAGTGTAATGCTCCTCTACCCAGGGTGTCAAGGAGATGTGTCAATGTGTGGCACATGGTTTATGTTCCTCGGGTTTATTTAAAGCCTCTGAGCCTCATGTGTATGTTGCTGTAGTGGTGGAAACAACTATCTTGCTAAGAAGGCTTCACACATTGGGTTGACAGCAAATTACCTTTTCCATTCCTTCACCTATTTTCACACTGAAAATACTTCTCAGTATTTTTGAGTCAATAAACAAGAATGACTTGTTTAGGCTAGGCTTACCCTAGATGGCTCAGGATCTTGCTGGTGGAACTATTTATGCCTGCAAACTATGAAATAAAAACTTTGAAAACTAAGGCCTTGCTACCAGCAAGTGTCTTGTGGACCAGCAGCATTAGCACCACATAGAAGCTTATTAGAAATGTGGAATTGCAGGCCGTATCCCAGACCTCCTGATTTCATATGCCTTTTAGTTTGAAAAAGCCCTACTCTAAAGCACAATATACATTTTGATGCTTTTCTCACGATGTAATAATTTTCTAGTATGTTTGTGACTAAATGCAGTAAAGAAAACCCTCAATTTCTTATTTTTCTCTGTTCCCTTATTTTAAAATAATAAATAATGAAGACAGTCTTCATTGCCTCCTAGAAAACAATCACTTATTTACAACAATAGCTTTACAAGTCCAACAATTCACCTAAATGCCCAATTTGCCCTGTACCTCTACAGCATGCCCACAGAGCCAACCTAGGTAAGCTATATTCTTTATGGGAAAAAAAAGAGAAAAATAAGTTGATTTGGTAAGTTTTTGAAGTTGAAACATTGTAATGGAAATATCACTGGACTGGGTTCAAGAAGACCTATGTTTAAGTAAGAATTTTCCTTGAACCATCAAGATATTCTTGGACAGGACTCTCCTTTTCTGGGTCTTGGGTTTCCTCATGTATATTAAGCAGTTGGCATAACCTGTGCTCCAAGGCCTTTTCCCACTAAGAACATTTGCTCATTTTTCTTTAATACATCGCTCCTTGTTCCCCTTGTAAACCAAAAATAAAATTCTCAGGCCCCAACCATCTGAATGGACTTCCTCCTCAGCCAGGGCACTCTTAAATTTTAACTTGAGACACCGGTTCTTGTCGTGACAGGAAGCTGGGGGCAGACATGCCTTACTCTGCCTCTCTGGCATTAACATGAACACAGACTTTAAGCCTGATAAGAAACATTTCACAACCCGTTCTTTCTGAAGCCTGCTACCTGAAGGCTTCCTCTGCAAATAAGAACTTTGGTCTCCGCAATTCTTTATCTTAACCCAGACATTTCTATTGATCCCAGATCTTTACATAAACTCAACCAATTGTCAAGCAGAAAATTTTCAAATCTACCTGTAAGCTGGAAGCACAAGCTCCAAGTTGCCCTGCCTTTTTGGACCAAACCAATGTATTTCTTAAATGTATTTGATTGAAGCGTCATGTCTCCCTAAAATGTATAAACCAAGGTGAACCACAACCACCTTGGACACATGTTCTCAGGGTCTCCCAAGGGCTGTGTCACAGGCCATGGTCACTTATATTTGGCTCAGAATAAATCTCTTCAAATAAAAAAAAAAAAAAAAAAAATTACCCCTGCCACTGCCTCTTGTCTTGAGGCCACAACTACACTCATCACCTCCTTTCTTTTTGTTTTACTTTTTTTTTTTTTTAGAGACAGGGACTTGCTGTGTTGCCCAGGCTCGTCTTGGACTCCTAGCCTCAAGCGATCCTCCTGCCTTGGCCTCCCAATGTGTTGGGATTACAGGCGTGAACCACCATGCCTGGCCATCACCTCCTTTTTATACTATGCATTCTAGATTCCTCTTTGCTTGTCTAGTTTGCTTGCTAGTGAGGAAACTCAGATCTGTATTCCTAAGAGCTTGAGACCCTTCTCAGGCTGTGGCTATTGCTCTTGTCTATTAACTGCCCACATTGGTATCAAGAGACAAAAATGTGGGTCATATTTTTCTTCATCTTCATGGTAGAAAATTATCTCTACTTCCTCCCAGTGATCATATTTATTATAATTGCTATCATGACAACACCTACAACACCTCCCCTTTCCTGCTGGTCCCTCAGTTCAAGGGGCCCAAAGTAATGGGGATGTAGTCATAGCTTACAATTTAATGGTTCTCTTAGTGTTTCCCTTTTTGATACATTCATTCTCTGAGAGCCAAGTCTTTTAAACCTGCAGAGCCCAGGATTGGGAAGACAGAAAAAAAATTGTTCCAAGTGGGTCATTTGGAGTGATTCTGTGGTAGACTACCACTATTTCTTCCCCTTACTTACCAGACCCATGTACTCTAGCTGTTAGACACATCATACCAGATAAAAAGCATTGATTTAGAGGATATACATCATCTTAGAAGTTGGTGCCTACCCTCAGAAGGTGTCCACTCCAAGCTGGGGATTTAGTTATGCCCTCAACAAGCTGTTTCATCACTTTGGCAGGCCAGCAGCTTCTGGGTGGTGTGTTTGTAATTGAAGCAATGGATAGCATGGTCATATGTGCACTGCTTCACCTCCTTTGCTGAAAAGTAGGACAATTTCTCTAATGCAGTCTCATATAGAAGCCCACAGTGGTGAATCATACATTTTGTAAGACTTATTATAGTAGTAGTACTGGCTAAGGGAGGGTCCATTAGCCCCCAAATTAAACTTATTCCTTGAATTTGAAAAAAATACCTATTCACATCAAGCGGACTTACTATCCTTTACAGAATGGAAGAGGATAAATTGACACACTTGGCACCAGGTAGGTAGTTCTTCTCAGAGGTTGGTGTCCTACTCAGTATTGTCTCTCTCTGGATAGTTGGGCATTCAGCTTCTAGATTAGTTAGAATAAACATTGTAAACGGGAGCTCAAGCTGTTGGTCCCAAACATTGCTTCCATGCCTGCCACCATAGCTACTTGGCGCAGGAGTTTATTGTGACAGCACTGGGGTGGCCAATTACAGAGGCTGACTGATAAAAATTGGCCAAGTCATTTAGTCTGCTTGATTGTACAGAATAACAAAGCTTGGATTTCATGCTTCTCTAACAGAGAATTATGGGGACCTTTCATGCAGCCACAAGCAGGGACTGCTAGAAAGGCACCGGGGCAACAGTGGTGAATAATACGGGAGTCTAGGCCACCTGCAGTTTACCTGTGCCCTCTAGCTCCACTCATGCCTGACCTGGATGTACCACTTCCATCTTAGTGTGCATTATTGCTGGGCCTTCATGCTCTTGTGGTTTGGAGGGTGTGTCTGAACCCAACTCATGGTGAACACTTCTGCCTGAATGGACTTTAATTTCTCGTTATCAAATATCCTGTATCTATTAGGGTTCAGTTGCCTGCCAAGGGCTGGTTTTAAAAGCTTAATACATTACTGCAGATTACCGTGTCATGCTCCAGAACACTACACTATTACATTGTGAGTCTCCTACTTGGTCTTGCTAGAAATTCCTCCTGCGTTTTTTCCTAACAGTCATTTCTAATACACAGGGCCTTACATGTCATATAGAACAAGCAGCAGGGCTGCTTGTACCAGAGCCTGGTTCTACTACAGAGCCTTTTCCTGATGCTTTTCATGTGCCCCAATATGTGTGTCAGTACAGTATTCCCAAGATACAACTGCTGCCTCCAAACGCCAAAAAGGTCTGCTAAGCATTGTGCTTCCTTCTTCATGTGCTGCTTCTTTAGACATTGTGAGATGCAATAGTGTCCTCTACTTTGGAGGTGATTTCCTGGCATGGCTCATTGGATCCCTAAACAATTTACTGATGTAGCAAGTTTCCAAATATTCGTGGGTTTTATATCCCACTCTCTGAAGTGCATGTCTTTCACCAAGTCCTCTAGTGAACTTGTCACTTCTTATCTGGTCTGATTAGCATGATGTCATCAATAAATTCATTACTGTGATGCTCTGTGGGATGCCCAGGTGGCCTGCATCTCTTCAGACTATATAGTAATCCAGGGCAGGAGAGGATAGAGACCTCTGAGCTTCTCAGTGACACTGGTTCCCTGTTCAGCAGCACATTCCTCATTGCTTTGATAAATGGATGGTCTTTCAAATCTTCCCATGGAAAAACATTAATCTAGTGGATTTTCAAAACTTATATGGTATGTAATTCTAAGACCACTTCTCTATGTCTTTTGATTCCTTCATCTACCTTCTTCCATAAAAATTCTGGCTTTTCTTCTTCACTCAGTGAAGGGCCTCACTTTCTTCAAATCCCAAGAAAGTAGCTTCATGTCAAGAAACCCTCCCAAGTCAAACTCTATATTCTACCATGCTTTATTCCACACCCTCAGAATCTAGTTCCAAATACACTCTCCCAAATTCTGTCTGTGTATGTTTGCTAGGTCTTCCCTTCTTTTTATAGTCCCTTTCCTCCATAACAACCCCAGAATTTGCTGGTTATATCCTGTTGTGCATTAACCTTAGCTATTGATCTAGTGGCCAAGAATGGAGGTGCTGTCTAGCACTGCATTAGTCCATTTTCACGCTGCCAATAAAGATATACCTGAGACTGGACAATTTACAAAAGAAAGAGGTTTAGTGGACTTACAGTTCCACATGGCTGAGGAGGCCTCATAATCACGGTGGAAGGTGAAAGACACTTCCACATGGTGGCAGACAAGAGAAGAGCTTGTACAGGGAAATTCCCATTTTTAAAAACCATCAGATCTCACGAGACTCATTCACTATCATGAGAACAGTGCAGGAAAGACCCAGCCCCATAATTCAATCACCTCCCACAAAGTTCCTCCCATGACAGGTGGGAATTGTGGGAGTTAGAATTCAAAATGAGATTTGGGTGGGGACATAGCCAAACCATATCAAGTAAAGCAGAGGCTTTTGCGTAATCTTCAATGAAGAGGGTGGAGGTGTGGAGTAATAGGGAAAAGTAGTATACTTCTCTAAGCATGGAGAATTGAAGGGAATCTAGTGAATCAACATTTTTTGCTCATCAACCTAATCCTATTCCTCGAAGTTCTATTTCTTCCCAATTAGGATCCTGACCTTGGCTTAGCAGACCCACCAGGACTGAGAACCGCACACACTCTTTGAAGTTCTATTAGTCTTCTGAGTAAGTCCTATGACTGTCTTCCTCTTTTTCTGCCTTCTAGCTGCAAGATATGTGAATTTCTATAAATGCTTACAAGGAGGTCCTCTGGTTTTCATTTCCAATTTTTAATTACTAATGAACCGCCCCCAGCCTTTTATTATCTTGTGTTTTTTTTGTTTTTTGGTTTTTTTTTTTGAGACGGAGTCTTGTTTTGTCACCCAGGCTAGAGTGCAGTGGCACGATCTCAGCTCACTGCAACCTCTGCCTCCTGGGTTCAAGTGATTCTCCTGCCTCAGCCTCCTGAGTAGTTGGAATTACAGGCACCTGCCACCACACTTGGCTAATTTTTTTGTATTTTTAGTAGAGATGGGGTTTCACCATGTTGGTCAGGCTGGTCTCAAACTCCTGACCTCATGATCTGCCCACCTTGGCCTCCCAAAGTGCTGGGATTACAGGTGTGAGCCACCGCACCCGGCCTTATTATCTTCTTCATCCAGTAACAGTGTTCTTCTAATTTCTATTTCCCAGTATTTCTCAAGTATCAGATATATTGCACCTTCTGGTGCACTTCTTTTCACAGGTATACGATCCCAGTTCCCTACTGGTAAAACGTATAACGTTGTATTGCTATCTTGTGCCAGGGCCTATCTGTGCCGCACATAACACCAGTGATGTGGTCCTCACTGCCAGCCTGCCAGTGGGTGCTTCAGCTCTGAAATCCTGTCTTAAGATCTCCTCTTTCAGACCACCCCTGGTCACAACTGTCACAAGTTTTGTTCCTGGGAGTCAGATTCTGGGATGGATATTAGGGTGCCAGGAAATGTACTGGAGAGTGCTCTTAGAATCAACTCCTGTGGGAAAGTGAAGGAAGTAAGACTGAGCAGAGGGAGAAGTTGTGCTGGGACGTAGCCACAACAAAAGCCTCAAACAATCCTCCAGGGACTTTGGATAACCCTTTAGAGTCTTCTGAAACTGGGACAAGGGGACTGGACCTTTTTGTCCCACACCTACCATTCATTGTATGTAGATGCCCCTGGGAAGGACAATGTGATTTAGACAAGGCGGCTACTGTTAGTTAAGGGTGATCTCTGGAAGGGACTCAGCACCAGTATGAGATGCCAGTAGCTCTTGGCCTCTGTGGGACTGGCCACTCTAACCCTTAGCCAGGGAAATCTAGGCAGCACAACACGACATCCAATATAAGAGCAGAAACATCAATAAGAGAATGAGAATGTGTTCAACAATGGAACTAAGGTGAGGTGAGTGAGGCACTTGTCTTAGGGGCAAATTTTAGAGACTTCCAAAAAAGCCAGTAATCAAAAGAAATCATGTCTTAATCCAATGCTTTTAAATCAACATTAATGCAAAACCAATCAATGTTGAATAATATATAAAAATTTTAAATGGACACAGGATCCATATTACTGGCTTTTTCTTTTGCCTCAGTCATATGGCTTGGCACATCATTGATGTGTATGAATTGGTTTTATTTCTTGATAATTCCCTAAAAAATAACTTACTGTTCATTAACCCTGGGAATGGTATACCCCATAATGGAATCACAGGAAAAATTTACTGAGAATCTTTTATACGGGGATTGTGCTAGGGACTTTAAGGAAAGCACAGCTCCAATATTTGCCAGCAAGGTGTTATAGCCCCCATTTTACAGAGGAGACAAGAACAATCCAAGAGATTAAGAATTTTTATGCACAGGAAATATCTATATTTACACAAATCATGGCCTATGTTTTTAAATAAATCAATGTCATCATTTTACAGTCAAACCACAAACCCGGGAAATGACTCAACAATCTTGATAAATCTTCACACGAGCTAATATGAAATATCATTGCAAATAAGAACTCCATAAAAGTTTTTACTTGACATGTGGTAAGTATAGAACCACAGCTTTTGAAGCCTTTACAGCCTTACTCTTGGGGGAAAAAACCTTGCTTTAGAATTCAAGGTCATTAAATTCCACATTCCCAAGGATCCCCCAGGCACCACACATTGACTGCTATTTCTCCATCATCACAGGTACCAGGGAATATTCATCTTCATTGGAACACTTTTCACAGAGCACCCTGGATTACCAAAGGCCAGGCTTAGAATTACCAAAGCTTACATATCTTTTCTCCATTAGACCATGAGCTCTCAGAAGATAGAGAGTGACATATTCATCATTATCCTATACGTATGTTAGAGGGTGAATAAATGTATGTTGAAATGCATTGAAAGAAGAGATGCTGTTTATACACCCCTGTGTGACTGCTGATTGTCCTTCTCTCTAGCTCATTCTCTCTCTCCTCTGCTTCTCCCTCTCTGTCTCTACCTCTATATGTATGTACACCACACACATGCGCGCACACACACAATTTTAACCTGTTGTTTCTTCTGAGAAAAATAAATTAATCCTGACCTTTCCATCTGCACCAGCTCTCTAGTGATGGTCTATTCAAAAAGAGGATTAAAAGGACACCTCCAAAGGAGAGACTTTCATCAGTTATTTTTAACTAAACTGGGGTTTTTAAAATGTGTAATATGCACATATTATGGACAATGTTAATCAAAGAGGTGTGAAAAAATGAAAATAGAAGTTGTGTGTATGTGTCCTACATTGGATTCTCCAGAAACAGACCCTGAGAGGAGGATTTGTGTGCAAGTGATTTATTAAGAGCATGCTCCCAGGAGAAATCATGAAGGAAGCAAGGGATAACAGCATGTCAGGGAAGAGGAGAAAGCCAGGAAAAGATGTGATGATTGGCAAAACAAACAAACAAAAAAAACATCAGCCTGATCTCATTGGGCACTCCAGAATAGAAATCTACAACTTAAAGTTTGCCCCACTTTCAGGCAAATGAGTTGAGATTTCATTGACCTTTCAGTCAGTGGCTAAGAGATGCCAGTCAGATAAAAGTTTCCAGAAATGTCTAATATGAGCCTGCAGGTGAGTTTCTAGTAGCCCAAGGTCAGTCTTCTGGAGAAAGTCACAAGGATGAGACATAGCAAAACAAAGCACTTAGAAGCTGGGAGTGAGCTCATAGAAACAGTAAAATGGCTTTGAGGCAGTAGGAGCAAGACAGCACCAGTACCCCCTCTAGTCTACCACTGGCGCCACTGAAATCCACTTGCTTCTCACATTACATTTACTGCATGCTGTGATACACTTTCAAACTTATTATTGGGCACAATTTCTGAGAGAAAATTTCAAGAAGAAGTTTAGCAAGATGAGCTATAGTCCCCATTGCTGTAATCTCCAGGATATAGCTGGTCTTCATCTTCCTATCTCCAAAAAATAGCTGACCCATTCTTTCACATTCCACTTACCATTGGCTGTACTTCTTTTTTTAACCTTCTTGGTGTTTTGTTTTGGGTTTTTTTTTTGTCACTCTTCTTTTATTTATTTCTTTAGTTAACATATAGAATTGTATGTATCGATAGTTTACAACGTGACTTTTGAAGTGCATGTACATTGTTGAATGGTTAAATCTAACTAATTAACAAATCCATTACCTCCCATAGTTATTACCATTTTTGTGATAAGAACACTTTACATCCACTCTCTCAGCACTTTTCAGGAATACAATATGTTATTAACTATAGCTTGCATGTTATACAATAGATCTCTTGAATGTCTTCCTCCTATCCAACTGAAAATTTTTTTAATATATATATTTTTTTATTATACTTTAAGTTCTAGGGTACATGTGCACAACGTGCAGGTTTGTTACATACGTATACATGTGCCATGTTGGTGTGCTGCACCCATTAACTCGTCATTTACATTAGATATATCTCCTAATGCTATCCCTCCCCCCACCCCCAACCCCACAACAGGCTCCGGTGTGTGATGTTCCCTTCCTGTGTCCAAGTGTTCTTATTGTTCAATTCCCACCTATAAGTGAGAACATGCAGTGTTTGGTTTTTTATCCTTGCAATAGTTTGCTGAGAATGATGGTTTCCAGCTTCATCCATGTCCCTGCAAAGGACATGAACTCGTCCTTTTTTATGGCTGCATAGTATTCCATGGTGTATATGTGCCACATTTTCTTAATCCAGTCTATCATTGTTGGACATTTGGGTTGGTTCCAAGTCTTTGCTATTGTGAATAGTGCCACAATAAACATATGTATGCATGTGTCTTTATAGCAGCATGATTTATAATCCTTTGGGTATATACCAGTAATGGGATGGGATGGCTGGGTCAAATGGTATTTCTAGTTCTAGATCCCTGAGGAATTGCCACACTGACTTCCACAATGGTTGAACTAGTTTACAGTCCCACCAACAGTGTAAAAGTGTTCCTATTTCTCCACATCCTCTCCAGCACCTGTTGTTTCCTGACTTTTTAATGATGGCCATTCTAACTGGTGTGAGATGGTATCTCATTGTGGTTTTGATTTGCATTTCTCTGATGGCCAGTGATGATGAGCATTTTTTCATGTATCTTTTGGCTGCATAAATGTCTTCTTTTGAGAAGCGTCTGTTCATATCCTTCGCCCACTTGTTGATGGAGTTGTTTGTTTCTTTCTTGTAAATTTGTTTGAGTTCATTGTAGATTCTGGATATTAGCCCTTTGTCAGATGAGTAGATTGCAAAAATTTTCTCCCATTCTGTAGGTTGCCAGTTCACTCTGATGGTAGTTTGTTTTGCTGTGCAGAAGCTCTTTAGTTTAATTAGATCCCATTTGTCAATTTTGGCTTTTGTTGCCATGGCTTTTGGTGTTTTAAACATGAAGTCCTTGCCCATGCCTATGTCCTGAATGGTATTGCCTAGGTTTTCTTCTAGGGTTTTTATGGTTTTAGGTCTAACATTTAAGTATTTAATCCATCTTGAATTAATTTTTGTGTAAGGTGTAAGGAAGGGATCCAGTTTCAGCTTTCTACATATGGCTAGCCAGTTTTCCCAGCACCATTTGTTGAATAGGGAATCCTTTCCCCATTTCTTGTTTTTGTCAGGTTTGTCAAAGATCAGATAGTTGTAGATGTGTGGTGTTATTTCTGAGGGCTAGTTCTGTTCCATTGGTCTGTATCTCTGTTTTGGTACCAGTACCATGTTGTGTTGGGTACTGTAGCCTTGTAGTATAGTTTGAAGTCAGGTAGCATGATGCCTCCAGCTTTGTTCTTTTGGCTTAGGATAGACTTGGCAATGCGGGCTCTTTTTTGATTCCATATGAACTTTAAAGTAGTTTTTTTCCAATTCTGTGAAGAAAGTCATTGGTAGCTTGATGGGGTTGGCATTGAATCTATAAATTACCTTGGGCAGTATGGCCATTTTCACAATATTGATTCTTCCTATCCATGAGCATGGAATGTTCTTCCATTTGTTTGTATCCTCTTTTATTTCATTGAGCAGTGGTTTGTAGTTCTCCTTGAAGAGGTCCTTCACATCCCTTGTAAGTTGGATTCCTAGATATTTTATTCCCTTTGAAGCAATTGTGAATGGGAGTTCACTTATGATTTGGCCCTCTGTTTGTCTGTAATTGGTGTATAAGAATGCTTGTGATTTTTGTACATTGATTTTGTATCCTGAGACTTTGCTGAAGTTGCTTATCAGCTTAAGGAGATTTTGGGCTGAGGGGATGGGGTTTTCTAGATATACAATCATGTCATCTGCAAACAGGGACAATTTGACTTCCTCTTTTCCTAATTGAATACCCTTTGTTTCTTTCTCCTGCCTGATTTCCCTGGCCAGATCTAACTGAAATTTTGTATTATTTGACTTTTGTTGGTTCAAATGAGTTGCCAGATGGCATCATACAGACCTTAATGACTGAGGCATCTGAACCGTGGGTTACCGTACATCTTTCTGGCCGTGTCTAGTGTAATTACTGATTTAAGGTGAAACGTGTTCAAGGAAGTAGCAAGAGATGCCTGATGCATCACCTGAAAAACTAAAAGAAAGTGTGTTGTCAATTTCATATTGAATGGCAGTTATAATTTACTGAGGGAGAGCAAAATGAAGATGCTGTTTGTTTCTTTTCTTTCTTTCTTTCTTTTTTTTTTTTTTTTTTTTTTTGAGATGGAGTTTCACTCTTGTTGCCCAGGCTGGAGTGCAATGGCACAATCTTGGACTCACCACAATCTCCGTCTCCCGGATTCAAGCGATTCTCCTGCCTCAGCCTCTCAAGTAGCTGGGATTACAGGCATGTGCCACCGCACCTGGCTAATTTTTATTTTTAGTAGAGACAGGGTTTCTCCGTGTTGACCAGGCTGGTCTCCAACTCCTGACCTCAGGTGATCCGCCTGCCTCGGCCTCCCAAAATGCTGGGATTACAGGTGTGTGCCACTGTGCCCAGCTGTTTGTTTCTTGTTCAAAAAAATTAATATAAAAAAGGGAACAATGTTAATAGACATTTGCAGTAAATGCACAGAGCTAGCCTAAAGGATTTTGAAAAAAGAAGTCAGAACAATATTTTTAAGGCTTAATTATAAAGTAACAGTCATCAAGAAGGTGTCCTATTTGTGCAAGGACTGACATAGTTCAATGGGACTGAATTTAATCCAGAAATATATCCTTACGTACAAGACCACTGAATGAAGTCTCCATGATGATAGAGATGAAGGCTGTGCACAGATGCAATAGCATGGCTACATTTCACCAAGGCCACTAAGTACTGCTGCTGATGGACATGCAACCTCTCAGCATCAAAGGCAAACCCATCACAAAATACTGTGTGATGCACTGTATAATAGGACCAGTGGATACCCCAGTCAGTGGCTATAGCTGTACTTTTCTTGTCATAAAGTGGTCACTCTGTTTGAGGTGATAGTATCCACTGAACAATGTTGTTGATTCAAACAATGCATTAACCCTTGGATAATGATGCTAGCCACCACAATCAGGAAAAGCAAACCATTACTCACAACCTGTGTGACTCCTGATCAGAATAAATAGTTGTCCTTTTCAAGCTGAAGAGGACGGACAAAATTAGCCAACCCTCAAGAAGTTGGTTGGTATCATATCAAGTGATCAGGGTTTGCCTTTGATGCTGAGAGGTTGCATGTCCATCAGCAGCAGTACTTAGTGGCCTTGGTGAAATGTAGCCATGCTATTGCATCTATGCATAGCCTTCATCTCTACCGTCATGGAGACTTCATTCAGTGATCTTGTATATGAGGATATATTTCTGGACTCAATTCAGTCCCGTTGAACTATGTCTGTCCTTGCACAAATAGGACACCTTCTTGATGACTGTTACTTTATAATTAAGCCCTAAAAATATTGTTCCAACTTATTTTTTCAAAATTCTTTAGGCTAGCTCTTTTATAATTGCTTAAAAATTTTAGAATCAACTTGTCAATTTTATTTGTAACAGACTGCTGTAATATTCATTTGTTTTATGTTCAGTCTATAGATCAAATTGAGAGACATTGATATGTGAATAATATTGAGACTTCAGATTCATGAACATAGTACATTTCTATTTATTCAGGTTTTCTTGTCTTTCTCTCTGAATTTCAGTTTTAGTTTAGTTTTCAGTGCATAAATCTTACAACTATTTTATCAAATTATTCCTAATTGTTTCATATATTGATACTATTATGAGTGATATTTTTTTCAATGTGGTTTTGCGAGTTTTCCTTGAACATTCAGTTGACTTTATGTGTGGATCTTCTTCTATCTTCTAAATTTGATAAGTTCATTTATTAGCTTTACAATATTTTAATATTATATAGGACTTTTCATCGCATCTGAGAATAAATTCAATTTTACTTGTTTCTTTCCAAGGTTTTTGGTTTTTTATTTGTTTTACTCACTTCATTGTACTCACTGGGACTGTTAATATTATATTGAATAGAAGTGGTGAGAGTAGATATCTGTACCTTATCCCTACAGTTTAGGACAGGAAATCTGTCTCTGTACCGTAAGCATATTATCTGTAGGCTTTTAAGTTGCCCTTTGAGAAAGTTTCATTTTGTTTTTGTGTTACTGAAAGTTTGATCATAAATATATATTGGTTTTTGTCAAGATCGTTTTCTGCACATCTTTATATAGTAAGTGCTTTTCCTCCACATCTTTATATTTTTAAAACTGTAGTGTATTACATTATATGATTTTCAAATGTTAAACCAATCTTGCATTCCTAGGATACATAATTTCATCATGATGAATTAAGCTTTTTATAGTGAATTTGATTTTATTAGGAATTCTTGCTTCTATGTTGCTGGAGGATATTGGTATGCAGATTATTTTACTTTAATGCCTTTGACTGGTTTACTATCAGGTAAAACTGGCCCCATAAAATGATCTAGAAATTGTTCAAATACCTGAGAAACTTTATATAACCTGGTTATTATTTTTTTCTTAAATATTTAATAGAATCCACCAGTGAAGACACCAGGAAAGCCATCTGAGCCTTTAAGCATTGAAGGTTTTCAATGCCTTTAAGCATTGAAGCATTATGAGTTTCGTTTTAAGCACTTTTTAAAATTTTAAATGTTTACTTTCTGTGAGTACCTAGCAGGTATATATATATTTGTGGGGTGCATGAGATACTTTTTGATACAGGCATGCAATGTGAAATAATCGTATCATGGAGAATGGGATATCCATCCCCTCAAGCATTTATCCTCTGCATTACAAACAATCCAATTATACCCTTTTAGTTATCTTAATATGTACAATTAAGTTATTGTTGACTATAGTCACCCTGTTGTGCAAACAAATAGTATGTCTTATTCATTCTTTCTAACTATATTTTCTTATACCCATTAACCACCCCACTTCCCCTCAACTCTCTTGCACTACCCTTCCCAGCCTCTGGTAACCAACCTTCTACTCTCTATGTCCATGAGCTCAATCAACTGTTTTGATTTTTAGATCCCACAAATAAGTGGGAACATGTGATATGTGTCTTTTGTGCCTGGCTTATTTTACTTTATGTAATGATCTCCAGTTCCATCCAAGTTGTTGCAAATGACAAGATCTCATTCTTTTGTTATGGCTGAATAGTACTCCACTGTGTAGATGTACCACACTTTCTTTATCCATTGACAGACAATTAGGTTGCTTCCAAATCCCAGCTATTGTGAACAGTGCTTCAGTAAATAAACAGTGCTGCAGCTATTGTAAATGGTGCTGAATATACCCAGAAGTGGGATTGCTGGATCAAGTGGTAGCTCTATTTTTAGATTTTTGAGGAACCTTCAAACTGTTCTCCATAGTGGTTGTACTAATTTGCGTTCCCACTGTTGGTGGGAATGTAGTTAGAAAAGGGTTTCCTTTTCTTCATATCCTCACCAGCATTTGTTATTGCTTGTTTTGGATATAGGCTATTTTAACTGTAGTGAGATGATATCTCATTATAGTTTTGATTTGCATTTCTCTGATAGTCAATTATGTTGAACCCTTTTTCATATGCCTGTTGACTATTTGTATGTCTTCTTTTGAGAAATGTCTGTTCAAATATTTGGCCCGTTTTTTGATCAGATTATGACACTTTTTCCTGTAGAGTTGTTTGAGTTCCTTATATATTGTGATTATTAATCCCTTGTTAGATGGGCAGTTTGCAAATATTTTCTCCCATTCTGTGGGTTGTGTTTTCACTTTGTTGATTGTTTCCTTTTCTCTGCAGAAGGTTTTTAACTTGATGTGATCCCATTTGCCCATTTTGCTTTGATTCTAAGCACTTTTTTGGCTTCATCACACAAAAATGATATTCTGTTTTAATTTTCACAAATCTCATTATTTATTTATTTATTTTATTTATTTATTGAGATGGAGCCTTGCTCTGTCACCCAGGCTGGAGTGCAGTGGCGCTATCTCTGTTCACTGCAAGCTCTGCCTCCCAGGTTCAAGCGATTCTCCTGCCTCAGCCTCCTGAGTAGCTGGGACAAGTGCCCACTACCACGCCCAGCTAATTTTTTTTGTATTTTTATTAGAGATGGAATTTCACCATATTTGCCAGTCTGGTCTCGAGCTCCTGACCTTGTGACCTGCCCACTTCAGCCTCCGAAAATGCTGGGATTACAGGCATGAGCCACCACTCCCGTCTGCTCATTTAAAAAAAAAAAAATCTCTCCTTTTGTTTTCTTTGATTGAGAAATATTTCATGAGTTTGTTGCTCAATTTCTAAATATTTTGAGATATGCAACATATTGTTCTTTTATTAATTCCAAATTTGATTACATTGTAGTCAGGGAGCATGGTTTATATCATCTCAATCCTTTTAAAGGTATTATGAGACTTACCATATGGCCAAGAATATGGTCTATCTGGGTGAATGTTATTTTTGCACATTAAAGTAGTATGTATTCTGTTGTTTAGCGTTGAACGTTCTCTTAATATCACTTAGGTTAAGTTGATTCATTGTTTTCTTGAATGTTATATATATGTATATAACATGTATGTATATACACACTGAATGTATGTAACATGTATGTATATACACACTGAATGTATATATACATACCCTGAATATATAGAGAGAATATATATTTATATATCAATTGCAATATCTCTCCTTATTCCTGAGAACATCCCTTGTCCTAAAGAGACTTTATCTCATAATAATATAGCCGTAGCCCACAAGAAAGGTACTGTTTGTATGTTTCACTGTTTTTAAGCCTTTTAATTCAAACCTATCAATGTTCTTATATTTAAAATGTATCTCTTAAAGAGAATGCATAGATGGTTCTTGTTTTTATTGTCTAGCATAACAAAATCTACCTTACAATTCAAATGTTTAGAACATTTATATTTAATAGAGTTATCAACATGATTGGATTTACCATATTGTTCTTTGTTTAACTAGTTATTTCACCTATTATTTATTCATTTTTTTCTTCCCTAATTTCTTTTAAATTGTTGATTTTTACTGTGTATTTTTTAACTGTACTAATGGCTTTTCAGCTATGCTTTGTTTTATAACTGCTGCTTTAGTGTTTCCTATATACATATTTTTAAATTTTCACATGATATTAATGTATTTAATGTACATTTTGAGAACTTTCAAATGTACAGTTTCATTACTCTCTAGTTTTTCAATTATTTGTAACATAAATTTTACTTCTATAGCTGTTGTAAATTACATAGAATTATTTTTAGTCCAAACAATAATCTATTCAAAAAACTTTTAAAGAAGATAAAATTTGTCTTTAATATTTAGTCACATAGTAACAATTTCTATTGCTCTTTCCTTTGTGTAAATCTAAATTTCCATCTAGTATGGTTTCCTTCTTATAAAAGAACTCTTTTAATTATTTCTTTTATTGCAGGTCTACTGGTAACACATTTTCTGAGCTACTTTTTCCTCTAAAACGGTTATTACTTTACCTTCATGATTGAGAAATATTTTTGCTAGGCCTTTATCAGGGCCCTCCCTGACTTTGCTATTGCAGATTGCTGAGAATAAAAATTCACCTTTCCTATAATTGTCTTAAAATTAAGCCAATTAGTCTTTCAGCTACAGAAGATGAGGGTCAATTTAAATGCCACCAAAGATATTCAAGCCAGTCTATATTCTATAGAATATTTTTCCTTTAAGAGTTTCTTGCTTGCCTAGTATTTTACCATTAATGTATAGTAAGTCCTATCTCATACACACTTAATTTAGCCTTTTTTTCTCTTGTCCCCAGGACGCTTCTGAAATCCTCTGTTTTTCACCGATTATCAAAAATCTAATTATGATGTGGCTTGGTATGACTTTCTTTGTATTTTTCCTACTTGAGGTTTATTGCGGTTCTTAAATCTGTCTTGTCTCACTTCCTGAGAGCCTATTATAGGGGAATCAGGATGAGTTAGGAGGCAGGTGGGACTTAACTCTGGACCAAATTGAGGACTAACTGAAACTGGGTAGAGGCACAGAAAGCCCCTCTCCATAAGACATGCCTACCAGTGCCATTACAGTCGACCATTGTCATGGCAACAACTGGAAGTTACTGCCCATTTTCTATTCCTGAAAAACCCATTCCTTAATTAGCATGTCATTAAAATTTATATAAATACGACTGCAAAACTACCCCTAGGCTGCTACTCTCAGCACCTTGCGTATGGGGTAGCCCCGCTCACAGGAGCAGTCACGGAGCTCTAATATTGCCACTGCCTCAGTAAAGCTGTTTTCTTCTGCCACCAGCTTGCTCTTGAATTGCTTCCTGGGCAAAGCCAAGAACCTGCCTAGCATCAAGGCAACCTGATAATTTCCCACAGCCACCGATGTTTTGTTTAATATGCAGTCTTTTTTCCTCTCTATATTCAGTTTGGATAGTTTATATTGCTATGGCCTCAAATTCATTGATGTTTTCTTTTACTATGTCTTAAATATTTTTTACCATTTGTTGAGCTTTTTTCATTTCATCTTGTTGCACTGAGTTTCTTCCAGGCCTGTTACAGAAACAGTCAGCAGGTAGATTCTCTGGTCTTATACAATATATTCCTCTGTAATACTCTCTAAGGGTAGTCTGGCTACCCTGCTTTTTAAATTATGAGCGAATCTAGCAGTGTTTCAGAATTAGCTCCAGAGGCCCTTGCCAGGAATTAAATTCTGAGCCACAGGGCAGTGCACCCATATTGATAGGCTCTCTTTTAGCTAGCTTTATATTTGCACACACACACACAAGTTCAACACCCTCAAGAGCTACCTCAAAACCATGTCTTTCTCTTATCTGCTAGTACATGTAAATCAGGTTCCAAATCTCCATTGCTGAATAACTCTAGTAACTCTCATGCTCCCTTAGAAGGGATGGCATTTTCTCATTGGAGTTATGTTGACAACTGAACCTGGCAATTGATCTACTGGCCTGGAGAGAAATTGCGAGTATGTCTAAAGAAGACAAGCCTTGTCTTTCAAAGCATATTTCACAAACAAGAGGAGGCTTCTATCTTCTACTGAGAGGGATTTGGTGCATTCTGCAGGCCCATAGCATTCAATGAAATATAGGGGTTCAAAATTGCCGAATGCATCTACCCATATATTTCTATCTCAATTTTCATTGTCTGACCCCTTCTTTATCAGGGCCCTGACTTTGCTATTGCAGATTGCTGAGAATGAAATTTCACCTTCCTGTGAGTCTCTTAAAATGAAGTCCTGGTCCAGATCTTTGGCACAATTAGCCCTTCAGCTACAGAAGTTGAGGGTCCATTTAAATGCCACCAAAGGTATTCAAGTCATACCTTAATCTGATAAATGATTGACTTGAGCTTGTAATTTTCTCTTTCAGAGACACCTAACAATTCCACAACCAAACAATTCCACAGTCCTTACAACTACCATTTCCTTATATTTATTTCCAAGTGACAGATATACTACTTAAGCTAGTGCATCCTCACTTCACTGCAGGTGGAAGTTCTAGCAATTACACTGCTGCAGCCTGCAGAAGCTATTAAGACTCCATGTAGCTCCAGTAATGAGGTCCTTATTGCCATCATGCCTGTGAGTAATGCAACTCCAAAATCCCGTATTAGAATCTGCTTTCTAGGTTCACTTCTGGTACCAAGTGTCTTATGTTAAGCTCCCTAGGACTGGGGCCTGTACTGAGGATTTGTGTACAAGTAATGTGTGATGATACTTCTCCCAGGAAGACTTATAAGAGAGTTAGAAGATAACAAAAATAAAGGAAAGAAGCAAAGCAAAGGTGTGATTTCACTTTAAGTTCTGCTCTCAGCCTGCTGTTGAGGGGAAAAGAAGCAAAGCCCACAGAAATTGGGAGATGGATACACAAAAATTGTAAGAGAGAATCTGAGGGAATATAGATTATGCTTTGAGAGTGGCCTCTATGGGTATAGAAAAGTAATTTGCAACTATTTGATCAATCTCTTCTTACACAGTACCCATTCATCACTTGCTTTTCTGCCTAAGCTTGGCGTAGCTGAAATCAAATGTCTCAGAAAGTGTCTATGACTATCAGTATAGCTAAATGACTATTAGGTGTCATTGGAAGGAAAAATTCCAGAGTTCTTCAGAATTTGGAATTTTCTTCCTTTCAGCAAATGTTGTTCTCAGAGCACTAAGGCTTTTCTTTTTGTTCAACTTTATACTGAGATTGAGAGAACTAGAGTGCTGGAGCTGGAAGAAAAAGAGAGGTATAAGAAGAAGAAAATGAGATGTAAGAAGAATAAAATGCTTCTAATATTTGATAAAACACTTTGCTCAAAGTTTGGGGGAAAATTAAATTGGTTTGTTTTCTAAAATCCTGATTGTTGAATTGATTGTTTATTTTTTCCTTTCTGAAAAAAAATAGCAATTTACTATCTTCTCAGAAGTCCCAATAATCTTGGGGGAAAATTGTATACCTATGTACTTGTATTAATGAGGTGTCACTTTTCATTTGACATGGACTCTCCATTATGTATTATAGCATTTTACTTGCAGTAGGTGCACAAGAAATTGATATTAAATGACAAACTCAAGTATTGTTTACATTTTTATTATGAGTTTTATCCTTCTCCAATAGGGAATATATGTGTTACCTCCCAACAGTTTTGTATAGTCTGTTAAATGATGATCGCACGTAAATTTTTATATTGTCCTATGTTGTTTCTATATTTTTGAGATGACATCTCATCACAGATGAAAGTTTAAGTTAAAAGTTCTCGCCTCCAATGCATGGGATACAGGCCAAACTTACCCAGACAGTAGCCAGTGGTGGCACCTGCACAGCTAGGTCTAATTTAGCTTTATTATTGAAACTTGAAATTCTCTTAATAAAGAAAAAATTTTATTTCATATTTATTTTGACTTTGACAGCCCTTGTTCTCCTGACTCCAACTCCCACTTACAGTTTGTTAGGGAAATGTGGGGTTAGAGCCCCCACACAGAGTCCCTACTAGGGCACCACCTAGTGGAGCTGTGACAAGAGGGCCACCATTCTCCAGACCCCAGAATGATAGATCCATTGACAGCTTGCACTGTGCACCTGGAAAAGCCACAGACACTCAATGCCAGCCCGTGAAAGCAGCCAGGAGGGTGGCTATAGCCTGCAAAGCCACAGGGGTGGAGCTGCCCAAGACACTGGGAAGCCCCCTCTTGCATCAGTGCTACTATATAGTTACTATACTTTACACAATTAGAAGACACAATTACTATACTTTATACAATTACACATGTGAGACATGGAGTCAAAGGAGATCATTTTGGAGCTTTAAGATTTGACTGCTCTGCTGGATTTCAGACTTGCATGGGGCCTGTAATCCCTTTGTTTTGGCCAATTTCTCCCATTTGGAATGTCTATATTTACCCATTACCTGTACACTCATTCTATCTAGGAAGTAATTAAGTTGCTTTTGAGTTTACAGGCTCATAGGCTGAAGGGACTTGCCTTGTCTCCGGTGAGACTTTGGACTGTGGACTTTGGACTTAATGCACAGAGAGAAATGAGTTAAGACTTTAGGGGACTGGTGGGAAGTCATGATTGGTTTTTTAATGTGAGGACATGAGATTTAGGGAGGGCCAGGGGTAGAATGATATGGTTTTGCTGTGTCCCCACCCAAATCTCATCTTAAGTTGTAGCTCCTATAATTTCCTCATGTTGTGGTAGGGACCCAGTGGGAGATAATTGAATCACGGAGGCAGTTTCCCCCATACTGTTCTCGTGGTGGTGAATAAGTCTCATGAAATCTAATGGTTTCATAAAGGAAAACCCCTTTTGCTTGGCTCTCATTCTCTTCTTTTGTCTGCCACCATATAGCACGTGTCTTTTGCCTTCCACCATGATTGTGAGACCTCCCTAGCACATGGAACTGTGAGTCCATTAAATCTCTTTCTTTTGTAAATTGCCCAGTGCTCAGGTATGTCTTTATCAGCAGCATGAAAATGGACTAGTACGCAGTATTTTACCAAATGCTAACGTAGACTTCTTTGTTGATTGTCCACACAGCCCATGCTCCCCTCCACCCCATTTCTAAGGCCTAGAATCTCTGTAATACCACCCACAAAGACACACTCATTGGGCCAGAATTGATTGGCTCAAGAGTACACAACTGAATCAAACTGAACCAATAGGATCTCTCCCTTCAAAACTATAATTCCTGGGAGCCTTAAGCATTTGAACTGAAAGGATATGCAAGAAATGCATGTGCTGGGAGCTTAAGCATGTGAACTGAAAAAATTTGCAAGACATGAATGAGTCCTAACTGAAATATGTACAATGAAGTAGCTCATAAAACATCTCCATAAATGTAGTATAAAGAAAATATTCATAGGAAAATAGACAGGAGGAACAAGAGGGAAAATGAGATGGATAGAGTAGCAGCTTGGGTTCCCAAGACTTCCAGATCCTGGTTGAAGTTCATTAGGCTCATGAAGACCAGCCCTTGGGTTCAAGGAGATACCCTTGGGATCTTCCAGGATGTCTTCTTCATTTGCTAAGCTAGTCTGAGAAGTGTCTGCTAGTTTTACCCAAAAAGGTACAGATCAAATATGATGCCAAGCAGTATAGTTTAAAGCAAACAGTCATAGAAAGAGGTCTCCACAGCCTTCCACATCAGTCAGGGGCAGCTTCACAGAGGAGAAAAGAGTTTATTTAGGACAAACAGCAATAAGTAACAAGAAATATTCACATAGGATCCCTGCCTATGTGGAGAAGGCATCACAGATGGTGAAAACAGCATGATTAATGGCAGACAGGCAGGATCAGACGTGATATACGTGGGATACTAAGAGACCAACTTGGTTAATACAGAGAGTTCATGCTATGAGGGTGTTAAAACACTGCTAATTACCTCACAAATATTCATTTTTGTGGATGGACATGATTGTTTGCCTTTTGTGGTGTCGACTTCAAAAGATGATGACACCTGTAAATGGATAAAGAACTCAAAGAAACAGCTGATTCCAGGGAAGGGTAGATTAAAAGTGAGCCTGGAACATGTTTAGGGGAGAAAAATTAAGAAAATACTAAGAAAAAATATATGAGGACATGTTCCAATGACTAAGGAGCTAGTTTGAAGTGACAACTTGATCATCAACATTAGTATGCATTGGAAAAATAGTAACTTGTGAGTTTGTATGGTGATACGGCTTGGCTCTGTGTCCCCACCCAAATCTCATCTCTAATTGTAATCCCCATGTGTCAAAGGAGGGACCTGGTGTGAGGTGATTGGATCATGGGGGCGGATTTCCCCCTTACTGTTCTCATGATAGTGAGTGAGTTCTCATGAGATCTGGTTGCTTGTTAAGTGTCTAGCGTTTCCCCCTTCTCTCTCTCTCTCCTGCCGCCATGTAAGTTATGCCTTGCTTTCCCTTGGCCTTCTGCCATGATTGTAAGTTTCCTGAGGCCTCCCCAGCCATGCAGAACTCTTGAATTGCTTAAACTCCTTTTGTTTATATATTACCCAGTCTCAGGTAGTATCTTTATAGCAGTGTGAGAATGGACTTATACATATGGCTAACTAGATAAATAAATAAGTGAGGGAGAAGGGAAAGCTTTTGCTTACAATAGAATGCCAAGTGCCTGTGAATAAATGTGCAAGGAGTATGAGAGTTGGAAAGTCATCATTTTGAAACTGTCATACTAAAGATTAGATTAGGCAAAAATCATCAATGGATAGTAAACTTATGAGGAAATTCTGATGTGAACAAGGGTATTTGCATCATCTTAAGGGATCTCCCAACCAAGTGTTTATTACTTGTGATGAAGAAAAATAATAATAATTATATAGCACAAATACCAGGCAATACTATGGCAGAGTAATCCAAATATGCATTATCAATGAAAGCACTGTGGGGATCATGTGCCTCTAGATTGATAACTCAGGAAAAATCTAACTTTACCTCTGTAGTATTCTGGCACAGAATGCACATCCTAATTGAACCATGGATAAACATTAGACAAATACAAGGTGAGTAACAGTTTATTAACAAAGGAAGAGAGAAATTCTATTATTTCAAAATGCTAATGTTATAAACTAAAGCAGCAACAAAAACTGGCTGTAGAAACGTTCCAAGTTAGAAGGTGCTAAAAAGTCATGACAACTAAATGCAATACATGAGTGTGGACTGGATTCTGTTTTGGAGGGGAAATAATGCTCTAAGGAACACTCTTTGAGTCAATTGATGAAATTGGCATACAAATAGTAAGAGAGAAAAATATCGTACTAATGTTACATTTACTGAAATCGATAACTATTGTGGTTATGTTTTTAAAGAATTATAATCATTATTAGTGTTACAATTATTCCCACATGATCATTGCTATTTATTTAGCAAATACTCTGGTAAAAGTTTTATGCATGTGATCCCCTTCAATTCTTACGAAACCCCAAGGGAGAGACAATCCAGTAGATGTTTGTCCTTGTAAAGATTTTCCAATGTAGATGTCTCTGGGATTGCCAGCTGCTTATCAAATCTGGACCAGTGAAACCTTCTAAGTTGTGAAATGTAGTTTAATTCTGCTTAGAAACAAATTCTGTCCCTCTTCAAGTCTAAGCACATCGAGGTGAACTTAATAGAACCAAGATGAGAGGCTCAGGAAGATGTACTTTGCTGTCATGTGAAGTGAGGACTTGGGATGGGATCTGCAAAGCATTGAATGAGAATGTCCTTACTTGATAACATGAGGCAAATGACAATACAAGGCAGTCATGGTCGAAGTGCAATGAAACTAGGAGATATGTGTGGTTCCCAGGCCAGCTTGGGCACGCATCAAATTTGTTGTATGCTCCCTTGGGTAAGCCAATTGACTCTCAAGGCTGACATTCACACAAGACATCCTACACTTGTGATAGATAATGTGAGAAAGTTTCATCAGATCTGTGGCTCTTAACACTGGCTGCAGATTAGACTCACCAGGGGTGCTTTCCAAAGTAAAATAGAATCTAGGTCAAATTAAATCTCTCTCTGGATAGTGGAGTCTGGAGAGAGAGAGAGAGAGAGAGTACTTAAGAGATTTTTGTTGTTTTTGCTAAGGTATAACATACATGCAATAGTGTGAACAATTACTCAGTGTTTGGTTCAATTAATTTTTACCATGCATATACCTGTGTAAATACCTCCTGGATCAAAACTCATTAAAACAATTCCACCACTCCAGAAGACTCCCTCACTTTCCCTCCCAGTCAATGCTTCCCCCACCAAGCAAACCACCATGATGATTTCCAACACCATGCTCATTTTTGAAGAACTTATGATCACTGCAGGTAAGCAGTATGTCTTATTTTTGTGTCTGGCTTCTTTCACTCAATATTAAAGAGGTACAGTTTAACTATAATGTTTTGTGTAGTTCATTCACTAATTATTGCTGCCTATTATTTGATTACATGAATATATCACAATTTTAAAATTTGTGTTATGGATGATGGATATTTGATTCATTTTTAATTTTTTATTATTATAAATAGTACTACTGTAAATATTCTTGTGCAAGTCATTTAGAAAATAAACACTCTTCTCCTGGGTGTATACCCAAAAGTAGAATGGTTGAGGCACAGGGTAGCTGTATATTTACATTCAGTAGCTATTACCAAAACATTTTTCAAAGTGGTTGAACAGATTTCACTTCCATCAGCAAGATATGAGTTATCCAGTTGCTCCATGTCCTTATCAGTACTTAGCACTGTCAATTATTATAAGCCTCGAACTTCTAGTGAGTGTATAGTGGTATTACATTGGTTTGGGTTTTTGTTTTAATTTTTGTAATCTCACTGATGATGAAGCATTGCCTATGGACCATCTAGATATTCTATTTGTAAAGTACCTGATTAATCCCTTTCTTTATTTTTATATAATGGTCATCTTCTCCTGTAGATTTGTAGAAGTTCTTTATTCTAGATGCAAAACAACTTTCAGAGATATGTGTTGCAAATATATTTATTTTTTAATTTTAGACACAAGTTCTCACTTTGTTGCCCAGGCTGGAGTACAGTGGCATGATCGTAGCTCACTGCAGTCTTAAACTTCTGGGCTCAAGGGATCCTCCTGCCTCAACCTCTTGAGCAGCTAGAACTACAGGTGTACACCACCATGTCAGGATAATTTTTAAATTCCTTTTTTTGTAGAGATGGGATCTCGCCCTGTTGCCCAGGCTTGTCTCTGACTCCTGGCCTCAAGTTAACCTCCCAACTTGGCCTCTGAAAGTGCTGGGTTACAGGTGTGAGCTACTGCACCCAGCCACATGTGTTGCAAATAACTTCTCTCAGGCAGTAGTTTGCCTTTTTACTCTCTTAATATGTTGAAGAACGTAAGTTCTTAATTTGAATGACTTCTAATGCAGTTTGGGCTCTCCAGACAAGAAGTATTTTAGACAGTCTGGTGTTCCTAATGGTTATAGAGACCACCCTTTGGATCAGCACTCACAGAAAGAAATGAGAAAGGGAGAAGTTGGGCAATGATGCAGGCCCATTAGTCTCAGCTATGCAAAGAAAGCTCTGGAGCACATATAACCTCCTAGAATTGTCCTGCATCAGGTGAAAATGGTGGAAATTTATACCTCTGTCTTAATCAGTTTCTGGTCATAGCTGTCTCTGGAAAAACATGGCCTTGAACAAACTGACTCACTGCCCCAAAGGCAATCCCTAAAGTGAGATGATGGCTGGATATTGTCTATGGACAGCCCTCCCAGCAGCTGGGCAGCAACTTTTTCCTTAAAGTGGTATCTGGGTACCAAATCTCTATGTCCACCTCAATATCCAAATTATAAATCTTTTATTCTATGATTGTGCTTGTGGTGTTATGCTTAAGAAATTTTGCCTACTTATTTTTGGTATTCCCCTATGTTTTGATCTAGAAGATTTAAATTTATTTTTCATATTTAGGCCTTATAATATGTCTAATTTTTGAATAGGTTACAAAGAAAGGATCAAAGATACTTTTTTTCTATATGGATATCTAATTGAGCCAACACTATGTATATAAAAGATGATTGTTTTTCCTCTACATTTCAGTGGTCTCATTTTGTTTTTTGTTTGTTTGTTTTGTTTGTTTGTTTTTAGAGACAGAGTCTTGCTCTGTCATCCAGGCTGGAGTGAAGTGGTGTGATCTTGGCTCATGGCTCACTTCACCCTCCATCTCCCAGTTTCAAGCGATTCTCATGCCTCAGCCTCCCGAGTAGCCAGGACTACAGGCACATGCCACCATACCATACAAAATACCTAATTTTTTGTATTTTTAGTAGATGGGAGGTTGCTGTGTTGCCCAGGCTGCTCTCGAACTCCCGGAGCTCAGGCAATCTGCCTGCCTTGACCTCCCAAAGTGCTAGGATTACAGGCATGAGCCACAGTGCCCAGCTAGTGGTCTCATTTTTATTTTAACATTCAACCAAACTTAAAAATTATCGATGAATTTGGATACTGTCAGGTCTAAGACAACAGGTACAAAATAATAGGCATGCAAGTGTAAATAAAGGGAAGTTGTGACATTGGTTACTCAAAAAGTGGTCAGTAATAAAGGTGTGTAACAAATAGAAGTTATGGCAACCTAATAAATGTAGAAGAATGTCTGTGAGGCAGAACCTGTTGAAATGGTGTTCGAGTTTGTGTGAATAAAATTGAATTGGCGATGAAAAATTTGTTGGCTATGTGCACATTACAAAATACAATGGGGACATATAAAATAGGTATAGATGCCAATGGAAAAGTCTTCCAGTCTATTTAGAGACAATTTGATACACAATTAGAAACATAAATAAGTTTTTTCTTTGGGCATCAGTAAATGCTTCTTGGAGTAGTCAGCATTTTGATCAAGTATTTTAATAAAGAATGGAGCATGAAGAATATGCACATGAGAACTCAAGATTGAAGGTTGAAGACATTTGAGAAAGGATAAAGTCTGCAAAGTTTTGCATTCCACCAAAGAACACTGAAGTCTGATTTGTTCTTTACCCTCTTTGAGCTGTTTTAACTTTCAATGCCATTAATCATTTTTTTAAGCCCATCATTCTCCAAGAATCCTCTTGGAAACTATGTCCTCTAGGAAACTATCTCTTGTTAGTCTGTCTCCCAACCCATCACTGCTTGCTGCCAGCATAATATTTACCATGTCAAATCTTCAGCTCTTCAGAGGCAAGGGCCATTAATTACCATCTTGCTCCCAAGTGACTGTCATGCAGGCTGGATCACAACAGGCCATCAATACATTTTTGTTAATCTGGAGTAAAGTTTAACAAAGATAAATCAAATGGTGTTATTTCTTAGCTAAAAAGCCTAAACTTGGACTTCACACACAGTAGGCTCTCAATAGTTAAGAAAAGTGAAAGTATGTTTGTTGGAAATAATGACTTGTTAATTTGATTAATGTATCATGCTTGTGAACTACAGAAGTGAAAGAAAAGGCCAAGTGTGAGTGGTACTAAATCATGAGAGATGAGAATATCTTTAAATACCAAATCCCTACATTTGTCACAAGCTTTTTGTATTTATGAGCAAAAATGAATAGATGAAGTGGGATAGACTTCTAGAAAGTTGTACAATTGACTTATTTTCCAGAAGTTTGCATTTCACAAAAATTATGTCTTTCTAACAACCCTAACTTTGAGTATTTAGCTGTGGCCATGCATTTTAGCTGTCCAAATCTCCAATGCATAAACAAGCTAGGTGATTTTTAAACATGTTGACATTTAAGCACATACTCAGAAGTTTTCACTTTCTTTAAAAAAGAGAAAATAAACTTGGAACTAGAGAAAGTAGTAAGTATATCCTCCCTTGTCATTAAATCAATAAATAATTTCAGAACATTAGCAAAAATGATGGCTCTTAGAAGATATTTTCAATTGTTATTTTTATTTTTGCCTTTATTTTTACTAATTACAACATTTTTCAGTAGTCACCAAGTATAAAGATTCCTAGAATGAAATTCATAGCAAGATGTAGAAAAGATACTGCTTTTGCCTGAGTTTTATGAAGCTGATATCAATCTTGTTTCATAAACTTCAGACCAGTTATTATCCTAAACACAGGCTTTCCTGCATTCAATTGACATTGACAGGAATACAAATAAGAGACTTCTCAATTATGCGAACCAGTGGATCTGGGGAGGACTGCTTTCTTTCTTGTGCCTAAAAAATGCAATACAGGCAAGGTCACAAAGCAGCCAGGCTCTGGAGATAAATATGAACTCAACTGGCTCAATGAATGACTCAGAGGTACAGTTTTTGCTGTTGTTTGTTTCCCAATAAGAGGAGAAAGAACAAAGGTTTTCATTGAGCCTCAAAATATGGGCTGAGGGTGGTGTAATTGAAAATTCCCAGGCCCAGTGTCAGAGATCAAAAGGCTTTTTTTCTGACCCAGCTTCTAAGGATCATGTGACTTTGACAAAGTCATTCAACTCCCTGGACCTCAGAGATTTTTGGTTTAGTTTGGGCGCATTCCGTTTGTTGTTGTTGTTGTTATTGTTTGTTTGTTTTTTTGACCTGTGAAATGACAGCACTGAATTTCTAAAAGTGCTTTCTGGCGTAAATATTTATTGGTGGCCAGTATCAGCAATCCTTGTGAAATGCCTGACTACACCAGTTGACCACTCACAACTAGAGAGGGATGAAGAACAGATACTATTATCCCAATTTTATAATTCAGTAAACTGAAGCTAGCCTAGACAAATGACCCGTAACTGGATGAAAGTTCTTAAATGTAGTTCCAGCTCTCATGACTTAAAGTCATGTGCCTTTTCTTTCCTCTCACACTGCCATTCACTGAAGAAAATATATGATTTTTTTCTTTCATTGATCATTCAAGTAAATCTGAGTACTAGTTCAGTTAGTCTCCTGGAGACACCAAAGTATAGGGGAGAAAGGGAAATGAAGTCTTTGGTGGAAGGGCCCCATGTTAGATAAAAGCCTTATTTTTAACAAGGAGAGGATGGATAATTGTGGGTCAACAAAAAGAAATCAGGCAAAGGGAACTACCAAAGTCTTTTAAGCAATAATTCTGTCATTATATTGGGTGGGGAGGAAATGAATATCATGAATATTTATGTAGTCACATAAAACATTTCAAAATATGTAACTACTTAAACTTTACTTTCTTTAAGACAAGTTGAAGCTAGAAATAATATATGTAAAAATTAAACATAAGCCTCAGGAGCCAAGATGGCTGACTAGATGCAGCCAGGAAAAGCAACTCCCACTGAGAGACCAGCCCATCAAGAAGTCTGGCACACTCTGAGCAGATCTTTGGAAGGAAGACATTGAGAGTGGATGGAGGGAGGACACAGACCCTGGGCTGACGGGGAGTGGGGAAACTGGGAGCCCTGCACAGAGCTGCCAAGTACCAGGACTCATTCCCAGCCCTCAGCAGCTCCTGTGGAAAGGGTGAGTTAAGTAGGCAGGGAGTGGCCCATTCTCACCATGGACCTCCAGAATCCTAGCTGAAGGAGACTCCACAACTCCCATGGATAATTGAGCTGGCAGGGAGAGGTACTTGAAGAAGTGACAGGGACAGTACATCATACTGTGTGGAGCCCAGAATGTTTTGTGTAGGAAGGGCTGCAGTGGAGCACAGCCAGGGACATTCATCCCCCAAAGCCCGTCATGCTCTTCTGTGTGTCTTTGGCCTTTATTGACTGTCAGACCTGGACAGTGCAGTGCTGTCTTGCACGTGGGATAGGGCCAGTCTAATCTGAGGACCCCACTGTCTGCCATCCTCTTCTGGGCCCCCTCCTTGATCATGCCCACTTGTAGTACAACTTTGAATTCTACTGCAGACACTTTCCGGAAGCTGCCATCACAGCTCCTTCACTGGCAGATCCCACCTAAATATCAGAAAGCTTTAGCAGTTGGGTCCCTACTGACATTTACCTGCCCATAGCTTCCCCCAAATGCCTTTCCACTGCAACTTGCTGGTAGCCTACCCCCACCTGGTTTCTGGTGTGCACTCATCACAGCCTACCCCCACCAATTTGCAGGTGTACTTTCACGTGCAGACTCTGCCACCACAGCCCCACACCTGCGAGTACACACACACACAGACTCCACTGCCCCACTGCCAGCAAGGCAAGCACATGAACCCCACAGTGCTGTTGCCTCATTACCCCTGCCACACTGCTGCCCTGCTGCGGGCCCACATGCTCACGTAGACCCAGCCACACCACTACCCGGCTGCTACTGGCACACACGTTCAAATGTGGACCTCACTGTCACTGCTCCCAATGAAATGTTTTTGCTGGCACTCCCCCATCAGAGTTTGTTGTCAGTAGACCAGGAACACCTCAGACATTGCAGTGCAGCTGGTGCTTGACCTCAAGGGCCAGAGAACAAGCCTGGTCCCAGCAGCCCAAGATTAGAGCATGAAGCCCAGGAGTGGTAAGCTGAGCCTGGGACCCCAGAAATCATCCAGAAATGAAGCCAGTTGACTGAACCCAACTAATACCACAATCAAACCCTCAAGGACCTCAGAGAACATAATAGCAACAAGCCCCATCCAAAAGACAACAAATTCCAAAATTAAAGAACCATCAGCCCACATAGATGAGAAAGAATCAGCATAAGAACTGGCAACTCAAAAAGCTAGAGTGTCTTCTTTCCTGCAAATGACTGCACTAGCTCTTCAGTAATGGTTTTTACCAGGTCAAATGGCTGAAATGACAGACTTAGAATTCAGAATCTGGATGGCAATGAAGATCATTGAGATTCAAGAGAAAGTTAAAACCCAATTGAAGGAATCTAAGGAATATAGTAAAATGATACAAGAGATGAAAGACAAAATAGCCATTTTAAGAAAGAACCAAACTGATTGATAGAACTGAAAAACTCACTACAAGAATTTTAGTGTACCAACAGAAATATTATCAGCAGAATAGACCTAGCTAAGGAAAGAACCTCAGAGCTCAAAGACCAGTTCCTCAAATCAACTCAGTCAGACAAAAGTAAAGAAAAAAGTATAAAAAAGAATGAACAAAACCTCCAAGAAATATGGGATTTTGTAGAGACAAAACCTACAGCTCGTTGGCGTCCCTGAAAGAGAGGGAGTGAAATACTATATAAGAAGACCATCCCCAAGACACATAGTCATCAGATTCTCCAAAGACAATATAAAAGAAAAAAATATTAAAGGCAGCCAGAGAAAAGGGGAAGGCCACGTACAAAAGGAACCCCATCAAGCCAACAGTGTACCTTTCAGCAGAATCTCTACAAGCCAGAAGACGTTGGAGGCCTATATTCAGCGTTCTTTTTTTATTTTATTTTTTTTTTTTTCTGAGATGGAGTCTCACTCTGTCGCTCAGGCTGGAGTGCAGTGGCATGGCTTACTGCAATCTCTGCCTTCCAGGTCCAAGTGATTCTCATGCCGCAGCCTCCCAAGTAGCCGGGATTACAGGCATATGCCACCATGCCAGGTTAATTTTTTTTGTATTTTTAGTAGAACAGGGTTTCACCATGTCGGCCAGGCTGGTCTCAAACTCCTGACCTTAAGTGAGTCACTCCCCTCAGCCTCCCAAAGTTCTGGGATTATAGGCTTGAGCCACCATGCCTGGCCCAGCATTCTTGAAGAAAATACATTCCAATCAAGAGTTTTATATCCAGCCAAACTAAGCTTCATAAGTGAAGGATAAATAAAATCCATTTCAGATAAGCAAATACTAAGGGAATTCATTACCGCCAGCCCTACCTTAAAGAGGTCCTTAAAGGTGTGCTAAACATGGAAATGAAAGATCATTACCAGCCACCACAATAACACATTTAAGCACATAAAACATTGACACTATAAGGCGACTGCACAATGAAGTCTACGTAATGACCAGCTAAAAACATGATAACAGGATCAAATCCGCACATATCAATATTAACCCTGAATGTAAATGGGCTAAATGCCCACTTAAAAGACATAGAGTGGCAAGTTGATTAAGGAAGCTAGATCCAACACTGTTTTAAAGGGACCCATCTCACTTGCAATGACACCAATAGGCTCACAGTAAAGGGATAGAGAAAAATCTACCAAGCAAATGGAAAATCAAATAAAGGACTGATTGCTCTTCTAATTTCACACAAAACAGACTTTAAATCAACAATGATCAAAAAGGACAAACAAGGAAATTACATAATGTTAAAGGGTTGAATTCAATAAGAAAACTATCCTAAATATATATGCACCTAACACTGGAGCACCCAGGTTCATAAAACAAATTTTTAGAGACTTACAAAAACCACACAATAATAGTGGGGAGACTTCAACATTCCACTGACAATATTGGACAGATCATCAAGGAAGAAAACTAAAGAAACATATTCAGGACCTAAACTCAACACTGTGTCTGCGACACAGCAAAAGCAGTGTTAAGGGGAAAATTTATAGCACTAAATGCCCATATCAAAAAGTTAGAAAGGTCTCACATTAACAACCTATCATTTCACCCAGAGGAACTAGAAAAACAAAAGCAAAGCAGCCCCAAAGCTAGCAGAACACAAGAAATAACCAAAATCAGAACTGAACTGAATGAAATCAAGACATAAAAACCATTCAAAAGATCAATGCAACCAAAAGTTGTTTATCTGAAAGAATAAATAAGATTGATAGAGCGCTAGCAAGAATAATAAAGAAAAAAAGAGAGAAGATCCAAATGAAGACAATCAGAAATGACAAAGGGGCCATTACCACTGATCCTACAGCTATACAAACAAAATAAAACCCTCAGAGACTATTACAAACACTTTTATGCACACAAATGGAAAAATATAAAAGAAATGGATAAATTCCTGGAAACATACAACCTCCAAAGGTTTAACCAGCAAGAATTGAAACCTTGAACAGATCAATGCTGAGTCCTGAAATTTAATCTAATAAAAATCTTACCAACCAGAAAAAGCCCTTGAGCAGATGGATTCACAGAAAAATTCTACAAGGTGTGTAAAAATGAGCTGGTACCAATCCTACTAAAACTATTACAAAAAAAAAAAAAAATGAGGAAGAGGGACTCCTCCCTAACTTATTCTATGAGGCCAGCATCATTCTGATACCAAAACCTGGCAGGGACACAACAAAAAGAAGATGATAGCTTAATATTCTTGATGAACTTAGATTAAAAAATATTCAGCAAAATATTAGCAAACTGATTCCAGAAGCACATCAAAAAGCTAATCCAACACAATCAAGTAGGCTTTGTTCCTGGGATACAAGTTTGGCTCAATATAAGCAAATCAATAAATACAATTTGTCACATAAACAGAACTAAAGACAGAAAACACATGATCATCTCAATAGATCCAAAAAAATCTTTGGATAAAATTCAACATCCCTTCATTTTAAAAATATTCAACAAACTAGGCATCAAAATTTTAAGAGCCATCTATGACAAACCCAACATCATATTGAATGGGCAAAAGCTGGAAACATTGCTCTACCCTTGAAAACTAGAACAAGATAAGAATGTCCACTATCACCACTTCTGTTTAACATAGTACTAGAAGACCTAATCAGAGCAATCAGGCAAGAGAAATAAAAAGCATTCAGATAGAAAGAGAGGAAGTCAGACTATCACTCTTTGCAGATGATGTGATTCTATACCTAGAAAACTCCATCTTCTCTGCTCAAAGCCTCCTAGATCTGAGAAACAGCTTCAGCCAAGTTTCAGGATGCAAAAACAATGCATAGAATTCAGTGGCATTTCTATACACCAATAATGTCCAAGCTGATAGCCAAATCATAAACACAATCCCATTCACAATAGCCACAAAAAATTAAAATACCTAGAAATAGAGCTACCCAGGGAGGTAGCAATGAGAACTACAAAATACTGCTAAAAGAAATCAAAGACAATACAAACAAATAGAAAAACATCCCATGCTCATGGATAGGAAGAATCAATATTGTTAAAATGGCCATATTACCCAAAGCAATCTACAGATTCAATGCTATTCCTGTCAAACTACCAATTACATTCTTCCCTCACAACTCTAAATTTTCTGTTTCTGCCTCATTATTTCCTAACATCACATTTTCACTCACACTTTCCTTTGCCTATAAAGGTATTCACCTTTACATGACTAAAACTACTATCTTTTTAACAAGCAAACCTTGTTTCTCTCAACTAGTTACTCTCTCTCCCCTTCTCCCTCTCCCCTCTCCTCCCCCGCCCCACTCTAAAAATCTGTGGCCATACTATTTCTCTGCTGTATAATAACCATTCCTGAACTTGCCTTATTACTCCTACTAAATGCTGTATTATTTCAGGGCTAGAAAGTTTTGGTCTTCAACAGGACATGGAATTAGGGGTTCAAAGCAAATTTGTCTGTTGTTCCAAGTTTTCAGAAAACCCAAGGGATGGTCTGATTAGATATATTTGACTACCAAAGACATTGTAAGATAATGTGTTAAAAAATGTTTCAATTTTATTTGTTTCATTGATTGGTTTGAGGCTCACTTAACATTTAATTTATTTCACTCAATATTAATGTATTTAATACTCTGAGTACCAAATATATGCCATTTCATAGTATATTAGTTTCCTATTATGGTTGTCACTGATTACCACAGACTTAGTGGCTTAAAAGAAAGCAAACAATATCTTATAGTCCTTATAGTCCTGGAGGTCAGAAGTCTGAAATGGATTTTACTGGACGAAAATTGAGGTGTTGGCAGGGCTGCATTCCTTCTTAAGGTACTAAAGAGTGATCCCTTTCCTTTCCTTTTCCAGCTTCTAGAACTTGCCTGCATTCATTAGCATGTGGCCTCTTCCTCCATTTTCAAGCCTGTAGCATATCATCTTCCAACCTCTCCCTCTAATTATGATCCCTAATTCCATGGTCACATCCCACCTCAAGATCTTTAAATCATATTTGCAAAGTCTCTTTGCCATGTAAAATGATATATTTACATGTCTAGGGGTTAGGATGTGGACACTTTTGGGATATTATCATGCATACCACAGATATAAGAACAAATTTGTAGTCTAGCTGAAAATTTGTAATTAGAATTTTTCAAAGCATTTTCTCCTAAAAAAAAAGAAAAAAGAAAAGGAAAAAAAGGGAGAATTGTGGACCCAGACTCAGGACTCTTTTCCTTGTCTCTTTAGAATTATCGGGGGAGCTTTGGTTTTTGTCCTAATATATCAGAAATAAAATGAACTTTGTGATATATTTTCAAAGCTCCCAGACAAAGACAAAAAAGAAAAACTTTTTCATTTTGATGCTGTAAAACATTATTCAGTTGACTACTAAAACATACTTAATCTTGGTACATTTATAAAGCCATGAAATATTTACAATCCAATGCCTCAGGCAGATGTCATATAGTATATTTGTTCCACAGTTCAGTAAATTATGGATACAAACACTCAAACAGATGTTTTCAAGCATAAATGGAAACAAACCTTTCCTTAAAAGTTAGTTTTTTTATTTGGAAATTATTATTTTTTATTCTGAAAAATGATGTTTTCTAGACACCTTTAAAGTGACATAAATAAGCTTAGCCTGTAAAATTATCTTTCAGCCAACAATCAGTGTCTTGGTTCTATCATTTCTTTTTTTTATTTTATTTTTGGACTTTTCTCACCCTGTTTTATGGTGCTGATCTATCATTTCTATGCAGATAAGATGACTTAGCTATTCTTTACCAGATATTGTTACTCCATGACACACAATTTAAATAGATACTTTTAAGTGAACTTTCAAAACTATGTGTATATAATTATCTTAAATATTTATAAAATTATTTTCAATAAGCTGATTTACCCAGAGCTCTAAACAAGTCTTTACTACTGATTTGGTGTCTCAAAAGTAGTCCTGGCTTTATGCATAAGTGTGTTATCACTAGGAAACCAGAAGCTTATGACAAAAGGGACACACACACAAATGAATCATACAAGAAAACTTTCCATTGTAGAAGACTGAACTTGTTGTGGTAACTTTTATCCTTTATACATTTCCTTTTTTATATTATACTGATTGTATGTTATGGTTCCATGACCATTATTCTTTATTTTCTCTTTTCATTTTAAGCAATTGTCATGAATCTAGCTCTGTGGTGCTCAATAAATATTTATTTAATGAACAGAACATTATTTATGAAAACCACTGTGTACAAAATATGGTGCCAGGTTCCGGGATACAATACTGAAAAAGATGACATTTTTCCTGCCCTCATGGAGCGTGTAGTCTAGTGGGAAAACTGGACATTAGTAAATCATCATGGAAATAAATGGACACTTACAGCTGTGATAAATGCTGAGAAAGAAAGGCATGTGATAATGTGAGTGTTTATGACAGCTTATCAGGAAGGTCAGAGAGAACTTTTCTGAGAAAATATACTTCAGCTGAGATCTGCAGGATGAGTAGGTGATCAGGTAAAGAAGAGAGGAGCTAGGCATTCCAAGCATCAAGAACTGTGCGTGCAAAGGCCTATCTGGGAAGTTACCAGCAGCTGAAAGAAACCTCTTTTTGTGGAACTAGAGCAAAAAGACTTACAGGAAATATGATGAGATAAGGTTACAGAAGAAGGGAGACATGAGATCATGCTTGTGACTCCATGCTACAGGGTCTTTATTATAAGAATTGTGGGAAATCTGCCGGGCGCGGTGGCTCACGCTTGTAATCCCAGCACTTTGGGAGGCCGAGGCGGGCGGATCACGAGGTCAGGAGATCGAGACCATGGTGAAACCCCGTCTCTACCAAAAATACAAAAAATTAGCCGGGCGTGGTGGCGGGCGCCTGTAGTCCCAGCTACTCGGAGAGGCTGAGGCAGGAGAATGGCGTGAACCCGGGAGGCGGAGCTTGCAGTGAGCCGAGATCGCGCCACTGCACTCCAGCCTGGGTGACAGAGCGAGACTCCGTCTCAAAAAAAAAAAAAAAAAAAAAAAAAAAAAAAAAAAAAAAAAAAAAAAAGAATTGTGGGAAATCCTTGAAGGAGGCTAAGCAGAGGGGAGACATAATCAGTTTAGATTTCAAAATCAATGTCCTGGGTTTCAAAACCAATGTGGAAATTTGTGAAGACCATGGTACAAAACAAGAAAGGCAGTAGAAATGTATAGTCGGAAGAGGGAAATATTGGCCGGGCGCGGTGGCTCACGCTTGTAATCCCAGCACTTTGGGAGGCCGAGGCGGGCGGATCACGAGGTCAGGAGATCGAGACCACGGTGAAACCCCGTCTCTACTAAAAATACAAAAAATTAGCCGCGCCTGTAGTCCCAGCTACTCGGAGAGGCTGAGGCAGGAGAATGGCATGAACCCGGGAGGCGGAGCTTGCAGTGAGCCGAGATTGCACCACTGCACTCCAGCCTGGGCGACAGAGCGAGACTCTGTCTCAAAAAAAAAAAAGAAGAGGGAAATATTAAGCAAATGACTATAATAATTTTAACACAGGCTCATTTACTTATCTCTTAATGTGTGCCAACCATCATGCTAAATTGTCATTTCCAATCCTAAAGGAAGAGCCCATTTCTAATCAATTCCACGTTTATCCTTGCCAGCCTGACCTCTTGTTCTGGCCTTTTGGCCTTCAGAGGTATTATCTTTTCAGAGAAAATAACAATGAAAAAGATAATGGAGAAAAAGGTCATCATTATGTTGCCAGAGATTTGAAAGTGTGATGCTCATGTCAGTGGTCATTAATTATTTCATTCAGCTTCAGCTGGAGACTGGAGCTCAGAGGCCATCTGGTGGGCAGCCCCATGACCTCACGGGCTGGCCAGTTTCACATTGTTGTTGTGCTCCAGACTTCCTACTACGATGACCATTATGTGAATGTAGGTCATTGTCACAAGAGTACCAGCTGGCTGAGTGCTACCACCCCTGCGGAATCTCAGAGTATATGATTTATTGAGCATAGGCCAAAGGCATTATTTTGTAAAGAAAAAATGGCCCGTTTGCTTACCATCTGGGGAATCAATACCAATGGTAACTCAGTGGAGTTCTAAACTCCTAGCTCATGCTACAGAACTGTCTGTTATGTTATATAGGTTGATAAATAAGGCTTTTACCTACTGGTGATTTTAATCACTTTTTCATGGTTTATGAGATGAATGTTTGTATTATAATTTAGTTAGGAGTACTCTCTATGTACCAAAGGCATTCTAATTAAATATTTGAGTCTACTACTATTAATTTCTGTCTTTGTAATTAAACTGAACAGACTACTGCCTGAGGATGGTGTCTCATTGTTTGCCAGTTCTAACATATTTGTGAATCCAAACACAGCTCATTAGTATTTCCTCACCCTTTTCTTCAGAGGTGAAATCCCACCCAAACTTCAAGGTCATGCTTCCTACAACACCACATCTGTCGAGTTTTTGCTGAGCACTATTCATCAGGTGGCTCTGACGGTTGTTTCCTGTGAATCTGCAAATCCTTTTGCTTCTTACGAATTAGGTCATGTTGCCCTCTATAACAGTAATCCACACATGTTATAATGTTAAGGGACTTAAAGACAGAGATTTGGCCCCAGAAGAATTTAGTACAGCATGTTATAAATGCTCCATATATTGATTTAATTTTACAAATTTCAGGAGAGTCCCTGAGATCCCTAACCTCAAGGCAGTGTCCTCCCACATTACCTTGACTCGGCGGGAAAATAAGCTCCCTCGTTTTAAAGCTGGGCCAGATCTCCTTGCTGCCAAGCAAATAGTAGATGTCATTCCAAGCTTCTCAACTCAGAGAAGCTTTTTAGCTGAAATGATTTCAATCCCAAGCGTTAAAATGTGTGAAAAGAGCCAAAAATAACAATGAGTGTCAATTACTGTGTATAATGAATTTCTCTATTCATTTCTTCTTTTTTTTTCTTTTTTAGCAGTTAGTATTTTGTTCTTACAGTAATACTGTAACACTTCTTACAGTAGCCATACAAGGAGGGGGGCTTGCTCTTATTAGTTGATTGGTTGTTGGTTGGCTTGTTTTATTAGCCTCATAAGAAAATCTTTGTCTAGAATAATAGTTGCTATGAAGAAATAATATAAAGGGGTTGTGATATGGACTTTAAAATTTCACAATGCGGAGAAAAATAAAGACTATGTAAGTCAATCAACCTGTTAATAAGGGTGTAGTAAATATCTTTTCCCTGCATTAGGCTTTGTAATGGCTCTTTTAAAAAACTGCGTTGCACTTACTACATGGAGGGCACTGTTCTCAGTGCTTTTTGTACATTACATCATAAATCAACCTTTTTCATCCTCCAATAACACTATGAGTATGGTTCTATTGTTATTCCCATTGTATAGATTGAACTGAGGTACAGAGAGATTAGGCAACCTCCACAAGGTAATACAGATAGTGATTGTGTAGCTGAGAGAGACAATTCAAAAAACTGATGTACTAGGCTGGGCGTGGTGGCTCATGCCTGTAATCCCAGCACTTTGGGAAGCTGAGGCAGGCGGATCACCTGAGGTGGGGAGTTTGAGACCAGCCTGGCCAACATGGAGAAACCCCGTCTCTACTAAAAATACAAAATTAGCTGGGCATGGTGGCACATGCCTGTAATCCCAGGTACTAGGGAGGCTGAGGCAGGAGAATCGCTTGAACCCGGGGGGCGGAGCTTGCAGTCAGCCAAGATCATGCCACTGCACTCCAGCTTGGGCAACAAGAGCAAAACTCTGTCTCAAAAATAAAAAATAAAAAAAAAAAACTGTCAAACTCCACTACGTTATATAGTGAAGCATTAGCCATTCCAAAAGAAAGGAGATAAAAGCACTTCCAAAATATTTTAGAGCTATTATTTGACCACATGAAGTAGAAAGCATGATACATTTTTGGGGAAGAGAAATCAGTGTGATCTAAACTAAAAATTTAGGGAGGCCTCTTTAATTAATGTCAGTAATATTAGCCAGAGTTTGGCTTTGGAAATAAGGATTTAGACCATCAGAGGGAAGGGAGAATGTTATTGCAGGTAGCAAAGAGAGAACGGCATAGGGGATTTTAAAAAGCAGGAGTAGGGCCAAGTCTAGGGTCTAGTGAAGATATTACTCCCTCTGGAGGCAGAATGCAGAGGACAACCTCCAGCGGAGGCAGTGGGAGGTTAAGTGGTTTGAGACTTACCTCATGCCAGACTCTGGACTCACTTATCTTTTTAAAATATTAGAAATTGTGATGTAATTGCTAACTTAGGATGCTTGAAAGAATATTGCAAGAAATATTTATATACATTTAATCTAAATTCTCCAGTTTTTAACATATTGACAAATTTGTTCTATCTGTGTGCATGTGTGTATACACACACATATTTCTCTATAACTACTTGAGGGCAGATTGGAAATATTATGCCCCTTTATCCAAAATTATGCAATATGTATTTCCCAGGAAGAAGGACATTCTCTTACATTATCATGGTATAATTTTTAAAATCAGGAAATCTAACATGATAAATATTTAAAATTTTCTTTTAAGTTTCAGGGTACATGTGAAGAATATGCAGGTTTGTTACATAGGTAAACATCTTTCATGGTGGTTTGCTGCACCTATCAACCCATCACCTAGATGTTAAGCCAGGGATACATTAGCTCTTTTTCCTAATGCCCTTCCCCGCCACCTCCCACCCTCCTCTGACAGGCCCCAGTGTGTGTTGCTCCCCTCCTTATGTCCCTGTGTTGTCATTGTTCGGCTCCCACATATAAGTGAGAACATGTAGTGTTTGGTTTTCTGTTCCTGTGTTAGTTTGCTGTGGATAATGGCTGTCAGTTTCATCCATGTCCCTGCAAAGGACATGATCTTGTTTCTTTTTATTGCCGCATAATATTCCATGGTGTATATGTACCACATTTTCTTTATCTAGTCTGTCATTGATGGGCATTTCGGTTGATTCCATGTCATTGCTATTGTAAATAGTGCTGCAATGAACATACGTGTGTGTGTCTTTATAATAGGATGATTTATATTCCTTTGCGTATGTACCCAGTAATGGGATTGCTGGGTCAAATGTTATTTCTGGTTCCAAACCTTTGAGGAATAACCACCCGTCTTTGACAATTGTTGAACTAATTTACATTCCCCCCAATAGTTTAAAAGCGTTCCTTTCCTTCTGCAACCTCACCAGCATCTGTTATTTCTTGACTGCTTAACAATTGCCATTCTGACTGGCATGAGATGATATCTCATCATGGTTTTGATTTGCATTTCTCTAATGATCAGTGTAACATCATACGATATTCTTATCTAATTCAAATGATGATATTCAAATTGTGTCAAATGGCCCAATATCATCTTTTATAAATATTTTTACCAGGTACAAGATCTAATGAAGGATTACGAATTATGTATAGATTCCAATCGAGTTTCTTTAGTTTTCTTTAATCCATAAAATTTCTTAATCGTTCTAATTCTTCCTTGACTTTGACATTTTTAAACAGTACAAATCAATCATTTTTTAGTTTGCTCCTCAACTTGGTTGTCCAGTGTTTTCTGGTGATAAAGTTCAGGCTATATAGTTTTCACAGAAATATGGTGGAAGACATTCTTTGTCTGTCTTAGCACAGCATATCAAAGAACACAAAATGCAAATTAGTTCTAATAATGATTATGTTAGTTATGTGTTCATGTAGCAGTGTGAGTTTAGTCAAGAGACAGAGGCATCAGGGGATTAAATAGGAGAAGCTTAACATAAAGCATTATTAACTGCAATGAAAGAGCAATTATAAGATATAAGGAAACATTCTATGGTATCTTAGGGCTGAGGGAGGGTAGCCAAGGAAGCACAAAATCGAAAGGCATTCAGGCCCCTTTTGTGGTTCAGCCCACCAGATAGCAGAAAAGTTTGCTGGTTTGGCCAAGCTAGAGCTGGTTAGGAGTAGGTAGGCAAGCAATAGACACCATTCTGTAGAGAGCTGACAGAGGTAGGAGGTCATCAGAGCATGCAGGCCATGGGGGTTTGCAGATCTGTGGGACCACCCAGGTCACAGGTAGGCTGCTAGCAGGCAACTTCACAGGTGGTTTTGCTTCTATTTCTAGAGAGCTGCAGAATGCTTATTAAAAGGCTGAGGCAGCAAAGTTGCCGAAGGATCACGTCTGGCATTCTGGGCTCATGCTGGGGCAGACTCCACTGGATATCCGTGTGTGTGTGTGTGTGTGTGTGTGTGTGTGTGTGTGCAGTAGTACCCCCTTATTCCTCAAGACCCTCAGTAGATACCTGAAATAGTGAATAGTACTAAGCTGTAGGTACTATGTACTAAGTACTATGTTTTTTTCCTATTCATACATACCTATGATAATGTTAAATTTATAAACTAGGCATAGTAAGAGATTAACAGCAATAACTAAAATAAAATAGAATAATTATAACACTATGCCAGCATCATTATTCTTGTGCTTTGGGGCTATTATTAAGTAAAATAAAGTTTCTTTGAATACAAGCACTGTGATTCTATGATGATTATTTGATAACCAAGATGGCAACTAAGTGACTAAGTGACTACTGAGCAAATAGTGTAGACAGTGTGGATACACTGGATAAAGGGATGATTCAAGTCCTGGGCAGGATGGAGTGACTGGCGTGAAACTTCATCACAGTGCTTAGAATGGCATGCAATTTAAAACCTATGAATTGTTTATTTCTAAAATTTTTCATTTAATATTTTTGGATAGTGATTGACCACAGGTAACTGAAACCTCAGAAAGCCAAACTGAGAGTAAGAGGGGGACTACAGTATCTGTGTGTATAATTAGAAATATCAGTGTATTTATATTGATATTTTCAATTCTAATTCAACCCATTACAGCATATTGAGGTATTCTCCCATTTTATATTTGTAACTCCCTTCTCCAACAATGAGAACTGTGGCTCCTCTTACTTTCCATATTCACTTCCTCAGTCCTACAATACATGAAGGTAGCCTCACAACAGCAAACACGCCATTGACAAAAATAAACATACTAACTAGAGTTCAATGTTTATGGTTCTTTCCCCACCCCCATTTCTGGTAAAACATTCATACAGTGAAATTCACAAATTTTAAGTGTGAAATTGAAGAATTTTTAAAAATGCCTATATTTTCACCACCCCAGCAAAATTTGCCTGTGCTCCTATCCCAGTCTGGTATTCTTATTTCCCGTTTTGATTAGGGGCCAAGCTCAGTGGCTCACGCCTGTAATCCCAACACTTTGGGAGGATTGCTTAAGCCCAGGAGTTTGAGACCAGCCTGGGCAATATGGTGAAACCCATCTCTACAAAAAACACAGAAATTAGCTGGGCGTGGTGGCACACATCTGTAGTCCCAGCTGCTTGAGAGGCTGAGGTGGGAGGATTGCCTGAGCCCAGAAGGTCAAGGGTGAAATGAACCTTGATCATGCCACTGCACTCCAGCTTGGGAGACAAGCTGTTGTTGTCTCAACAACAACAAAAAAGGTTTAGGTACATGTTTTCTCTTAAAATAATAACAGTTACAGCTAATGTTTATGGGACCTTTACTCTAAACCAGGCATGACACACATAGTACATCATGAATTAAGAGAATGATCACTATTAATTCACACATAAATTTTATAGTAAAGGCAATATTATAATCTCCACTTTCCAGATAAATAAACTAGACTTATAACAAGGGAATTTTTTTCTTTTGGATCCCAGAAGCAGAAAGTTGAGTTAACCATTCTTTTTAGTGTGGAGCATGTTATTATAGTTCATCTGTGCAGTAAAAACAGGCTTTTATAAAAGAGTGATTGCCTAGTGTTAGATCAAGATAGGTCTTATGCTAACATCTTGTTACCAAAGTCTTGACAGTCATCTTAACAAATTATGAACTTGAAAAATGTTGAATGGGAACCACTTTTGGAGAATTTGTGCTGAAATTTTGAACTTTGTCTGTCTGACTTTAACATTTAAACACTGAACCACCAAATCCTGTTATCCTAAGTGCTGTGGAGAACATTTCTTGCCATTGGTCACTGTGTATCTGTCTTGTGTAAGAGAAAGCACGCATTCCCATAGTTTAACTCCAATCCAACTTCGAATTCAGCTCCTTTTGCCCTTCATTGTGCTAAAGTAGTCGAAGCTTCTCAGATACTGACACACTTGCAATAAATTGGATTAAAAATAAAGGATGTGTGAAGAGTACATAAAATGATTCTCCTAGACTACTTAGATTTTGTCCCCATTGAGATTCCTCCGTAACACTTCCCTTTTTCTTTTCTGAAAGTAATATTTTCATTTTTTATGAAATCATTTTCCTTTTTCCTTTAAAAGCAAATCTGGAAAGAGTAGCATTTTCTGAGCAACACCCCTCTTTTTTAAGGAAACTTTGTGTCTCATTACACACCTTTCTCTTTAAAATGGTAACTCCATGAAGCAGGTGGTCCCCAGTGTGATGATTATATCCCCTGCATTCTCTGGGTGCCTTCCCAAAATTATTGCCAGAACTTTTGGTGCTAGAGGTAGAGAAGTCTCCTCAGCATGGGGGCTCAAGTCTGCAAGAAAGGTCTTGGGAAATGCTAAGTCTCTGCTGACTTCACATCTTTCAGCGGATGGCAGCATCTCCTTCCCATGAGAAGCAGGAAAGAGAACCATGGGAAAAACAAGGGAAGCTGAAAACTAGGAAACCAAGTGTATCCTCATATTTTATAAATCACAGTATCGAGAGCACTAAACAAACAATAATTCTAACATTATACCACACAGACATGCCAAAATCCCCTCTGGATCTAATTAAAATTTTTGACCAACTACCAATCACCATCATCAACCCCCAAAATCTGAAACATCTTAAGACTGAATAAAACGTAAGACCTTCTGAGAGATAGTCTAAACCACAAAACCAAATGCATTCACCATCACATTTTATTTTTCTAGCCTGGAAGCTACAAGAGGACAATTCAGATGATGAAAATATTATTGTTTATTGGTTAAAAGAATTTGAAGTCACAGATGCAAGAGAGAAAGGAGACCCAGCTGTGTCAAAATTCTGGAGAATAAATGTTTATATTTCTAAATTTAGGAATGGTTTAAGAGAACTTTAGAGCAAAACACAGAACCAAATAAAAATGTAAATTAGCTAAGCCATTGTTTGTTTATGAAAATTGTAGTTACATAATCTAAGATATTAAGTGAGAGACTTTTGTACATGTAGTATCACTATTAGTTGTTTGTTTATTTTAATTCTCTGAATAGAAAATCATCCCACTTTGTTCTTTGGAAACATTTTCCTCCTTCAATTTCTCAGTACTGAATGGTCAGGAAACATTAGCAAAGTCAATTTCACAAACATATTTCCGTTTAAGTATCAGTCAGTTTCCAGCCAGAAGGTGGAAACAAAACCTCCTATTTTAATGGAAAGAATTCAATAGAATGTATTGTTACCTGGTATGAGAGAACCGAAAAAAAAGAAAAATAGGAGTTGGAGGTATCACAGAGACAGAGGAAACAGTTACTACCCCTGGAACTGGGTGGACGAAGGGAAGGAGTTGGGCTTATTAAGTGTACAGGCTAGAAGTAGCTACAGAAAGCTGGGCACTCAGGTCTTTGAGAAGGGTCTGTTGTTTGTCTGGTACTGGTACCCCAAAAGCTTAGAGGAGCTCCTTCAGAGCCAGGACTGGGACCACTGATCAGGAACTATTGCTAGAGCAGCAGCTAAGGAGCTTGGAGGTCAAGTTTTGTGGAGCTGAAACTCAAACCATGGAGGGGAGAGTACTGGACAGCTGATGTCTCTCTAGCCCAATGGACGTCTCAGTAAAAGAGTTAGAATAGTATACTAAAATGTATCTAAACTGCCTGCAAGATTTAAACAGCCCCACCAGTTACTATTAAATGTGCCTCCCGTTTAATAGTAACAGTGCATGATGAAGCAACTTGTCTTGCACCTTGAAGGGGATATCTTAACAAACTTCAGACCATCAGACATTAAGAAATTGCCCAAAGATGGTGTGTCACTAAGATTTCATAAAATTCATCTCCCACAATCTGGCTTGCAGGTGCCTTACTAAAGCAACTGAAGTAATTGATATTTTCTGCTCATCTGATCTGATCGGCACAATACCCTCAGCATAGTGGCCATTCTTAAGACATTCAAGATTTCTGCAGCCTATGAGTGACAGCAAAAGATTTGATGTTGCCAGGAAGCAAGTTTGTGAAGATGAATCATGGGGTAAAATTGAACTACCTCTGATGGATAGATCTTGCAAAGTGAAATAGAGAATAAAAGCATGTTCTAGCTGAAGACATGTGTTATAGTTGCCAGAGGCTGTGCTGATTTTCTTCTCGAGTCACCTTGCCATATCTGCAGCAGCAGCTACCATTGTAGTTGTGACCTAATTGTGTGTATGATATTCACATTTGTTCTTAAAGTTCCATCTCCCTTTATCATAGGCTAAATAGGAATACTAAATGAGGTACAATAGGTATCAGCACTTACAAATATTTCGAGGTTTTGGTGGTAGCACTAACCTTTGCAATCCTATAAGGATATGGTATGGTTTTTCCTTTGGCATTATGGTAGGAGAAGAGAAATTCCAGGGGCTTCCACTTGGCTTTTCCTTTCACAATAGCAGTCAATCTATGGGTCAGAGAGACAATATGTGCCTTCTGACATTTTAAAAGTCTGTCTATTAGAATTCCTCATTCGAGAACTGAGGAAATACACAAATATACACAGGGTATGGATAAAACTACTGAATCTATTGTAATTCAAACATATACCAAAACTCCATCTATTGCCTAAACTCCATTGGCCTCTAATTAACTTGAAGACCACTGTCATATCATGGATTCCTAGGAATTATTGTCAGATTGAAATGGTTTGTGTCTGTGTCCCACCCAAATCTCATGTCAAATTGTAATCCGCAATGTCGGAGGAGGGGCCTTGAGGGAGGTGATTGGATCATGGGGGCATATTTCCCCCTTGCTGTTCTCATGACAGCACGTGAGTTCTCACGAGATCTGGTTGTTATTTAAAAGTGTGTAGCACCTCCCTCTGACCCTTTTCTCCTTTTCCCACCAGGTAAGAGGTATCTGCTTCCTCTTCACCTTCTGCCATGACTAAGTTTCCTGAAGCCTCCCCTACCATGCTTCAATTAGAGCCTGTGGATCCATGAACCAATTAAACCTCTTTTCTTTATAAATTACCCAGTTTCAGGTATTTCTTTATACTAGTGGGAGAATGCATCAATACACAGATCAAATATAATATCTATTGAGCATGATAAATGCTAAGTATTTCTATTTCCTTTGTTAAAGTGCTCATACCATTTGGGGAAGGTGGAGGAATATTTACATATATACTTGTGGCTACACAGTAGGTCCCATCCTTAGGGAGAAGAGATTCCTCCATTAAACAAGTGGCTGCAGATCTGTGAACTGTGGTAGAAAAACTAGGTGACTGTCTATGATTCTTAATGATAGCAATTAACCCACCAGAATTAGAAGTTTTGTTTGTTTGTTTGCTTGCTTGCTTTTTTTATGTTGCTCAAGTAATATCTACTAGGCCAACCATTTATTCCTAGAGCATTTTCATCAATTAGCAAACCTCAAAATTTCCCTATAGGTCCAAAGACTCTGATTTCCACCACATCCTTGCAGCTCAGTATGGTAAATAGTCCCACATTGTCCAAGGTAGTTACGTGCTGCCAATTGTCTTTTGTTCTTCTGGGATCCTATCATCTCCTTTGACTTCAGGGAGTTCTTTCTCTTCGCAGCCTAGATAGGAAAGTGATCACAGAGCTTATCAAGGACACTAGTACTCTCATTACTAATGTATATCTCAATGCCTTAGTAAACCAGTTGTCTTCTGGGCACTCTTAAGGGATGTCGTGGGAGGATGCTGAATATCCAAGGCTCAAATACTAATTACATTCCACATTTCCATCTTCCTGAACTTTGAATTCTTTCCTTTATGTTATTTCAGGGAAGTTGGGCATCTCAATCACATTAAACGAGGGAAACCATTAAGTTCTAGTTTTAGTCAACCAACAAAACTTGTCAGCTCTTCTAGATTAGAGGAAGTTAAGTCTAGTATTTGTGACAAATGTGCATGCATCGAAATACTTGGACTAATGAAGGATTATATTCTGTCTTAGTTAGTTTGGGCTGCTATAATGAAAACACATAGACTGGGTAGCTTAAAAAAGTTCCATTTATTTTTTATAGTTCTGGAGGCTGGGAAGTCCAAGATCAGATGTCTGGTGAGGGAGGGCCTGCTTCCTGCCTTGTAGACAGCCACCTTCTCACTGTAGCTTCACATGGTCTAGAGAGGGAAGGAGAGCTAGTGCTCTATTATGTCTCCTCTCATAAGGGCACTAATCCAATCATAAGGGCTCTAGCCTCATGACCTCATCAACTCCCCAATCCCATATCTCCAAAAACCATTTCATAGGACTTAGGCTTTTCAATACATGACTGTATGAGTTTTTGGGAGGGGGACAGAAATACTCATTCCACAGTATATTCTACCTTGCTTTATCTTTAAGGGGCTACCAAAGACACTGTTGAAATCCATTCTCAGCCAGGTGCAGTGGCTCATGCCTGTAATCCCAGCACGTTGGGAGGCCAAGGTGGGTGGATCACGAGGTCAAGAGATCGAGACCATACTGACCAACATGGTGAAACCCTGTCTCTACTAAAATACAAAAAAAAAAACCAGGTGTGGTGATGTGCTCCTGTAGTCCCAGCTACTTGGGAGGCTGAGGAAGGGGAATTGCTTGAACCCGGGAGGCAGAGGTTGCAGTGAGCTGAGATCTCGCCACTGCACTCCAGCCTGGCAACAGGGCAACAGCGAGATTCCATCTCAACAACAACAAATAAATCCATTCTCATATGTGTTTCCCAGGTTTCTGCTGGTGTAAATTAACAAAATCTTGGAAACTGTTTAGAATACTAGTTATTTTCTTCTGGATTATAATTTGTGCTTGTTCTCCTAAAGGATTCTAAGATGTGACTCTAGGATTCTAATTTATGACCCTAGTGGCAATAAGGGTGTATATATGGTGGGAATGAGAAGAATAGGCATTCTCCTATAAGACACCCTCTTCTCCAGGCAGTTATTGTAATGTCTTCAAGAAAGAGATATACAGACTCTTCAGACACGAGAGAATAGATTGTTTCTATTAGAAGGAAAGGATTCAAAATAAATGGAAAATTCAAGATTTTCAGCCTTATCTCAGTCTACTCACATACTCCCAACCTTAATTGTATAGCCCCAGTACTTTTCAATAAATGCTCTTTCACGTGAGATACTTGGCAAAGCTGCAAATCCAATGTAAACTTAAATTTTGCAACTTTCACAATTAATCTCTGTGTCTGGATTATTAAATTTAACCCTGTGGCTACAAGAATAAGACATTCTTTTGGGGGGCAACCACAAAAGTCTTTTGGTTCCTTAACTATGGCCTGTGCTTGTGATTTCTTTCTTTAAGCGCTCCACGACGCTCAGAAGCAGTTATTCCACAACAAAGTCCTTGTTATCATCCTTTGTGCCATTATGGCACAAGGTCACTGAATCACACGAGGTCACTGAATCACAAACAGCCAGGATGATCTTTTAACTAATTATCATTTCACTAATTGCTGTGTGTTACTAGCCTTCCAGCCCTGCCTACCTATATCAAGGAGTACAGCACTGCGTTGAATCCCAGAGACATAGACAAACCAATCCATAATTCCTATCTTTGAGGGTTTGTTCCTGAAACTATTCTTGTTATCCATTTCTATATTATTCAGGTTCCAGTCAAGAATAAAGAAGAACTGACCAAATTTTAACAAAGCAAATTCAATTAACCATATATTAGATAAGTGAAAACGCAAAAGGAGATCACAGAGCAAGTAGCTTTGACCCCGAGGGTGGGGAGAACAAATGGAAGAAGATGGAAGAGAAGGGAACCCCACAGAGCTGAGACTCAGCCCTGAAAGAGGGGGGTCTGGTAGGCTGGAACTAGTGTCTCAGAATCTCAGAAACATACCCCCATCAAGGTGGACCTCAAACCTCTAAGCAAGACATGCTAATATGTCTGAAGCAGCAGTAAGGGACCAGTTCTGTATTGTGGAAGAATGACAAACTGTAATCAGCCACTGATACAGAAACCAGCCACCACAGCCAGGATGAAGAGCAGTTTCTGTGGTGACACAAACAGGAGCAGGTTTGTTTGTCATTCCCAGTCTTACAAATTCTATCTGGCTTTCCTTGTTGGTCGAGCCTAACAGCAAGCCAGCCCACAAAGGAGAAATGTAATTTTCACAGTCCCAGGCTCAGTATCATAGAGCGTGGTATAAAAGGGTGGTTTTTTTATTTAAAAAAAAGAAGCACTACCTTGACAGTAACCAAACATCGAAAAATTGAAATAATCCCAATATCCAAATAAATTGCAGGTGTTACCAAAAAACAAGAATAAGGGACTAAATTTTGGCATTAGCTCAAAACTTACTGAATGTGGGAATAGATTTCCACATTAATGTACAGAGAAAACTTTGTTATTCTTCATGGTAGCCCAACTAAGAATAAATTAATGATGTGCTTTATAAAATCTACCCTTATTAAAATAAAATGAATTTTGCCATAATAAAATTGTGATATTCTGAACTTGGTGACTAAGAGTATTTGCTGAATTTCTGTGCATGAAGTACTTAAGAGCAGAATATACCATCTGGATCAAAGAAAAATGAGCAATGAAAGAAGCAAGTTCTCTAGATAACCTTTAGAGTTTCTTCCGCATTTTGGTAGTATTCTGGTATTTTTTAAAAAAAAAAAAAATCAATGTTCGTTTCACATCATTTTAGAATATATATCTTTACCACCAGTGGAGCCTGAGTTTGTATAGAGTTTTGAACTTTTAATAATGTTTACACTTGCGTTAGTTTTATGTGGCTGCCATAATAAATTCCCACAAATTTATTAGCTTAAGCAATACAAATATATTATCTGGAGCTTAAAAGTCTGGCTGGGTCTCACTAGATGAAAATCAGGGGATCGGCAATACTGTGTTCCCTTCTGGAAGCTCTGGGGGAAAATCCCTTTTCTTGCCATTTTTAGCCTTAGAGGCCATCCACATTCCTTGGCTTGTGGCTCCTTTTCTCCATCTTTAAAGCCAGCAACTTCGCATTTCTCTGACCATTCTTCTATGACTATGTCCCCCGCTGACCGCACCTGGGGATAGCTATCATATTTTAAGGAGCCATGTGATTAGATTAGCCCTACCTGAATAATCCTGCATAACCTACTCCTCTCTGTGTTTTAATTTAATCACTCATGCAAAGCCCCTTTTCCCATGTAAGGTAATATAGTCACATATTCTAGGGATGAGGGCAAAGCCATTTTTGGAGGCCATCATTCTGATGATCAAAACACTCATAATCTTTCTGAGGTGCACAGCCACCTGTAGAAATACAAGCTGGGCATTTTATGGGTAAGGCAATTGTAACATAGAGAAATTAGGAAACTTGCTAAAAATCACACCTCAAGTAAATTGCCAGAGCCTGAACAAAATGCACATTTCGGATGTTAATTTGTTTTTATACTGATGTCATGAAATCATAACTGCCAACATTTAAAAACTACCTAGCCTAGTTCTTCATTACACAAAAGAGGAAATAAGACCTAAAGAATGTAGGCTTTCCCCCAGATCAGTGCCAGTGAGTGAGAGACCTAGTTTTTAAAGAAAGGACCAGAAACAAAAGCAGAATCTCCATGTTTATTGTACCACTTTGCCGCTACAAAATTGTCTCATATTTTTATAAATTGTTTTAAACATAAAATTCACAGTCAACATTCCTTTAAGCATCTGGGCACGTGTCCGCATGTGGACTTGACGTAGGACAGGCTTCACATGCAGAGAACTGGTTCAGCTCTGATGTTTTTAGAATTCCTGGACTCGAATCAAATTGTTTAAGGCTCAGTATGTGTGTAACCAGTATGTTGAACAAGCACGACTCCTGACATAATCAAAACACAACTTTATTTTTGTCTCTCGCCATTCTTCAGTTCTGATAGTTTTTCTGCCCCGGAAGAAAACTTCAAGTCCATGATATTTTTATTTGTTTCTTTTGGTAATAAAATAGCCTGGAGCTACTTTAAGTAACAAACTGGTCCCAATTCAGAAATTAGAATGTCTAGTCCAAATTATTAATGCAGACTTTGAATTTGACTTAGCATTAAAATGCTCTCATCTCCCCAGCCTGCAGAAGCCTGCATCTCCTGGAAGGATGCAGTGGAAAAGAGGTGCAGCATTGACTTATTTTTTTATTTCATTACCTAGTGCTTTCCCTCCTTCACCAACCTACCTTGTTAGATAGTTTCTGACTCCTACATAGCTGGAACAGGGTGAGGGTGGAGCAGAAAAGGAAAATGGAATCTTTTATTTTAAAAGATAATTCCATAAGCTAGTTTTCTGCTCTGTGCACTTGGCAACGATTTAGAGCTAAACTGTTTTGTTTGGATGCTCTCAGAGACTCTGTGGAGTTACTTTGCTGACCCCTCAGTCTGTAGATCATATATCCTTAGCATCAATTTGTGGGCAGTGGTTTACCCTAACCTCAGCAGCCCCTAGATATCCAGGGATGCACCTTAGTTCTTGCTGCTAGGAGTCGAAACTCTTATTCCTGAAACCTCTTGTTGGCACTACTGGACTAGTGCCACAGTGACCCCAGGCTGAATATTACTCTTCCATATGTCCACCTCTGGTCCAAGAGAAAACCCTGCATATCCTTCGCATTAACCAATTTTGGAGGTACAGGCTTGTTGCAAGATAACCACGAAATAGCCCTTCCAGAGCCGTCGATATTTCATTAGTGGGAGTTAGACTGTGATATTTGGTCACAGAAGTCATGTATTAAGTCTCTTGTGTTGTTTCAGGAATGCCTACTTAGCAAGGATTTGTGTGAAGGAATGAGAGCGCCTTTCTTCCAGAGTTGCTTGGTCTTTCCTACAAAATCCTTTCTTTGATATGTATATATGTGTGAATGTGTGTACATATACACACGCAAACACACACACTTATACAGACAAACGCGCAAATACATATAGCTATTGATATAAATACACAGAGAGGGTTGTGTGTATACATATGTATAATCTAGCTAAGAGTTTCAAAATTTGTGGAACTGATTTAAAGAATTTCCTTTGAACATTTCCATGAATTAATTTGGAAAGTAACTTTAGAGGTTTTCATCTCTTGTACCTTGATGCCTAGTTAGAATATCACCTTTAATTAGCTTTTCTGTGTGAATCATCGCCAATTTTAAAAAATACATATCCTAGAGCAGTGCCTCTCAAACTTTTGTGTGCATCATAATCCTCTGGAAAGTTTTTAAACTTTCTGATTCCATGAGTTAAGTTGAGGACAAATAATTTACATTTCTAACAAGTGCACAGGTGACATTGATGCCGCTGGTTTGGAAACCACACATCAAATCTCACTGCTATAGGGCAAGAAAATGGAAGGGTAGCTCTCCTTTGGTACCATTTTTGGAGTTGCCTAACACTTAAGAATATAGAACACTTATGAGTGTGAAGTTCTTATATAAGATTCAATACATGTAACCCGTCCAACCAACATCTGTGATCTTAATGCTATTTTGAGTTAGAAACTTTGCTTCCAACTCGCAAGTGATTCAAAATAGCAGCATGCATAAATTTTGCTTATCAGTCCTGTCTATTTATTTAACTAATCAATAAACATCTATTAATACCTATTGCGTACCAGGTATCATTCCTCTGGGACACTGTTTCTTGAAGTATAGTCTCTGGACCACCAGCATGAGCAAAGTTGTTCTCAATCTTTTGCATGCATCGGAATCACTTGGAGGGGTTGTAAAACACAGAGGGCTGGGCTCCATCCCCGGAGTTTATAATCTAGTAGATCCAGAGTGGGCATGAGAATTTATGTCTCCAGCAGTTTACCAATTGTTACTGAACAAATGTGGGTAGATACTTCTAAATTGTCTTATAGTATTACTCATTTCTGTTTACTCTTTACAGTTTTCAAAGTAAGGGAAAAATGTATTTCTTTAACAGTGGAAGTCTCCATCTGAATCATCTTGAAATTTTTGCTGATGGTTGAAAATGGGTGATATTTTAGCAGCACAGAACATGTATCTTTAATGACAAAAAAAACTACAGAGTTCACAGATCATTATAATTGCAATCTTTTTTTTCCTCATTATTTTCTTTCCTCTAATTAGCTGTTTCAAAATCAAGTTAAGGGCTATAGGTGACAGGGATGGACAAGAATCTCTGTCATCCTGTCAATAAAAATAAATGTCCAGCATAAAAATGTCACACATTTTTGGCAATGACTGAAATCCTGTGATGTATTTAAAGGAGTCACATGAAAACAAGAGTGTTTCGATATTTTGGACTCCTGGTTATAGCCAACATGTAATAGCTGGAATCAGACCAATGCCCCTATTGAAAACAACTGAAAACTTAGGCAAGAACATAAAATAACTGTTTAAAATGCCTTGAAAATAAACTATGCCTAGAGGACTCAAGAGGCTACAATTCACACAGTGAGTTAAGCTCCATATTCCCAAGGTTTTATTCCTGAATCTGTCAACTCCTGCATGGAAGAACATTTTCCTAATTAAAAGGAGCAAGCACATTGGGCCAAGGAGACAGAAGCTTCAGTTTAGAGTGGACAAAGCAGCTAAGACTTTAAGGGTAAATATTCCAAATAAAGGAAACATGTAACTGAGTATAAAATATGCATGTAATCTGCCCTTGAGTTGTTTGCAATTCAAGATTTGCATATTGCAGGATAAAACTTCAAGAAAAGTAGCAGAAATTAGCAGCTGCTGGAATATTAAAGAGTAGAGATCCACAGTGATTTTGTACTAGAGACACACACAAAAAGTTGAAATTCGAGGCCCTTTGAAGTAGAACAGCCCCTTTCATAGTTTTGTTTGAAACCCCAGAACATACAGCAGCTCTAACAAACTCTAAAGCCAAATCTCACCCAGATAAAGGTTGTGTATTCTATCCTTCATCCAGAAGAAATATTTTTACAATTGTAGTAGAGATAACATCATTTACAGCCTCTAAATATTTGTGTTTTGTCTAGGACCCAAATAAAAGTATAAGCACACAACAAAACAGGACAAAGAAACAGACACAGAGAGAGAGCATGTGAAATAGACAATAGAAACAGATACACAGATGATTCACATTTCACATAGACAGGTACTTTATGATAATTACAATTAATATGTTCCAGAAAATATAGGAAAAGGCTGGGTGCTGTGGCTCATGCCTGTAATCCCAGCACTTCGGGAGACAAAGGCGGTTGGATCACTTGAGCCCAGGAGTTCGATACCATCCTGGGCAACATGGCAAGACCTCATCTCTACAAAACATAAAAACATTATCCAGGTGTGGTGCTGCATGCCTGTTGTTCCAGCTACTCTGGAGCCTGAGGTGGGAGGTTTGCCTGAGCCCAGGAGGTCCAGGCTGCAGTGAGCTGTAATCACACCATTGAATTACAGCCTGGGTGACAGAACAAAACTGTGAAAGAAAGAGAGAAAGATAAGAGAGAAATACAAGAGAAGAAAGAAAGAGAAAGAAAGAAAGAGAGAGAAAGAAAGAAAGAAAGACAGGAAGAAAGAAAGAATAATGCCTACAATCCCTAAAAAAGTAAATTACAAATTTTAGCACTGAAAAAATTGTAATTTGAACCTAAGAATTCAATGGAATGTAATAGAAGAAAAAACATTGTTTCACTGGAAATTATGTCAGAGGGCTATAATCAGAAGGATGGAAATACATAAAAGAGTGTAACAGTTTTATTGCAATTCTAATTGCAGTCCAGAAAGAGTGCAGAGACAGAAAGATTCTGAAGCAATATTTGAAGAAATACTGGCCAATAATTTTCTAAAACTGGCAAAACAGTGAAATAAAGCACCAAGAATGAATAAAGAACGTGTAATCATGAACTTGTAGCCTGGTATCATTACTTAATTAGAATTTTGGGATCTTAGTTTAGTTGTGTGACTTACTTTGATCTTGTGGAGCACAGAGTGAGCTTTTTAGATCTTTGGGTTTGGGCTCCATCATGCAATGTGCTTAGGCTAATGAGATGATAGCATATAAGACACAGAAGAGACTTGAAATACACTTTGATAGTCATGCTTGCTCTCTGTGTCTTCTGCCATCACCATGAGAAGAAAATATTTCAGATAGCCTGCTGATCCAAGGGGGATGACACACATATAGACCACTTGTCTGAACAGTCTTCCACCTTTGGCCACTTCCTGCTAAATTGACCAAAAATACCCAGCCCCAGCCAACCTACAGATGGATGAATATGAATAAAAGACTATTGTTTGTGATTTCAGCTTGAACTTAATGGTCTGAAATGTGATTTCTTATACAGCACTATACAGTGACAGCAAACAATATAAAATACTAAATTCTCCAATTAAAAGACAAAGACTGACTTTGGTTTCTGGGAAGATGGAGTAGACATACTTCTCCATATTCATGATGGTGGTACATTTAAGAACTTAAGCCATTATATATTTAGCAAACATAAAATGACTTTGAAAGGTACAAACAAGATGGGAGATCAGCTAGGGGCCTTGAAGAACAAGTGAAGACATAGCGGTGAATTCCCTGGTTTTCTTGTTACCTTATATATTACAGATATGGATTTGAAAAAGTTGGCAACCTAGAAATGCCAACAGACACACACACAAAAGTCCTAATGAAAGCCAGGTCTCTCCAGCCAAAGGACTAGAAAAGATGCAGGCTAGCGAGACACAAAACTTTTACTCAGTAACTGTGCTACTCAAGCCAAGTATCACAGAAAGAAAAACTGTAGCCCCATCCCACCCATACCAGCTAATACCAAGCGGAGAGACCAAACTTGCATCTTTCTCATGCTCTAACACAGTGCGCCAAGCAACCCCGATCAGAGAAGACAATGTAGGGAGCCAGGATTTTCATTCCCACCAGGCAGTAAAGAAGCCCTTCTCTCCCTGTAGTAGAGATCATGTGGAAATCCTGGACTGGAGACGGCCAGTGAGGAGCTGGAACATTCACCGCTGCCCATTGGTAGCAAGGGCCACTCTCACTTGGGTGTCATTGAAGGCTATGCAAGGAGAAATACAAGAAACTCTGGGTTAGTCCACCCTTGCAATGCTATAAAGAAATACCTGAGGCTGGGTAATTCATAAATAACAAAGGTTTAATTGGCTCATGGTTTTGCAGACTTTACAGGAAGCATGGTGCTGGCATCTGCTTCTGGTGAGGTCTCAGGAAGCTTACAATCAGGGCAGAAAGTGATGTGGTGCCATCATGTCACATGGCAGGAAGACGAGTAAGATAGAGAGGTGGCAGGTACCCAGCTCTTTCAACCACCAGCTCTCGTGCAAACAGAGTGAGAATGCACTCGTTACTACAAGGACAGCACCAAGCAATTCATGAGGGATCCACCCTCATGACCAAACACCTCCTACTAGGCCCATCTCCAACATTGGAGGTCATATTTCAACATGCAATTTGGAGGAGATAAACATCCAAGCCATATCAAATTCCTGCCAGCCAGGGTATTGGTGCTGGCCTAGTGAAGAACCAGAACTCCCACTCCAACCAGAAGTGTTGAGGAAGACACCCCTGTCTGTGTCAAAGACACTGAGAGGGGAACATGGAATTATTTCCTCTTCTGTCAGTAATGAGGCAGCCCACTCCCCACCCCTATTTTTTCCCTTGTTGGGAAAAAGTAGCTGAAACAGAAGGCTTAAATAAGAGGCCAGGTTTCAACCAAGAATCTCTCAGTATACCAAGAATCTGAAAGATCTCAATCTCAATGAAAAAATGACAAGCAATCAATGTGTACACCAAGGTGACAGAAATGTTAGAATTATCTGAATACAATTTTAAGGTGGCTATTAAAAATATTTCAATGAACAATTATGATCAGTCTTGAATCAAATGTAAAAACACAAAGTCTCAACAAATCAATAGAAAGGCACAGCAAAGAAAGGGAATATACAAAGAACTAAATGGAAATTTCAGAGCTGAAAAATGAAATAACTAAAACACAAAACTCAATAGATAGACTCAAGAACAGAATGGAGAGGACAGAAGAAAAAAGCAGCAAACTGGAAGAGAAGCAATGGAAATTAAACGATCTGAATAACAAACAGGAAAAATGATGAAAAAAGTTGAGCACAGCTTTAGGGACCAGAGGGACTGCAGCTAAAGGTCTAACTTTTGTGTCTTCAGCATCTCAGAAGGAGAATAGAAAGAGAAGAAATAAAAAATTCAAACAAATAATGGCTGAAAACATTACAAATTTGGCAAGAAACTTATACAGAGTCAAAAACCAAGTGGATATAAAGAAAAAAAATGAAAATCCACACCAAGACACAGTATCATCAACTTCTGAAACTAAACACACTCAAAAAGTTTTTAAATGTCTTTTCTGTTGCTTTTTAAGAAATTGGTATAAGAACACCCTGAAATCTACCCTCTTAAATTTTTCAGTGTATGATAAAGTATTGTTAACTATAGGGTTAACTATAGGCACAATCTTTCACAGCAGATCTCTCAAATTTGTTCGTCTTGAATAACTGAAACTTTATATGTACTGAATAGCAACTCCCCAGTTACCCCCGCTCCCAGCCCCAGGGAGCCAATGTTCTACTCTTTGCTTCTGAGTATGACTGCTTTGGATACCTCATATAAGTGGATTCATGCAGGAATTGTCCTTCTATGACTGGTTTATTTCACTTAACATGATGTCTTCAAGGCTCACCTATGTTGCTGTATGTAGCAAAATTTACTTTTTTAAAAAAGCTGAATAATATTCCATTATATGTGTATACCATATTTTCTTTTTCTTTAACTTTTATTTTAGGATCGGGGTACCTACACAGGTTTGTTATATAGGTAAACTCATGTCACTGAGGTTTTTTGTACAGATTATTTCATCAACCAGGTACTAAGCCTCATACCCAATACTTATTTTTTCTGCTCCTCTCCTACCTCTCAGCCTCCACCCTCAAGGAGGCCTCAGTGTTTGTTGTTCCCTTCTTTGTGTTTGTGAGTTCTCTTTATTTAGCTCCCACTTATCAGTAACAACATGTGGTATTTGGTTTTCTCTTCCTCTATTAGTTTGCTAAGGATAATGGCCTACAGCTTCATCCATGTTCCTGCAGAAGACATGCTCTTGTTCTTTTTTATGGCTGTATAGTATTCCATGGTGTATATGTACTACATTTTCTTTATCCAATTAGTCACTGATGGACATTTAGGTGGATTTAATGTCTTTGCTGTTGTGAATTGCACTGCAAAGAACACATGCGAGTATGTGTCTTTATGATAGAACAATTTCTGTTCCTCTGAGTACATACCCAGTAATGGGACTGCTGGATTGAATGGTAGTTCTGTTTTTAGCTCTTTGAGTAACTGCCACACTGCTTTCCACAATACTTTAACAAATTTACACTCCCACCTACAGTGTATAAGTGTTCCCTTTTCTCCGTAACATTGCCAGCATCTGTTATATTTTGACTTTTTATTGATAGCCATTCTGACTGGTGTGAGATGATAGCTCATTATGGTTTTGATTTGCATTTCTCTAATGATATTGAGCTTTTTTCATAAGTTTGTTGGCTGCATGTAGGTCTTCTTTTGAAAAATGTCTGTTCATGTCCTTTGCCCACTTTTTAATCGCATTGTTTTTCTCTTATAAATTTGTTTAAGTATCTTATAAATGCTGGACATTGGACCTTAGTCAGATGCATAGTTTGCAAATATTTTCTTCCGTTCTTTAGGTTGTCTGTTTACTCTGTTGATAGTTTATTTTGTTATGCAAAAGCTCTTAAGTTTAGTTAAAACCCGTTTGTCAATATTTGCTTTTGTTGCAATTACTTTCAGCATCTTCGTCATGAAATCTTTGCCTGTGTCCTAAACGGTATTGCCTAGGTTGTCTTTCAGAGTTTTTATAGTTTTGGGATTCACATTTAAGTCTTTAATCCATCTTGAGTTAATTTTTTTATACGATGTAAGGAAGGGGTCCAGTTTCAATATTTTGCGTATGGTTAGCCAGTTACCCCAGCACCTTTTATTGAATAGGGAGTCCTTTCTCATTGCTCGTTTTTGTAAGCTTTTTTGAAGATCAGATAGTCATAGATGTGTGGCCTTATTTCTGGGTTCTCTATTCTCTTCTGTTGGTCTATATATCTGTTTTTGTGACAGTACCATGCTGTTTTGGTTATTGCAGCCCCGTAGTATAGTTTGCCATTGAACACTGATGTAAAAATTTTCAACAAAATACTTGTAAACTGAATTCAGCAGCACATCAAAAAAGCTAATTCACCATGGTCAAGTAGGCTTCAGGAAACGTCATGCCTCCAGCTTTGTTATTTTTGCTTAGGATTGCCTTGGCTATTTGGGGTCTTTTATGCTTCCATATGAATTTTTAAATAGCTTTTTTCTAGTTATGTGAAGAATGTCCGTGGTAGTGATAGGAATAGCATTGAGTATATAAATTGCTTTGGGTGGTATGGCCATTTTAACGATATTGATTCTTCCTATTCATGAGCATGGGATGTTTTTCCATTTGTTTGTGTCATCTTTGATTTATTTGAGCAGTGTTTTGTAGTTCTTCTCGTAGAGAACTTTCAGCTCCCTAGTTAGCTATATTCCTGGGTATTTTCTTATTTTTGTGGCATTTGTGAATATAATTGCATTCTTGATTTGGCTTTTGACTTGGCTGCTGTCAGTGTGTAAGAATGGTGGCACATGTATACATATGTAACAAACGTGCACATTGTGCACACATACCCTAAAACTTAAAGTATAATGATAATAAAATTAAAATAAAAAAAGAATGGTAGTGATTTTTGTACATTGATTTTGTATCCTGAAACTTTGCTGAAGTTGTTTATCAGCTGAAGGAGCTTTTGGGGCACAACTATGGGGTTTTCTAGATATAGAATCACATCATCTGCAAGCAGGGATAATTTGACTTCCTCTCTTCCTATTTGGATGTCCTTTATTTCCTTCTATTATGTGATTACTATGGCCAGGGTTTCCAATACTATACTGAATAGGAGTGGTAAGAGAGTATCCTTATCTTGTGCTGGTTTTCAAGGGGAATGTTTCCAGCTTTTTCTGATTCAGTACGATGTTGGCTGTGGGTTTGTTTGTCACAGATGGCTCTTATTATTTTGAAGTATGTTTCTCCAATATCTAGTTTATTGAGGGTGTTAAACATGAAGGGATGTTGAATTTTATTGAAAGTCTTTTCTGTGTCTATTGAGATAATCGGTTTTTTTTTTTTTTTTGTCTTTAGCTCTGTTTATGTGATGAATCACATTAATTGATCTGCATATGTTGAACCAACCTTGCATCCTGTGGATGATGCCTACTTGACCATGGTGAATTAGCTTTTGGATGTGTTGCTGAATTCGGTTTACAAGTATTTTGTTGAAAATTTTTGCATCAATGTTAATCAAGAATATTGTCCTAAAATTTTCTATTTTGGTTGTGTCTGTGCCAGTTTTTGGTATCAACATGATGCTGGCCTCACAGAGTGAGTTGGAGAAAAGTCTCTCCTCTTCAATGTTTTGGAATAGTTTAAATAGGAATGGTACCATACCTTCTTTGTACATCTGGCAGAATTCAGCTGTGAATCCATCTGATCCTAGGCTTGTTTTGGTTGGTAGGCTATTTATTATTGATTCAGTTTCAGAGTTTATTATTGGTCTGTTCACGGAATCAATTTCTTTCTGGTTCAGTCTTGGGAGGTTGTATGTGTCCAGGAATTTATCCATCTCTTCTAGGTTTTCTGGATTGTGTGCATAGACATGTTCATAGTACTGATGGTTATTTTTATTCCTGTGGGGTCAGTGGTAACATCCCTTTTGTCATTTTTAATTGGGTTTTTTCGATCTTTTCTCTTTTCTTCATTAGTCTAACTAGCAGCCTATCTTATTGATTTCTTTTCAAAAAGCCAACTCTTGGATTCGTTGATCTTTTCAATGTTTTTTTTTTTGTATCTTAATTTTATTCAGTTCAGTTCTGATTAGGAAAATATTTCTTGTTTTCTGCTAGCTTTGGGGTTGGTTTATTTGCATCTCTAATTCTTTCAGATTATGCAATATTTTTTAACCTATTTCTTCATTAAGCTGTTTTCACATCTTGGCTATTATGAAAAATGATAAAGAGAACATGGGAGTGCAAATATCTCTTCTGGATTCTGATTTCAATTTTTTTGAATACCTGTCCAGAAGTGGGATAGCTGAAACATATGGTAGTCTATTTTTAATTTTTTGAGGAACCTCTATACTATTTTCCATACTTGTTGCACCATTTTGTATTTGTCATGACAGTGTACAAGGGTTCCAATATTCCTTCACCCTCATCAACACTTTTTATCTTAATTTCACAATAATAACAATTCTTAAAGGTGAATTGACCATACTTACTATGGTTTTGATTTGCATTTACCTAATGATTAATGATGTAGAGTACTTTCTTAATTTACTTGTGGATCATTTGTATTTCTTCTTTGGGGATATGTCTATTCAAGTCTTTTGCCCATTTTTAAAAATTAATTTTATTCTTTTATTTAGTATGGGTATATAATAGGTATATACATTTATAGAGTACACATGATATTTTGATGGAGGCATACAATTTGTAATATAGTCATATTAGGGTAATTGAGGTATTCACCACCACAAGCATCTATTTTTTTTTTTTGTTAGGAACATTTCAATTCTACTATTTTCATTATTTAAAAATATATAATAAATTATTGTTGACTGTAGTTATCCTGTTATGCTATCAAATAGTAAATCTTATTCATTCTATCTAACTATATTTTTGCACCCATTAACCATCCCCACTCCCTGCCACCCCAATCTCTGTTACTCTTCTCAGCCACCGGTAACAGTCATTCTACTCTCTATCTTTGTGAGTTCAATTGCTTTAAATTTTAGCTCCCACCTATGAATGAGAATATGCAAAATTTATCTTTTTGTGCCTGGCTTATTTTACTTCACATAATGTCCTCTAGTTCTACTCATATGGTTGCAAATGACAGGATTTCATTCTTTTTATGGCTGAATAATATTCCATTGTGTATTTTATCATTATTTTAGAGTGTACTTCCTCTACTTCTTATAAAAAAAATTAAGTTAACTGTAAAACTGCCTCAGGCGGTTCTGTCAGAAATAAGGCATTGCTATCATAGGAGATGACAGCTCCACAGGTGTTATTCCTCCTGAAGACTTTTCAGTGGGACAACATGCGGAGGTGGAAGACAGTAATTTTGACGATCCTGACCCTGTGTAGACCTAGGCTAATATATGCATTTATGTCTTAGTTTTTACCAAAAACTTTTTAAAGTTAAAAAGTTAAAAATAGAAAAAAGCTTATAGAATAAGGATATAAGAGAAGCGAACACTTGTCTACAGCTGTACAATGTGTTTATGTTTTAAGCTAAGTGCTATTACAATAGTCAAAAAGTGAAATAAGTTAAAACATTTATAAAGTTAAAAAATACAGTCAGTTAAGGTTAATTTTTATTGAAGAAAAACATGTTTAATAAATGATTGTAGCCTAAGTGTACAGTATTTATAAAGTCTACAGTAGTGTATAGCAATGTCCTAGGACTTCACATTCACTCATCACACACTTACTGATTCACCTAAACAAGTTCCAGTCCGGCAAGCTTCACTCATGGTAAGTGCCCTACTCAGTTATACTATTTTATAATATTTTATACAGTATTTTTACTGTACCTTTTCTATCTTTAAATATTTTTAGATGGACAAATACTTACCATTGTGTTAGAATTGCCTACAGTATTCAGTACAGTAACATGCTGTATAGGCTTGTAGCCTAGGAGCAATAGGCTATGCCACATAGCCTAGAGCCTACGTGTGTAGTAGGCGATACCATCTAGGCTTGTGCCTAGATGTTTGCACAACTACGAAATATCCTAAGGAAGCATTTCTCAGAACCTATCCCCACCATGAAGTGTTGCATGACTGTGTTAGAAAAGAGGAAAAATCACAAATCAAAAATCTAAACTGTTCTCACAACCCTAGAAACAGAACAGAAAAATAAACTCAAAGTAAGAATAAATATGTAAATGATAAATATAAGAGCAGAAATCAATGAAGTTGAAAACAGAAAATGGTAGAAAACATCAATGAAACAAAGAGCTGTTTCTTTGAAAATATAAAAAAATGGACAACCCATAGGAAGACCAACAAAGGAAAAAAAGAGAAAAGACATACATTATCAAAATCAGAAATAAAACAAAGGTCAGAGCCTTTCAACTGATAGTTCTGGAGCAATTGAATATCTATTAAAAATACAAATAAAATATTTCGAAATAACTTTGACCTAAGCCCAACACCTTTGGCAAAAATTAACTCCAATTAAGTCATGAACATAAATGTAAAGTGTAAAATTATAATACTTTTTCGAAGAATAGGAGAAAATCTTGGGACTCCAGGATTAGGCAAAGAGTTATTAGAATTGACACCAAATCATATTTCCACAAAACTAAAGATGTTTGTTCAAGCCAGTCTCAGTGGCTCACACTTGTAATCTTAGCACTTTGGGAGGCCAAGGCAGGAGGATGGCTTGAGCCCAGGAGTTTGAGAATAGTCTGAGCAACATAGTGAGACCTCATCTCTATAAAAAACAACAAGTTAGATAGGCATGGTGGCAGACATCTGTAGTCCCAGCTACTCAGGAAGCTGAGGTGGGATGATTGCTTGAGCCCAGGAAGTTGAGGCTGCAGTGAGCTGTCATCACACCACTGCACTCTAGCCTGGGCGACAGAGAGAGACCCTGCCTCAAAAAAAAAAAAAAAAAAGGTCTGTTTTGTCAAAGGCCCTGTTAAGAGGATAAAAATACATGCTAAAGAGTGGGAAAACATATTTGCTAACCATATATCTGACAAAGGACCAGTATCTAAAATACGTTAAAGGACACTCAAAACTCAACAGTGTAAAATCAAACAATTTAATTAGAACATGGGCAAGAGACATGAAGAGTCATTTCATGAAGATACACTGATTTCAAACAATGCTTAACGTTATTATCCGTAAGAGAAATGCAAATTTAACCCATAATGTGAGGTCACTATACACCTATTATAATGGCCAAAATTAAAAATAGTGACAACATCAAATGCTGGCAAATATGCAGAGGAATTGGACTGCAGTGCTGAATACACACAATGATCTGAATTAATTTCCATAGAATCATGCCGAGTAAAAAATGCCATTCTCAAGAGGTTTGTATTGTACAATTTTGTTATATAACATTCTTGAAATGATGCAGTTACGTAAATGGAGAACAAATTAATGGTTTCTAGGAATTAAGGAGAGTATGTGGTGTCTATCCAAGGGCTGCATTGTAGAATGATTAAATCAAGCTAATTAACATATCTATCACCTCACATACTTTTCTTTGTAGTGAAAACAATAAAAATAAATTATTTTAGGGCATTCAAAAGACCAACAGGTATATGAAAAAATGCTCAACATCACTAATCATCAGGGGAATGCAAGTCAAAGCCGCAATGAGATATCATCTTACTGCAGTTAGAATGGCTGTTATCAGAAAGACACAAAATAAGAAATGCTGTGGGGGATGCGGAGAAAAGGGAGCTCTCATAGGCTGTAGGTGGGATGTAAAGTAGTACAGCCATCATGGACAACAGTATAGAGACTTTGCAGAAAACGAAAAATAGAACCACCATATGATCCAGAGATCCCACTACTGGGTCTTTATTCAAAGGAAAGGAAATCAGTATATCAAAGGAATACCTGCACCCTCATGTTTATTGCAGCACTATTCATGATAGCTGAGATAAGGAATCAAATTAAGTGTCCGTCAATGAGTGAATGGATTTTTTTTAATGTGGTGTATATACACAATGAAATACGGCTATTTAGCCATTAAAAAGAGAATCAAAGCCTGGCACAGTGGCTCACACCTGTAATCCCAGCACTTTGGGAGGCCATGGTAGACGAATCACTTGAGGTCAGGAGTTTGAGACTAGCCTGGCCAACAAGGCGAAACCTGTCTCTACTAAAAATGCAAAAATTAGCTGGGTATGGTGGCATGCACCTATAGTCCCAGCTATTTGGCAAGAGAATTGCTTGAACCCAGGAAGTAGAGGTTGCAGGGAGCCTAAATCGTGCCACTGGATGACATTCCAGCCTGGGTGACAGAGTGAGACTCTGTCTTAAATATATATATATATATATATATATATAAAAGAATGAAATCCTGTCATCTGCAGCAACATAAATGGAACTGGAGGTCATCACGTTAAGTGAAATAAGCCAGGCACAGAAGGACAAATATCTCATGTTCACACTCATTTGTGGGAGCTTAAAAAATTAATCTCATGGTAGCAGAGAGTAGAATTACAGTTATCAGAGGCTAGGAAGGGTGACAGGGATGAAGTGAGGTTGGTTAATGGGTACGAATATACAGTGACACAGGAATAAGTTCTACTGTTTGCTAGCACAGTTGGGTGACTACAGTTAACAACAATATACTGCAAATTTCTTTTTTTTATTTCCAACTTTTAAGTTCTGGGGTACATGCACAGGATGTGCAGGTTTGTTACATAGGGAAAAGTGTGCTATGGTGATTTGCTGCAGAGATCATCCCATCACCTAGATATTAAGCCCAGCATCCATTAGCTATTCTTCCTGCTCTCCTTCCTCCCACCCCCAATGTTCCAACAGGCCCCACTCTGTGTTGTTCCCCCTCCATGTGTCCATGTGTTCTCCTCATTCAGCTCCCACTTACAAGTGAGAACATGTGGTATTTGGTTTTCTGTTCCTATGTTTGTTTGCTGAAGATAATGGCTTTCAGCTCCATCCATGTCCCTGCAAAGAAATGATTTTGTTTCTTTTTATGACTGCATAATATTCCACAGTGTATATGTACCATCTGCTGCAAATTTCAAAATAGCTAGAAGAGACTATTCAAAGTGTTCCCAACACAAAGAAATGATAAACATTCAAGGTGATGGATATTTTAAATACCCTGATTTGATCATTACATATTATAAGAATGTATCAAAATCTCACATGTCTACCATAAATAGGCACAATTAATATATAAAGAAATCTTTTTAAAGTAAAAAAATTAATTCTTTAAGCAATTTTGAAATATACTGTACATTATTTTTAACTATAATGACATTGTGCAACAGATCCTATAAATATATGCAATCATTTGTCAATTTAAAACTATATATTTTAAAGGACAGCATAAAGATCTTTGCAGTGATGAGAATGTTCCATATTGTGACTTTATGTCAAGATGTCATAATATCAATATCCTGATTGTAATTCTGCAAGATGTTACCATTGGGGGAAACTGGCCAAAGAGTACATGGGAATAACCTGTATTTATTTATCACCACTACTGTGAATCTACAATTATCTCAAAATAAAAAGCTGAATTTATAAAAAAGAATGACAGGCAGAAAGAAACGATGTGGTGTTTTAAAAGACAGACTTTAAGGTAGATTGAAGGCAAAAAATGGAAAATAAATACAGTACAAGTTAAAAAAGGCAAAATTATATTAATATACAAAGTCGATTTAAGGCAAAAAAAATATAAAGGAGAATTCATAATAATGAAGGAATAAATGTTAAAAGATGATTTGGCAGTTCTAAATATATTTGACCGTAATAACACATCTTCAGAATGTCAATAACAAATTGAAAACAAATCAAGGAGAAACACACACATATGATTGGCAATTTTGATACACCTCTCTTACTAACTACAAATTAAGCCAAAAAAATTAACAAAATTATAGAATATTTGAACAACATAATTAACAAACTTGACCTAATGAACATATATAAAACACTAAGTGTAAATATTGCAGAACACACGTTAATTCAAGTGTGCTCGGAACATTTACCATTATTGATCATAGCAAACTCCATTAAGCAAGTTTCAACAAATTTCAAATAATTGAATTTGTACAATATTCTTTCTGATTGCAATGAAAGAAAACTAGAAAATTTTAAAAACATAATTAGAAATACTTGTCTAGGTGCAGTGGCTCACACCTGTAATCCCAGCACTTTGGGAGGCCAAGCTGGGAGGATCGCTTGAGACCAGGAGTTGAAGACTAGCCTAGGCAGCAACATACTGGGGCCCCCTCTCTACAAAAACTGAAAAAAAATTAGCCAGGTGTAGTAGTGCCCATATGCAGTCCCAGTTACCCAGGAGGCTGAGGGGGGATGATCACTTGAGCCCAGAAAGTCAAAGCTGCAGCGTGAAGTGATCACACCACTGCACTGCACTCTAACCTGGGAGACAGGAAACCCTGTTTCAAAAAAAAGAAAAAGAAAGAGAGAGAGAGAAAGAGAGAAAGGAAGAAAGGCAGGAAAGGAAGGAAGAAAGAAAGAGAAAAGGAAGGAAGGAAGGAAAACAGAGAGGGAGGGAGGAAGGAAGGAAGGAAGGATTACATATAATACATTTTAATAACTCATGAATCAAAAAACAAAATAACAATGGAGATATTTTAAAAATTAAACTAAATGGTAATGAGTGGGTCATATCAAAACTTGTGAGATGCAGCTAAAGCAGTGATTATAGGGGAATAAAAGTTTCAAATATATGTACACATATATATGTGTGTATATAAGCAGAAATAAATTAAAGCAAAATATGCAAAACAAGAATAACTCAAATTTGCTTTTAACAATGAATAAACCTGATAAACTTCTAGTAAGTTTGATCAAGGACAATGAAAGAAAACAAAAATTACCCATATCAGAAATCAAGAAGAGGACATTAACATAGATCTAACAGATAGCAAAATGATAAGAGTAATAGAATAATAAAACAAATTTATATCAATAGATTTGAAAATTCAGATGCAATGAATAAAGTATTTGAAAAACACAATGTACCAAAACAAACACAAAAAGAAATAAATTGGCCAGGCACGGTGGCTCACACCTATAATCCCCAGCACTTTGGGAGACCAAGGTGGGCATATCACTTGAGATCAGGAGTTCGAGACCAGCCTGGTTAACATGGTGAAACCCCGTCTCTACCAAAAATGCAAGAATTAGCCAGGCATGGTGGCACACACCTGTAATCCCAGCTACTCGGGAAGCTGACAAGAGAATCACTTGAACCTGGGAGGTGGAGGTTGCAATGAGCCGAGATCACGCCACTGCACCCCAGCCTGGGTGACAGACAGAGATTCCATCTTAAAAAAAAAAAAAAAAAAAAAAAAAAGAAAGAAATCTAAATAGGTTGATAAATGGTAAATAAAGCTTACCATAAAGTAAATTCCAGATCCAAGTAATGTCAGTGGTTATTTCATTCAAACGAATAAGGAAGAAATAACACTAATCTTACACGAACTCCCCCAGAATATAGAGAAAGGGTGAACTCTTATCAGCTTGCTTTATGGTGCCGCTTTAATCTTGATTTCAAAATCCATTAAGGACATTATACAAAAGGGAATTAAAAGACAGGATATCTCATGAATATGCTTGCAAAAATCCTAAACAAAATATAAACAAATCAGATTCAACACCATAATAAAATAAAATGTTTTGTTCAAGTGGAGTTTGTTCTAGGAAGTTAAGATTAGCTTCACATTTGATAATTAGTTAATATTGACTGAACAGAGGAGAAAAACGTGACCATATTGCAAGAGTGGAAAGGCATATAAAAATTCAAAACCTATTCATGTTGTTAAAAAGTCAGCAAATTAAGAATTTAAAAAATTAATATAATAAAGTGATTGGCAAGAAAAACTCACATAAACAGCATACTTCACAGTGAAATAATAAAACCTTTCCCCCTGGTCTTTTGAGCCAATTTTCCCCATACAATATTGTAAATTATTACCATTTCTATTTAATATCATATTCATCTTCCTAGCCAATCATCAACCAATCAATGGTAGATATATTTCAAATAGAGAAGTAGAATTTTAATATGCATATATCCTTAAGTACATAAAAATTCTAAAGGGCACTAAAAATTATTAAAATTAATAAGTATAATTAACAATTTCACCAGATATAAGGTCAATATAAAATTAATTTTGTTTTTATATTCTAGCGATAATCAATGAAAAATTAAGATAAATAGATCATAGTCACAATGCCACCAAATACCTTAAGTAACTGAGAATAAATATATTGAAAGATGTGGCCGGGCGCGGTGGCTCACGCCTGTAATCCCAGCACTTTGGGAGGCCGAGACGGGTGGATCACGAGGTCAGGAGATCGAGACCATCCTGGCTAACACGGTGAAACCCCATCTCTACTGAACAAAATACAAAAAATTAGCCGGGAATGGTGGCAGGCGCCTGTAGTCCCAGCTACTCGGGAGGCTGAGGCAGGAGAATGGCTTGTACCCGGGAGGCGGAGCTTGCAGTGAGCCAAGATGGCGCCACTGCACTCCAGCCTGGGCAACAGAGCAAGACTCCATCTCAAAACAACAACAAAAAAAGAAAGATGTGCCGGATTTCCATATTGGAAAACTAACAAATATTGCTAAGAGAATTTAAAGATCAAAATAAATGCAGAAAAATAATATATTAATGGATGGGAGGACTCAATATTTTTAAAATACTAATTTATCCCTGATTGATCTATACATACAATACAATCCTATTAAAAAGTCCATCATTCCTAGAAGTTGACAGTGAGATTCTAGAACACGCTGGAAGAACTAAGGGACTTCATATCAGGTTTTATGATGTATTATGATGTTGCAATAATTAAGAAGTGCTTTGTTAGCACAAAATTTGACAAACTTGATCCATTAAGGAGAATAGAAAATTCAGAAACAATCACACACACATAGTCACTTGACTTCAATAAATGTGCATGGCAATACAAAAGGAAAAGGATTTTTAAATTTTAAATTAATGGTGCTGAGTTCATTGACATCCATATACCACAACATGAATCTTGAACCTTACTTCATGCCATATACATACAAAGAAATTCCAGATGGATTATAGATATAAATGATAAAACAATACAGCTTCTAGAAAAAATTTCACAAACATGAGGTAGGAAAAGATTTATTAAACTGAAAATAAAAAGCATTAGCCATAAAGAAAAGGTTTGAAGTAATTGATAAATTGAATTACATCATATTAAGAACTTCTTTTCCCTTTTAGCTGTTATTGAATATATTTATGAAGTATAACATTATGTTTTAATGTATATACAAATAGTGAAATCATTACTAAAGTCAAGCAAATTGACATATCTATCCCCTCGCATGGTTACTCCTCCTTCTCCTACTTTTTTTGGTGTGGTAAGAGCACTTAAAATCTACTCTCTTAGCACATTTCCAGTATATAATGCAATATTAATAACTATAATCCTCATATTGTATATTCGATTCTAGACTTATTCATCCTATATAACTGTAACTTTGTACTCCGTGACCTACATCTCCTCATTTAACACCCTCTGCACTGCTAGACACGAGTACAAACTGTTTTATTTAATTGAATAAGTTCAAGAACCGCAAAATTATTGTATAGTTATAGAAGTCAGAAGAGGTATTACTTATGTCAGAGTGGATGCACATAGGTATTATTGACTGAGAAGGTACAGGATCCTGCTCGGATGCTGAGAAAGATTTCTATTTTCATCTTTGTGGTTGCATTTGTGTGTAAAAATAAAATCACAGAAACAACATATAATTAAGATTTTGACAATCTTATGGATGTGGGTTAAATTTTAATATGATTTTTAAATATTTAAAAAATGCTAACAAACATTGTCAATGTTACCGGGCAGGGTTCTCTTTAAACTAACTTCAGCTAATAGCAATAGGTTAGAAAAGAGGAACATTTTCAGTTGATGATATTTTGCCTTAAATTGCCATATTCATTGATTCAAGTTTTCTCTTAGGTGTAAATTTAGCTTTATGTGACATTTGTGGTGGGTGTTTATGATTCATCCTAGTGCTGATCGTCTGACAATATTAAGAAAGGCTATTAAAAATGTGAGAACGTTAGCTGTGTTATTCACTCATTCAAGAAACACTGTCTTCTCTGTGCCTGCATTAGGTTATGGACTGAGGTTAAGAGATAGATGACACAACCCCTAACCTACAGGAGTTTGCAGTCTAATGGAGGAGATGGCTAACTTAGAAGATGAGAATTTAAAAAGTACAATGTCAGAATAGGCATAGAGTGCCAAGAGAATATAGAAAAAAGAGATACTGTTTACCTACTTAGCACCTACAACAACAGAACCAAAAAGTACATTACAAGATGATCTCCATAATGAGAACCTTTAAAAGTCTGTGGATAAATTTCAAACATTTCCTAATATCATGCCAAGATCTAGCGGATGATGGCACAGGACATGGCAGGCACAGACCAAGAATTATGCTGCAAAGAAGGAGGCCATCAATTTGGGGTTAAACCTATGGTAGCAGATATCAAAGAAACAAAAGTAGTTAATGTAAGTCTAAGAAGATAAAGCTACTAAAATCTAGAAATATCAGTGAGTTGGATGAGAGATGGAGAAATGGAGAAAAAGATTTTGTCTGCGGGCCTCTACAGAAATTGGGCCTTTGGATAACAGGCATAAAATACCAGTTTAACAATGAACCGATTGACTTCTTAGATAGGGACTCATTAAACCACACCTGGAGAACCACAGCTCCTTTTAGAAAATGAACAGGCCTCAGCTAATAACGTACCTCATAGCGATATACCTGATGATAGTAACTGAGCAGGTAGTTGAGTGGATCCTAATAACAGTTTTTCAACAATCATGGATCTACGTCTAGGCAGCTTATTAAAGCTCATTCATATCTTCACACTCTATCTCCACAAGATGAACTGCATGTGTTGAATAAGGGATGTATTAAGGGATTCCCTGGCTGGGCGTTGGTGGCTTACGCCTGTAATTCCAGCACTTTGGGAGGCCAAGGCAGGTGGATCATATGAGGTCAGGACAACATGGTAAAACCCCGTCTCTACTAAAACTACAAAAATTAGCCAGGCATGGTGGCAAAGCCTGTAATCCCAGATACCTGGGAGGCTGAGGTAGGAGAACTGCTTGAACCTGGGAGGCAGAGGTTGCAGTGAGCCAAGATAGCACCAATGCACTCCAGCCTGGGAGACAGAGTTAGACCCCGTGTCCAGAAAAAAAAAAAAAAAAAAAAAAGGGATTCCCTTGGACCTTTTCTAAAGTTAATTTCTCAAGCTGCAAAGAATAATTCAAGTGCATAGTTAAAAGCTCGGTCTCTTGCCCAATCTACTGTTGATGTCCTAGAAGCTTGCAAAGATGCAGATTGATGGTACAGTGTTTTACGTAGAACACCGGATTGGCAATAACTAAGAAGGTGGTAGTTTATCCCATCCTTTCAATTTGCTTCCAGAGTGAAACTTCTGCGTTCCCACACCTGTTCTCTACTCTTCTTTTTATATCTTCTGGGGTATGGTGGTCTTTAAATTGTATTTTTACCCTAGCTGGAAATAAGTTGATTTTTTAAAAAAAAGAATGGATTTTAACTCTTTGTCTGCCATCTAGAGAACCATGTTGAAGAACAGTGTCAAACTGAAGTTGGTATTTGAAGTATGAAGCAACTTTAACAGCTAACAAGTATTGAGTGTTCACTCTGTCTCAGGTAAATCGGTTTTACATGAGGAAGGTGATATAACCTACGTTTTGCAGATTAAGGAACAGGGATTCCAAAAGTCAAATGCTAAAGTACAGTTAGTGAGTGACATGCACGGGATTTAAAAGCAGGATTTTGATTTTCAAGTTTAGGATTTTAAGCCCCACACTGTACTGCCTCTCAGCACAAGACAGACAGACACAACAGACTTTGTGCCTTTGACCGCCTCTCTTCTTTTCCTCCTTGGTGTCCCTCTGTGCCACTATCAGAGCTTAGCATACTGTTGGGAATATCTGGACTGGAGGCCTGCTCTTGGTCCAGATCAAACAGAGAAATGGGAAGCAGCATAAAATAGTTAATGTCTGTCCAACTGTGCTACTGATTCTTTGATTTGTTTCCTCCTTCTTCTGTAAGATACTCTTTGCTCTGAGTGAGAGGTCCCAAAGATCTTGTTTTTCAGTGGCTACTGTACATTTTATAGAGTTGTATTCTGCTGGAATATTATGCCCCAGAAGTCTACTGAATTTGGCTTTGTATTAACCTCATTCATCTTTGGATAGGTTCTTGTTAAAGGGGACAAAAATAACCAAAGATTTCTTATCATATAGAAGCTTTTCGTTGTGCAATCATTGGCCTTTAAAGAGTTTTTTGAGGTGGTGTTTTGTTTCTTTTGTCTCCTCTCCTCCAGTCAGTGTTCCTGAAGCAACAAAAGTGAAATGTAGCTCCAACTTTAGTTTAAAATAAACTGAGTTTATTTTTCCTATTTGTGTTTCTAGGGAAGTTGGACCAGAAAACGTGTTATGAAGTTGGTTTCGTGATTTAGTACATCAAAGCCTTTTTATATTAGACTTACAGGCTAGAGAAAGACAGAAAACAGAGAACACAGAAGTTACATTTTACAGTTTTCAGATCATTTTAAGACTGTAATAAAGTTATGTTAATGCATTCTCAGACTTTTTGGTAAAGGTATATTTTCAAAAATCTAATAATACAATCTTTACATAAACTTATTTAATCATAGTATATTTTTATCTATTTCACTTTAAGTATGAATATTAAAATTGGAAAAATATATATGCATATGTGAGTTTACATAATGACAGTGATATTATTTCATGCTTCTCTTTTCCTATTTAATTATGCAAACTATCCTTTGAAACCTGAAATGATTGTATAAGCACTGCATAATAGCTACACAAAAATAATGTGGAATTTTAATTCATGAATATACAAATTGGGAACAGAATTGGGCAAAACAAGGGGGAAAAGGATAAAAAGACAATCTGCTCTAAGTCTTCTCTCTAAGTCTGTGACCTTAGATAAATTTCTTTGTATTCTGTAAGATACAGGCAAAAACTGCCCCCTACCTATCTTTTGTAGCTGCTGCAAGATTTATTAAACTAGGGGGAAAAAAGCAAAACAAAAACTGTTTAGAGGTGTGATGAGATAGAGGGTACACAAATCCAAGATAGTTGTGTTATCTCCAACGGGTGTTCAAGGTAGAATTAACTTTCATAACATCCTTAAGAGTTAGGTAGATAATCTTAGCCCTGTTTTTAAAGATAAGAGGGCTTATGTTCTCCTACTAGCACCACTTAGATTGGGTGTATGAGAAGGGATACAATTACTGGATTCAGAGCTAAGTCTCTATTTATTGATACCTGAAAGTATTTTAAGGGGCAGGTTAAAAAAATCCCATCATTCTGTTGGCAGGCAATGAGAATAGCCTGCCTATTATTCTCCCCAGTTTTCTTTCTGTGGTTCTTCATGAAATTGATCTGAAATGCAAGACAAGACACCTTGTCTCAATGGTATCCAAGGAGAGCCAAGTATTTTGAGAACTATTAAAAGACACTGTTCAAACGATGAGGCATATAATGTGATTTAGTGCAAACTGAAGCCAAAGTAGCCATCAGAAATTAAGAGACTTAGGAAAAAGAGAAGACCAAAAACCAATGAGACAGTTAACCTGTAGCTTATGCTGTAAGATTTTGTGGGGAGTGGCTATACCACTCTCTTTAACACTACTCCCCACACACAAAATAAAAGCAAATAGAAATGGAGAGTATATATATTCCCCTCAGCCTAAAAAAAGTGCACACTTCTTCCCAAAATTGCTTGCTCAACATTACTAAAAATGTTTCAAGCTAATTAGAGTGCCTGACACATAGAAAATCATCAATAAGTGTTATCTGTTATTAGTCGGATTCGGAGTAAAACAGTATTTCATAAAATCAAGAACATACTAGGAATAAGAATGCCTACATAGAAACCTTGTCTCTTTGCACTAATTGCTGTGTGACCCTAGTTACTTAATATCATCTGTGAAGTAGGGAAAATGATAGTACTTATCTGATATAAGCTTTGTAAAAAAAAAAAAAAAAAAAACAAAACAAAACAAAAAAACAAAAAAAAAAAACAAAGGCATGAGCTGGTACATTACTCCATAGCATATTTTCTGGCATAGAGTATATATCTGCTTTACAAAGTATTAGTTACTAAGAGTTGTGCTCCTAGGCTTGTTATACTGGTGCCACCCAGCTAACCAGCCATTATTTATTGAGCACTTAATAAACTAGGCACTGAAAGAAATGTTGAAATGAGGTTAATGTTGAAAATAAATGTTGAAATAAGAAGGATATGGCCTTTATCCACATGTGGATTTTTTGGAAGTTATTAACAAAAAACAGGTTTAAGTAAAATAATTAAATGCTGTAACATACACTTAGAAAGATCTGGCAAGAGACTGATACAGAAAATGTGGAATAAATTTCTTCTTTAGGCAGAGGTTCAGGAAAAGTCTCTCTAAGGTTGTATATTTAAAATGAAGGTCTCAAACAAGAGGAGTCAGCCTTATGAAGTGGGGTTGGAGGGTGGATGTTCTAGGCAGGCGGAACAGCATGTGCAAAGGTCAAGAACTGTAAAAAACTGGGCACATCAGAGAAAAGGATAGCCCCTAATGGCTGGCGTATTAGGAAGAGGGTAGAGAATCCTGCCAAGTGTGATTGAGAAGTGAGTACTTGGTCAGCCATGGTAAGGAGTTTGGATATTATTCTGTTTGTGAAGGTAAGCTGGCAGGAAGTATTAAGCAGTTACAATAAATTATATTTTTTATCCTTTTGAAAGACTACTTTTGCTGCTTCGTAGGGCAGTGTCCACACTTTTTTGATTGTGCACACCAATCAGTATACAATGACTATATAAGAATAAATGTTCCTATTCTTTGTCTTTCTGCCTCTGCTTCTTTCTCTATCTGCTTCTGTCTCTCTCTTTATACATATATATGCATATATAGGAATATATATACACATACGTTTATATTGTATATAAAACTATATATAACATAGGTATATTAATCAATAATTACATATTTTAGCAAGGCTAAATTTTAATCTGATTAAAACTAAATATATCACCAAATTCTACTATTTTCATCTTGCACAAAAATGGATCACCTCAGTGTGCTTGTGCCCTTGTACTTGTGCCATCTTTGGAGATGACTATTGGAGAGAAGGAATGGAATAGTGCAATTATGGAGTAGAGTGAGCAGTTGTTGTGGTAGTCCAGATGAGAAATGATGATAATTTAGACTAAGTCATGGCATATTTGTCACGTGCACAATGAAAAGACTCCTTATTGGAATTACAGATTTATGTTCTCTACTAGCCTTTGATATCAATTACTTTCCTAACAAATGATTCATTCTTATTACATCATATTATATTAATACAAATCTATTGGATTGCTTAGTGGGTTGTTGGATTGAAAACATCTTGAAATAGACTTCCCTCCATGATTAGCCTATTTATTGTAGTCTTCTGGAAAATGGGAATAATTTAGGAAATTACTGGTACTTTCCTCTTCTGTTTGTTGGCAAAAGTAAACGGGGAGCAGAGCCACAAAAAATAAAATGAATCCATCTATCTACATATGAACAATACGACTTGCAGCCAATTTTATCCACACTTGTGTAACTTCTGTCTCAAATGAATAATTAAAATCAGGCATTACAAACTTGCCTGCTCTCTATGAACTCCCAGCAAATGGACTGCAAATGCTTTCACTTTAAAGGGATCATTCTGACAGGTGTGTTTGAAAAGAGGTTGTAAATTCTGGGAAGGAAAAATCAACTCTACTTGTACCAGCATTCTTCAGGAGGCGCTTCCATTTTGAAACCAAAATAACATAAATGTTGGTAGGGCAATGATAGACTAAGGCCAGGAAACTGAATCCACTAATGTCTTCTTTTCCATTTTGCTTCTTCCAGCCTATATTTGGATGATAATTTATTTGGGTTCTGATTCTTTAATCTGGTTTTCCTTTCTTGGAGGAATTCCCACGTACTTGTACTTATCCAGACTGGAAAGGAGGTTAGCAGGGCATAGAAAGAAGTCATTAAGTAAATGATCCTGCAAAGCTCTAAAAACCTTTCTGAGGAAAGAAAAAACGACCGCTCTGGGTTTTGACAAAGAACATTTGCAATTTGAGGAGGAGAGAGGACCTCTGGCTCTCCTCTCCTCCATCTAGAGGCCATAGCCTGCCAGACAGCCTTTCTGTTTTGGAGCATCCAGGCATAAAGGTGCTTTTGCTTGTATCTCTTCTTTAAGGACAAACGGGACACTCTTTTGTCCTTTTAGGTACTCAACTTTAATGGCTGAGAAGCCTGCCCTCCTTGCATTTGCACTTTTCCTGCGCTGGTCATAAGAACAATAACTTAGGCCGATATTTTACAACACCTCTCTGGATTGGATTGATGTAACAGATGTTTTCTTGTACAACATTAGAAAGAATTTCATTAATTGAAGAGTAATTATCACTCTATTACTTTGAACTTGGCCTCATTGCAAACACAGTGTACAGATTTTTCAGTGAGGTTATCATTCTAGTATGAAAATGAACAAAAATGTAACTAGAAACTGGAATTGGTACTATTTTGTTGTGTCATTCATGTATTCAATCAGTAAATATTCATTAAATAGTGTAATAACTAACATGTACATAAGAGAATATTACGTATATGAAGACTGCAAAGAAATTTGAAACCATTTCAACCCTTAGAAGCAAACTGTCTAAAAAGGATTCGATTTTGAGAAATTCTTTGCCATTTTCAAAGCCCATTCACCTGCTATAAATCTTCATCTGAACTTATGAACAGTAGCAGGGGTGCTAGGCTGGGCAGATACTATAATCATACAATTATAGAATTTTAGGAGCGGAAGGGCTTTTAAAGCTCATCTAATGTGACCATTTAATTTTAAAGCTTAGGAAGCTGAGAGACTGTGATTTGTCTGAGGTCCCAAAGCAAACCAGTGGCAGAGCACCACCACAGACTGGCTAATAGGGATCTCAAAGCATGTGGCAGTAGCACTGGGCCGGGCACCAAGTGACACAGAATAACTATAAGTACTGTGCCTCCTTTCCTGTATTTATTTGTTATGCAGATATACATTAGACTCACAATCAATATTTATTGAACTAATGACTGGCAAATTTCCTCCCATGTAGGGTACTGTGCCACGTCCTGAGGAAAATGGTAAACAGAAAACAGGTCACTTCCTCCAAGTTGCTCGAAATTTGATCTTCCTGTCCTCAATGAGTTTGCAGTCTCTTAGGGAAACCAAGATATATCCGCTTAAAAAACGCGTAGTGGAAAGCGTTTTCTTAAATATGATTGCATGCAGGAAGATTGGGTTCAAATTCAGTGAATGCTTTAGGAGGTTAGGAGAGAAATCTAAGCGTTATAATTAATGGGAAAAAAATCCCCCAAACTAACACACACACACACACACACACACACACACAAACACACACACGCACACACACACACACACACGCACACACACACACACACACACGCACACACGAGATCATTTAATTACATCACTCTCTGCTGCTGCCTTTCCGGGATCTCCCCCAGGCTGGGACACACAGGCTCTGCTGCGGGTAAGGTCAAGATGCCAACTCAGGAAGCATAAGAGAGGCAAGGAGCAGAAGCCCAACCATCCCTATCTCCTCAACTAGAAAAGACCAGAAAGACGGAGAAAAAAGGAAACAGCAACATAGACTGATAGAAACAATAAAGCAGAAATACGAAGCTCCCGACACAGCGACTGCTCCCGGAGCCCGGGGTCGACCGCCCCCGCGGGCAGGGTGCGCGGACTCAGCGCCGGGACCCGCGGCCGCGGGGGCGCAGAGTGGGCGGCGGGGAGAGGCGGCGACAGCGCCTGCGAGGCCGAGGAGAGGTCGCCGGCGGCGCCTCCAGCGCCCGGAGACCCGGTGCGCAGCGCAGCTCGGCCGCGGGACGCGGCGCCCGGAGCCCCGGCAGCGCCTGCTCTCCCTCCCGCGTCGCCCGCCAGCGCCCGCGCCCGCTCCGCCGGTGACTTCAGCTCAGCTCCACCCCCGCGCGGCGGCGGCTCGCTCCGTCCGGACCCGCGCTCTGCACAAGCCCAGCCCGGGCGAGCGGCCGCCACCTGCCTGGCGCCGCCTCCACCCGCCCCCACCGCGGCCCAACTTGGATGGAGTTGGGGTCCTGAGCGCCGGCCCCCCACAGCCGCCAGCGCAGAGCTCCGCGCCGCCACCTTCGGTCTGGGACCCCTCTCTCCGCTGCTCTTCGCTCCCGCGATGGGAAAAGTTGGCGCCGGCGGCGGCTCCCAAGCCCGGCTGAGCGCGCTCCTCGCCGGCGCGGGGCTCTTGGTCCTCTGCGCCCCGGGCGTCTGCGGCGGCGGCTCCTGCTGCCCCCCGCCGCACCCCAGCTCGGCCCCACGCTCGGCCTCGACCCCTAGGGGCTTTTCCCACCAGGGGCGGTCAGGCAGGGCTCCTGCCACGCCCCTACCCCTCGTAGTGCGTCCCCCGTTCTCAGTGGCCCCCGGGGACCGAGCGCTGTCCCTGGAGCGGGCTCGGGGCACTGGGGCATCCGTGGCGGTTGCTGCACGCTCCGGCCGGAGGAGACGGAGCGGAGCGGATCAGGAGAAGGCAGAACGGGGAGAGGGCGCGAGTCGGAGCCCCCGGGGAGTGCTAAGAGATGGAGGGCAGCAGGAGCCTGGGACTCGGGAGCGGGACCTGGGCAAAGCCACCCGCTTCCGGATGGAGGAGCTGAGACTGACCAGCACCACGTTTGCGCTGACGGGAGACTCAGCACACAACCAAGCCATGGTCCACTGGTCTGGCCACAACAGCAGCGTGAGTAGAATGGGACTGAGGGCAAAGGAGTGGAAAGATGGAAAGGGTTAAAGTCGGCTGTGTGATCTGATGGAGAATTCGGGGGAAATAGGGTTTCTGGACTTGGGAGATGCTGCAAACTGGTCTCTGCCCACTTCCCCCAAGAGTTAGCATCACCTACTAGGAGACCAACCTCCCCATCTCTCCCACCAACACCATCAGAGAGTCCTCTCCAAATGCCACAGCTTCAAACTGAGGAGTCAAATCCCTATTTCCTGTTGCCTTGGTCGCGTTGGTGTGTGGAACTGAAGACCAGGCAAACAGAGGGGTTAAAGTTCTCCTAATACAGAGATGAAAGGGTTAAATTTCCAGGCAGGCTGACATCCCCTCAAATGACTTTCCCTTTACTTGCCAGACCTATGTACTGGCTCAAGGAAGATTAAGAAGACCCATATATGTAGGCGTTTTATTTTTTATTTTATTTTAATTTGATGCAGAGCTCCTAAACCCCTCTTCCCCACAAGGTAGAACTGCAGTGGAGAGTATATAAGGTGTTCTTTAGCGTATCCTCTGCTTTAGGGACCAAGTGGATGCAAGTTTCAGGGCAGGAACTCTCCAGCATCTTCTAACAGCACTAAGTGAGTGTGTTTTGAGAACTGGGGCTTTCCAGCCCGTGAATGAGCGGTTGTTCTCTGGCATGGTCAGTCCCAGGAAGATCAGATATATCCCAGTGACAACAACTCCCTGTTCTCCCCCATTGCCTGACCTCCTCTAATGAAGAGCACAAATAAAGACTTAACGTTCCCTTTATGAAGGCAGGAAAGGGATTGCTCAATTCCAGGAGGCTGGATTCCAGGGGACTTAGGATGCAAGTCCATGAGCTTTGGTCATATCAGGAAAGGTTTTAGATTTTCAGAAAAGCTTGCATGTCTGCAATCTGAGGGAGCTATTCCCGTTTAAATTGAACCTAGAAACTTCAGTGAGTTGAAATAGTAAAGAACCAGCTTTGATTGTAATAACTAAAAGTGATTTTAAAGTGTGGAAACTTCTCCAGACATAGACAAGAACATAACAACCAAGGATTGGTAAAATGGGGGAAAAAATTTCAAGTTTTACAGCTTCAACCAGGTAATTGAGATTGTAGTGTTTGTAATATGCACAATTTACGCAGTCTGGTACCTTTCAAAACGTTTTCTGTTGTGATGTAATTCCCAGAAACCTTCCCAGAATAAGTGCCACTTTAGTGAGTTGTGCTCATTGTCAGCTTTTTAATGAGAGTTGTGAACATTTTAAAATACTAATCTGTCATCATGAATTCCTTGGGTACATAGATATAAATTGTATTAAGGCACATCATTATAGATAATATTTAGCATTGATATATCTGTCCTGAGAGTAGTAGCAGGGTTTTCCCTACAATTCCTCCTTCATGACAGAGTCTGCGATTTTATATGGTTCTCAGGAGTGGTTTGATCAAATAAATGAAGCTGAGATTCTTTCCACTCAAGTTCTGGAGACCCTTGCCCTCATTCCTTACCTTAACTATTATATCTTTCATATCATAGCCACTAAAATTAATCCTCTAATTTGAACGTGAATCTTCTTAAACTGACTGAATAACTTTCACACTGCTTTAAGTGATTAACTCAAAGCTTCTGGCTTTAAGGGGAGATTTGAAACACATCAAACATGTTATCTCTTGTTGTGTTAAGAAGTAAAAGACTTTGGACTCAAAATGTTTCTGGCTTTTAATGTAATTCAAGCTGTAAAATATCACTCACCCATTAGACCTCTTTTTTTAAGCTCATCTCTTGAAAGATCTTGGAAAGAAAGAGAAAAGTAGAATACATCTTTGGCAAATTTTTAACCTCCATTTAGGAAATGGTGCCAAGCACTGCCAGCATTAAAAAATAATAATAAATGGTGCTTATAATTCTATCAGGGCTTTTTAGGGTCAGGGCATTGAACATGCAGGCAGGTCTGAGATAACGTAGGAAATAAGGTGATGAGTGTTAAAGTTTTGATCACTCAAATCATGTTAACTAATGAGGTGAGATTTCTGCCCCCTGAAGTCTCTTATTCCATAAAGACCTCTTCTGACCCAGTCTCTGCTCTGGTCATCACACACAAAGGTGTTTCTTCTTTTTCTTTTTTAAGTATATACATACAAATAGCGGAGAAAGATAAATAGTCTTTATCTATGTCCTCTAGAACAAAGCCAGTCCTACGTATCTGGACCAGACTCAGAGAAAGTTTAAAATATTTTTTAAAGGGAAAGAAAGCATAAATAAACTTTTTTTTTTTTTTTTTGGCAGTTTTGTAGAACGCAAAGCAGAGTGGAGACCTGAATTCTAGTTCTGCTTATTTGTGGTTTGACCGAAGCAAGTTGAGTGTCTGCTGAATGTGGATTTTTTCCATCTCTAAAGTAGGGGCTATGCCGGTCAGATTAACTACAGAGAATTAGGATCCAGGCTATACATAAGAGGGCAGTGTGACTTTAAAGCCTCATACACTTGTTTGGAACTCTCAACAGCACTTCACTTTACCCCAGGGTGGGAAATCCACTAATTTAAACCGGAGGGCCAGATTGGAGTGGTGGTGGTGGCCGGGGTTGGGGGGGGTGGGGGCATGGGGGACTCTTATCTTTTCACATTTAGATGTCCTCCCCTATAAATCTGCCCCCAAACCCATTCAGGGCCACAGGCAATGCACATCCTGTGAACCCCTCTCATCTTTAGCAAAAAGCGTTTGCTAAGAAGAGTCTCTGATTATGACAACACCTGCATTCAAGGTGCAAATGCATGGTAATTATAGGCTGCCTGTCAATTTGGTGAGGAATTCTGGATGGTTCACTCACCTCCTTCCCTTCTCTTTCCTGCCCCCTCAGCTGTTGGACTTGAGCAGTTGTATAAAGACATGTCTGTTTTGCCTCGTCTGTGGGTGTGATGTGATTCCTCTGTACTGCAGTCTCGATTGATGGAAACTGTTGCTAGAGTTGGTGGAACACCTGGGGGGATCTTCTGGCATGAAAGGTGCTGGGTATGAATCATTTGTCATGAGCTTGGTGTCGTAAGCAAGAACATATTGTTCCCACCCTACTCATCCCAGGCATGCTGTGCCCTGATCTAAATTTATATAGTAATCCTTAGAGTGTTAAAATATATATTTGCCTTTATATGTATGCATAATGGTGTATGTGTTTATTCCTTATTTCCAAGGGATTTTAAAGTGCTGTAGCATTCATCTTTATAAAATCCTTTGTAGGTAGTAAGTAGGTGATGGGTGTTAATATCTCTTTTTCATATTTTTATGCTGGAGTTAAATTTAGTATTTCAATTCACCACTCTGCCCCTTTCTCACTGGCAATCGTATTACAAGATTTGTTAACAGAGGGTTTTACTTGACTTCTATTTTACCATGATGACATCTTTAATGTTACATTTCTCATAGCACATGACGGACTGCTTGATTTCTGTGTACCTCTTTGCTTCTAGTTGTTCTGGGATTTGACATTTACCATCCAACATTAGTGAATAAATTGAGTCCCAATCTGGGCCAACTTTTGGGGTAGATGCTTTACGTTCATCATCTCACTTAATTTTTCACAGAAATGTCATGTGTAGATGTTATTATTGTCATTACATACAGGAGGAAACTGAGGTTCCAAGAGGCTAAATGAATTGCCAAATAGACACAGGAGGTCAGTGGCAGAACAGAGACTGTCACCCAAAGTGATCCTATTCCCAAACTGCACAGAAGGGCTTGTTCAGTGGACTTTAAAGTAGGACGGAAAAACTCAGACCTTTTGGAATCTGTATTTTAGATAATCCTATCTTGAGTTGATTTCTGATGATGGTGGAGGAGGACGTACTCTTAGCTGGAAGCTCCATCTCCTTGTAGAAAAGCGAGGACATTAACATGTGCCTGTCAGATTGCACCCTTTACCTTAAGTAGTGATTTGGTTGTTCTCTCATCCACCCACCTCTTCATCTTCAGTGAGACATGGAATCTGCACCTGGTGATTCAGTGAGCAAGAGGTAACCTGCGATCATTCAGCTTTCAGCTCAGTTGTTCTTCAGGAATAGATTCCTTTTCTAATTTAATGACAAATCTGATATTATAGACACATTGGCTATGAATGTTTGACTTGCCTATACATTTTGATACAGTTTTTTTTTCGGTGGGGGGGAGCTGACCTTTTAAAAAGTAAAATGATGAAAGATTTTAGCTTTCTCTAGCAAGCCCACGTAATTCCTTCTCTCAGTACTTAGTGCTATATGAATGCTAATGTGGTGTGATTTGGAAGGCAATGGGTTTGAAATCAAACAGATTTGAGTTTGAATCTTAGTTGTCCTGCTAAATCAGCACATTGCCTTGAGTAAGTCACTTGAATTCTTTGAGCCTCAGTCTCCCCATCTAAAATATGGGGATAGTATATCTTTCGGAGGTTTTTTCCTCAGGAGGTGACATCGTGGATACAAAGTGCTTTATTCCTAGTAAATGCTCAATAAATGCTACTTACTCATGGGAAGAAAGAGTTCTCTACTGGGAATTAAGAATTGTGGGTTATAATACTGGCTGTATACAAAAATTTGATATGTAATCATAGCATGTTGAAATATTGTAGCCTCAATTTCATCCTCTGTAAAATGGCACTAATAGACTAAAATCCATTGCAGGTCAAAACTAATTTAATACTTTGTTCGTACAGATACTGGATACCTGCTGCATTTACTAAGTAAAGTGCACTAGGAGTGTTGGGGATGTACAAATGACACAATGACCTATACCCTTGACCTGTAAGGGAACAAACCTTTTATTTCACAAGGTTCTTCCTTTTTCCTCAGTTCATATGCATATCTGTTTACGGGAAATCAAGTAATTTAAGATCCCAGCAGGCCTTCATTTCAATCTGGGCACATGGGTTTGCAGCAAAACATAGTTTATTAGGTTTATTGTATTATATCTTTATGTTAACGAACTTGCTAACTTTGGACCCCCCTTCCCCCACAAAAAAATGCTTCATGTGAAATTGGAAACTAAAAATCTCTTAGTTATTTAATGAGATTTTCTGGAGAACATTGATATGAATGTTGACTGTCAGAACTACATCCACATTTTTTAAAAGAGAGACCTTAGAAGTTCATAGAATAGGGCAAAAAAGCAGATACATTAATCTCATTTATATATGAGAATAATAATTGCTCCCATTTAGGAGTAATTGCTGTGTGCCAAAATTATGCCAAGAGCCTTACGCAAATTATTATATTTAGTTTTAATTCAACAAGTATTTATTGAGCTCCTAATATTTGTCATTCACTGGCATAGGGATATTTGTGAAAGTGCTACACAAGATGAAAAGAAATAATTCCTGCCCTCAATGAGCTCTCGGTCTTGTACCCAAAGAAACTTCTTAAGAGACAGCAGGAGATGTGCGTTCTCTGAGGACAGAACATGCTGTAGGAAGTCAGGGGAGAGTTGGGCATCTTCTGGCTGGGATGGCCTTCAAGCTGGATTGTAGAGTAGGTACTTCAGACAAACCTTGAAATGTAGAGAAGATTGTTAAGTAACAGTTGGAGATTATTACAAGGATATTTTTAGCTGAATGGATATCATGACTAAAGGTCAAGAGATGTAAACATTCCTCTTTATATCCAGGAATTTAAATTACTTGATTTAAAAACTATGTTTAACCAAAGTTTTAACCTTACGAATGATTGAAAAATATGAGTTAAGCAAAAAATATACACATCAATCTTGTAGTAAATTTGGGTACATTCCAAGCCCAGTAGGAAAATAAAAACCTTTATGGTCACTGAGAGACATGACTGACCTTATTTGCACGTTAAACCTTAGCTGGAGTCATCATTGTTTCATTTTCACCTTGATATTTTCCACACAGAGTTTTCACAAAAGGACTTTCTTTTAAGTTATTGGTGAGAGAGATCATTGTTCAGGCTGCCTTGAGGATAAATTAATTTGGCTCCCTGCCAGCTTATATTCAGTCGCTAAATGTATGTAAAATATTTGTCCTGTTTTTGTGTATGTCTTAATTACTGTCCCTTATTTTGCGGCTAAAAGGTGTGGAGAAGGCACTTGTGTCTCCTGGAGGGGAAACTGGCCAAGTAGCGTCTCTGCAATGGCCAAAGGGGATGGCAGAGAAGAGATGTGTTCATTGTGAGGTGAGGCCAGGCTCCATAAAAGTGCAGGGGTTCCTATCAGGGAGCTCAAACTCTGTTCCGACTGTACGGATGGAGTAAGCAAACAGTTGGCAAGAAGCAAAGGTGGAATCTTACTGTGCAACGTTTAGAATGAAAGAAAAGGGCTTATCCTAGAATGTAGATAGGAGTAAAAAAAAGGATGTGGATGCTCTGTCGGAAATCCTATGTGAGATTTTACACACATATGAAAGATATTGTGTCTATTTCTATAGCACTCCTGAATGTTTTTATACCGCTTTAGATCAGTTATAGCCCTTTTTTCTCTTTGCAAAATGCTTCAGTTTTCAAAGATCAACACATTACTTCCATTACTTAAGGTATTTTTTCTCACCACAATTCTATAAGATAGGAAAGACAAATGTCATCTACACTCTCAGATAAAGAAACCAAGATGTTCCTATTAAGTAGGTCAGTTAGTGGAAGAAGAAGGTCAAATAACATTTGGTCACACTGTAGGAGTGATTCTTGGTTTGGCCCACTGCTGGCTTGCCACAGGCAAGAGTTAGAACACAGCTGCACCCTAGCCTCATGGTTTGTTTGAAGCCCATCACAGGCAAGAGTTAGAACACAGCTGCACCCTGGCCTCATGGTTTGTCTGAAGCCCATCACAGGCAAGAGTTAGAACACAGCTGCACCCTGGCCTCATGGTTTGTCCGAAGCCCATCACAGGCAAGAGTTAGAACACAGCTGCACCCTGGACTTGTGGTTTTTCTGAAGCCCATGCACCTGTATCCATAAGGTTTTCCGTTGTGGGAAAGAGAGTGAATATTGGCCTAAGAGCTCCTGAGTTCTAGGTTCAGCTTTTCAAGTTGTTTGTCTTGGGCTTCAAAACAAGTAGCCTCATGCAAAGTCATGCTCTTGGCATTGTTTAAACCACTTAAGTTACCTTAAATAGTGATGATGGGACCTTCTGGAAGTGAGGTTCCCAGTAATAACCTGTCTGCCATATGTATTCCACTGCTAATGGACTTCAGAGATGAGACTACTTATGACTGGGTTTATTGCAATAGCAGCTTGGGGTAGAAAGGAGGTATAGCCATCTCTTCCTCTCTTTTTCTTATGCAGATAAAAGCTAATTAAAAATAATATTAAAGGTGGTCTCACTACGTCTTCCCATATAGGAAACCTAGAGTGTCCATCAACATTTTGGAGCAGCAGTAGTCAAACTGAAGGACTGCCTGTTGATGCTAATGGGTTTTACTTGCTCAAGGATTATAATTGAGTTACCAGCTATAGCTTTTTCTACTACTAACTTTTGGGGTGAGAGTGGAAGAAGAGAGCAAAGGAAACTTTGCTGAATATCAGGACAACTCTATCTACATAAGACATACTGATTATAACAGAAGTCTCCTTTAACAAAAATAATATAAATAACCACCAATTTAGTGAACAGCTTCCCTGGAAATAGGATCCGGAACATCACCACATGATTTCACTTGATTCTCACAACGCCTTTATGAACTATGTATTGTTATCCTCATTCTAAAGCTGTAGAATTCAAGCTTAAACAACTTGCCCAAGGTTACCCAGCTAGCAGGTGGCAGAGCTTGGATTTGATTTTTGCCCTTTCTGGAACCAAAGCTCTTTCTGCTATAAATCATGCTTTGTATGGGTTTATTTTTGTTTAAGTTTATTTTTGAATGGGTTTATTTCTGAGTTTCTTTAGAAAGAACTCCACAATTCAGTGCAGATGGGGTGGTAGGGGAAGTCTTGCTATGAATGACATATCTTGGGGGTCTCCCTTTCACTTCACCCCATTGTCAGGTCACTGACACTTTACTTGGCAATCACCCACTCCATGATGCTGTTTGGGTTGAAGCCCCCACCTCTGTCCATCCCCACAAGTGGCTTCTGGGGGGTCATTAATGTGTGTCATCTTGTTATCCTGGGAGGATGTGTGGGATGGGCTGTTTGGTTTCTCCCTGCTGACTAATGACCCTACAGTGACGGTGTGCACAACATGTACACTTTTTAAAGAAAGTGCTAATAAGAATCACGTTATCAGACAACTAACTAATCATATTGTGCCCTGGGACCAATAGATTGATGCCTCTAGTCATCTTTCCCTAACCAGAGTAACAGGAGCTATTGAGACACAAAATCATGGGCCATCAATCCTTCTGCTGCAGGGCCTTTGGTGGTTTGGGGCCGGGTGGTTTGGGGCCGGGTGGTGGGTGGGTGGGTGGAGCAGATTAAAAGCGAAAGATCTTCCCCTTATCTCAGCAATTCCCACTGTACATTCTTGATTATAATCATTAAAGGGAAAAAGGCTATTTTAGGCACATTCAGCACCCTGGTTTAGAAATTTATCGTCTGCAGCCCTGCTCGCCCTGACTTGCATTTTGCTGAAATTATAGAAGAAATCTTGACTGGGCAGGCATGCACTCACTCATAGGTGCCTGGGGCAGCATTTCTCAAAGTACTGTCCTCATGGGTCCTGCTTTTGAATGCCCTGATAGGGAGAAGGGACCAGGAATCTGTATATTTTACAAACTCCCTAGGAGTTTCTTGGGAACACTCAAGTTTAAAAACCATTTCCTTAAGATTTGCGCGTGAGTTTAAGAGTCCATGGACTTCTTCCGTTGTCTGCATAATTTTGTGTTAATATGCTTTAATTTTTCCCATGGAGAGATGCAGCCCACAGTGTTTATCAGCTTCTCAATGGAAACCATGACCCCCTACAGTGAAGACCTGGTGGAATGGGAGGCTCTATAAATCACATGGGACAGTACAGTGTCGCCCAGGTGAAATTTCTGTCATTCAGTGTATACTAAAAAATTATCTTCCATGGCTGTCCACATAACCACAGGCAAAATATGTCTTAAATGGCAAAAAGTACACATGATTTAAAATATAATTTATTGGGTTAATTGCCAACCCTACTATCCACTAGATATGTGAACTTTTGCAATTAACTTTATCTCTGTCCTTAGTTCCCTCATCTGTAAAATGAGGATACTAATGGTATATTTCTTATATGGTGGCTTGATGATTAGTAGAGATAATATGACTTCTTAACGGAACATCTGGCATACACTAAATCATCAATAAGGGTTAGCTGTTATTATAGTTTCATTGATATTAATAGTGCTCTAGTATGGCCTATTAAAAGATGTTTGTAATCTGACATTCATGATGTTGTTTCTGTTTCTGCATTTAGGTTATCTCGCTCCAGTTCTATTTTCTTATATTGAAGATTGGGGCACTGTCCTAATCTTTTTAGCATCCGTCTCAGCATCTCTAGCTGTTTCCACTTAATACTTGCTTACTAAATATTTCCAATTTTATTTGCTATTTCCTTGGGAAAGTTTTTTTTGTTTGTTTTTCATGTGTTGTGAACAGCCTATAACTTTGTACCTGTGTGTTGTAGAATAATGAAGTCATTAAAAGGTTGATTATAAAAATATATATTTTTAAGTGGGAAACTGTCCACAAAATACCACAATAAAAGATTACAAAATAGTACAAACATAAACCCATTAAGTCAGAGTTTTTGTCTATGTTGTTCTCTCATATATCCCAAGTCCCTAGAAATATACCTGGAGGCCAGGCGTGGTGGCTCACGCCTGTAATCCCAACACTTTGGGAGGCCGAGGCGGGCAGATCACTTGAGGTCAGGAGTTTGAGGCCAGCCTGGCCAACATGGAGAAACCCCATCTCTATTAAAATACAAAGATTAGCCAGGCAGGTGTCTGTAGTCCCAGCTACTTGGGAAGCTGAGGCAGGAGAATTGCTTGAACCTGGGAGGTGGAGGTTGTAGTGAGCCAAAATGGACCAAATGACCTCCAACCTAGATAAAAAAAAAAAACTCAAAATAAAAAAAAAAAAAAAAAAAAAAAAAGAAAGAAAAGAAATATACCTGGAAATAGTAAGAGTTTGAGACAGTTTTTTTCAATTATTATATACTGTAAAATTAAAATTTTGTGGGAAAAAAAGCAGGAAAGATATGACTCAAAATGTTTGCCAGTGATAATGATGAATGTTAGGATTCTATGCAAGGTTTCTTGTGTTTGTTCATTTTTTTTTTGTCATTTCTCAATAAATGTGTATTGCTTGAGTTATTTTTAAAAGTTATTTTAAAATGAAAATAAATGAAAGAGAGAGCAAATGAGTTTGTGAACTTGGCCTCATTAAAACTGAATTCCAGGCAACAACTGTACAAGAGCTCACATTCAAGTTGTCTGTTTCCCTTTTAATCACTATTGTTGGGAGACAGTCTGCTGTCCAGGCTTTTTGCAAAAGAGCAAGATCACTCTGTCTGTTTCCTGGGTATGCAGCAGCATGTGCTACCAGGCCTTTTGTTTATCATTGCCTTTGTTGATTCCAGAGAGAATGATCGATGGTAGTTTCACCAGCCTGACTATATATCCCAGAAATTCCAGTGACCTCCATTCACCCAATAAAACAACATATGTTTCAGTTTAAATCTCAATCTGTCTTTATTTTGATCTCCATCTCCATATCATATAAGTACATATAAATATATACATAATAAATATGTGCACTCTTATATGTCTGTATACATTCACAGCAACATAAGCACCAATGTACAACATTTAAGTCTCCACTCTTAAAAATGAAATATTAGTATCATAAGGCCATAGTAAGGATGTTTACTGATTGTGAGTGCTGATTGGAAAGAGAGCTTCAGAACAAGGAGAGATGGAAAAACAAACAGAGAGAAGGAGACAGAGAGACATAAATAACAGATATATGGAAGACAGAAAATGAATAAGAGAGAGAAGAAAAGGGAGAGGGAGAAAATGAAGGAGGGAGAGGGAAGGAGGGAGAAGGGAAGAGAAAGAACATAAGTGCATGACAAAGACAGAGAGAGACAGAGGAAAGCCAGAGAGCAGAGGCAGATTGAGAAGAGGAGGAAAAAAGAAAGATGAGAGACAAAGAGACAGGGAGAGACCACAGGCAAAGAAAGTCATATTGGGAGACAAAGACAGAGCTGTGATGGAGGCATATAAACAAAGCAGGAGAATCACAAAAAGAGAGTAAGAGATGAAAATAAAAGACAAAAGTGTCAGTGAGTGTATTAGTCCATTCTCACACTGTTAATAAAGACATACCCATGACTGGGTGATTTTTAAAGGAAAGAGATTTAATTGACTCACAGTTTGGCATCACCAGTGAGGCCTCCAGAAACTTACAATCATGGCAGAAGGGGAAGCAAACAGATCCTTCTTCACATGATGGCAGAAGAGAGAGGTGCAGAGTGAAGGGGAGGGAAAGACCCTTATAAAACCATCAGATCTCATGAGAGCTCACTCACTATTATGAGAACAGCATGGAGGTAATCACTTCCATGATTCAGTTACCTCCCACTAGGTCCCATGTGTGGGGTCCCCATCCAGGCTGCTTACATGGGTTGGCATTGAGTGTCTGTAGCTTTTCCAAATGCATAGTGCAAGCTGTCAGTGGATCTACCATTCTGGGGTATGGAGGATAGTGGTTCTCTTCTCATAGCTCCACTAGACAGTGCCCCATGGGGACTCTGCGTGGGGAACCCGACCCCACATTTCCCTTCTGCTCTGTCCTAGCAGAGGTTCTCCATGAGGGCTCCACCCCTGCAGCAAACTTCTGCCTGGACATCCAGGCATTTATGTACATCCTCTGAAATCTAGGCAGAGGTTCACAAACCTCAATTCTTGTTTTCTGCACACCCACAGGGCTAACACCATGTGAAAGCTGCCAAGGCTTAGGGTTTGCACTCTCTGAAGCAATGGCCTGAGCTGTACATTGGCCCCTTTTAGCCACAGCTGGAGCTGAAGCAGCTGGGATGCAGGGCACCATATCCTGAGGCTACATAGAGCAGTGGGTTCTGGGCCTGGTCCACTAAAGCATTTTTCCCTCCTAGGCCTCTGGGTCTGTGATGGAAGGGCCTGCCTTGAAGGTCTCTGACATGCCCTGAAGACATTTTTCCCATTGTCTTTGTGATTAACATTTGGCTCCATGTTACTTATGCCAATTTCTCCAGCAAGCTTGAATTTCTCCCCCCAGAATTTCTCTGCTTCCTCTTGAATGCTTTGCCACTTAGACATTTCTTCCACCAGATACCCTAAATCATTTATCTCAAGTTCAAAGTTTCACAGATGTCTAGGTCAGGGGCAAAATGCCACCAGTCTCTTTGCATAGCAAGAATGATATGGTTTGGCTGTGTCTCCACCCAAATCTCCACTAGAATTGTATCTACCAGTATTCCCACTTGTTGTGGGAGGGACCTAGGGTGAGGTAATGGAATCATGGGGGTTGGTCTTTCCTGTGCTATTCTCATCATAGTTAATAAGTCTCATGAGATCTGATGGGTTTATCAGGGGTATCCACTTTTGCTTCTTCCTCATTTTCTCTTGCTGCCACCAAAAGTGCCTTTTACCTCCCACCATCGTTCTGAGATCTCCCCAGCCATGTGGAACTGTAAGTCCAATTAAACCTCTTTTTCTTCCCGGTCTTAGGTATGTCTTTATCAGCAGCATGAAAACAGACTAATACAAAGAGTGACCTTTACTCCAGTTTGCAACAAGTTTCTCATCTCTATCTGAGATCACCTCAGACTGGGCTTCATTGTCCATGTCACTACCAGCATTTTGGTTAAAGCCATTCAACTAGTTTCTAGGAAGTTCCAAATTTTCCCACACCGTCCTGTCTCTGAGCCCTCCAGTTCTCTAGGAAGCTCCAAACTTCCCCAGATATTCCTGTCTTCTTCTGAGCCTTCCAATTCTCTAGAAGTTCCAGACTTTCTAACATCTTCCTGTCTTCTTCTGAGCCCTCCAAACTGTTCCAACCTCTGCCCACTACCCAGTTCCAAAGTTGTTTCCACATTTTTGGGTATCTTTACAGCAGTGCCCCACTACTCAGTCCTAATTTACTGTATTGGTTCATTCTCATGCTGCTAATAAAGATATACCCAGGACTGGGTAATTTATAAAGGAAAGAGGTTTAATTGACTCACAGTTCAGCATGGCTGGGGATGCCTCACAAAACTTACAATCATGGCAGAAGGGGATGCAAACACCTGCTTCTTCACATGGCAGCAGGAGAGAGAAGTGTAGAGTGAAGACGGGGAAAAGCCCCTTGTAAAACCATCAGTTCTTGTGAGAACTCACTATCACGAGAACAGCATGGAGGTAACTGCTCCCATGGTTCAGTTTTCTCCCACCAGTTCCCTCCCATGGCACGTGGGGATTATGTAAACTACAATTTAAGATGAGATTTGGATGGAGACACAGCCAAACCATATCAGTGAGTGAGAAGAGCTTATAATCAAATCAAGGGCATAGAAGAACTGGTCCTAAGAAGACTGTGCCGTTCCAAAAGCACAGTGCTTCACTTGCCTTTTGCTTTGAGTGATTTTGCACCCAACCATGTCAGATGTAACCATGTAACATGTGGCTAATGCACAGGTAGCCACTCTTGCATGTGTGATGGCTTTGAAGCCATATGTTTGTCAGATGGGTGTGGAGTGGAAGGGGTTCGTGTAGTATTTATGCATTATTAAGCATCTCTTAAGAGTGATTTTGTTTTGGAAGTGGGACAGATGTTCTGAATGGTGGAAAGACAACTTTTAACCTTTCCTTTTATGCCAGTTATGCTGTTCTGAATTTTTAACATGGGCATGCATTTCTTTAATAATAAAAATACTAAAACATGTTTTAAGTGGCTGTTGTGTCAGCACTGTGCTGAGCGCTGGGAATACAAAGATGAATAAGATCTGATCTTTACCCTTAAGGGTGCATATTCTGGTGGAAATAGACCCATAAACAATAAATTGCAATTTACTGTGATAAGTGCATAATAGCCCTAATAGAGTTTTGTGCAAAGTGCTATGGGAGCAAAGATGAGTGGGGGACAGCTAATTTTGCCTGAGAGTGGGAGGTAAGGTTTTAAAGGGAAGCGACATTTAAGCTTTATACAAGATTAAAAATTTTGCAGACAGAATAGGGTGGAGTAGGAGAAAAGGCCATTAGTGCCTGTTTTTAATTCTTCATATCTTGGGTCTTAGGTTGATCTTAGGTTGTTAGCACAATCACCAAGCTGTGACTGGGAGAACACTTCCTTCATCATCTCAATGTCTAAGATATTTGGAACCAAGGCTAACAGTGTTTTAAAATATCAGATTAGATTCCACGTCTTAGAATGTCGTGTTCTTGTCCTCAGATTCGACAAAGGAATTTGATTTTCTCAGAGATAAATTGCCCCCCTAAATCTACACCCAACCAACACACACAATCAAGAACGCACATGCATGCGCACATACACAAAACCATTTTAAAGCATCATCATCCTCTCTCTTCACAGTTAAATCTGATTAGCACAATGGTGATGGGATTTTTTATTGTTTATTCTGTATGTTTCTGCTTTTAAAGACTTAAAAGTGGTTGTTTTTGGTATTTTCTTGGACATGCTTCTCAAATCAGTATTAGAGACAAGTATATTGGGATGAATTGGATGGTTACCACTTATGATTAAAGCATGATTTTTTTTTACAGCAGTAAGAAAATGCAATAGAATTTTCCAGTGTTATTCATATTTAGTTATGCCTTGCCAGCCGGAGACAGTGTATGTCCACTAAATACATGGAAAAGTCCCAGAAAGCAAAGTTAGCTTTTAATTGGTTGGCCCTTTCCGTTCTTCTTGTCTACCTTCTAAATAAAAGGAAAGAAGAACAGAAAGCATGAAACTGGGGAGGAAATGTATGTATAGTCAGAGACAGATGGAGTTGTGCTCTCAGGGCTAGCTTACCAGCCAGTAAATAGTTGAAGAGATACCTTCGTGGTCTTTCAGTTCCCTTCTTTCCATGCACAGAAGTCTCAGCAGACTGCTGTTTGAGATGATGTTACAAGGTCCCGATCTGGCTTTAGGGTCTTGCAACTTTAGATATTTTTGCCTAGCATTTTTTGCTAGATAGTAGAGAATCAATTTAGGAGTTTCATCATTTTAAGACAAAAATTAGTTAAGACAGAGCTTTTCAGCAGATCCCAAATATGACCTGAGACAAATAAATTACTATCCCCAGAGAGGATAGTCATTAGCTCCCTTCCAATCACCTAAGTCTTGGTTTAATACCCTCTATGAAAGTCTCCTTGACATTCATTTAGTTTAGATTAAAATCTTAGGGCAGGGAGAAGGGAAAATTATACTTGCCTTAAAAGCTCACCAACTTTATAAGTTCCCTAGTACCTCTTACTCAACTTAAATCCAGGTATTGAAAATATATTTAAAGAAAAGTTTGCATTCCCCATTAGAGGGAAAGACATAATTTATCTTCTGTTGCAGGCAGGATTTGAGGTAGTTTAACGTAGCGTTTGCAAATTGTAGCCCATGGGCTATATCTGTCCTACCACCTGTTTTTTATGGCCCACAAGCCAAAGATGGTTACTACATTTTTAAATGACTGGAACATCCAGAGAAGAATGATATTTCATGACATGTGAAAATTATTTGATATAAAATTTTATTGGAACATGGCCACACTCATTCATTGACATGTTGTCTATGGCTGCTTTCCTGCTACAACAACAAAGTAGAATGGTTGTGACAGAGACTGTGTAGCTCACAAACCTAAAATATTTACTCTGTGACCCTTTACAGGCAAGTTTGCCAAGGCCTGATTTAGGAGATTGGAGAGAATGTAAGCAGTGAGGCACAGTAAAGGTCCTGTGGTTGTCATCTGCATGCCAACCTGAGAGTGTTTTTTGGACCCTTGGTTTTCCTGGCTCAAAGGCATACACACTCCTAACCATTACAGACTTCCAGTCACAAAGTGGATCATTTATTTTCCATCCCCGCCCCTTTGCTCAAGCTGTCTAAAACTTTGCTGCCTCTGTTTAAAAACTCAATCTGCCATGTCTGTGTCCACTTAAATCCTTTCCATTATTTAAGTCCTCATTTGGATATCACCTCCTTTCTGAAGATTTCTCCAACACTTTCAAGAAGAAGGGAAGCCTGAATATCATGAAGAAAAGATCTGATCTTATGTGCCAGGTCACTCTCTCTATGTCTCCCTCCAAGCACTAAGCATCATCTAGTGTGTGCTCCAATTAATAGTGAGTTTCTCAAGGGCAAGGCTTCATTTCATTTATTTTTGTATGCCAGTATTTGGCACATAGGTGGTTTGCAATAAGCATATTTTTTCAGGACGCTAAAGCAATATAGAATCGTTTTATTTACCTCTCTTGGTATAGAAGATAAATGGTCAGCATTGATATACCACAAAGAAAGGCTGCCTGGATAGTTTTCACTGTCCTGATTCTTGAAGTATAATCTGTCTAAGTTGTCTCATCCAAATTGTTCTACAAAAGTGGCCCAAAATGAGACACAGCAAGAGAGAGAGGGGATAGAGAAGGAGAGACAGTGAGAGAGACAGAGAGAGAGAGAAAGAAGCATAGATTCAGATCAAATCGGATGCATTGGAGGCCACAGCTCCCTTGTGGCAGGAAGGGTAGGGGTGCACTTTGATAAAGCACGCTGCTCCAGTGGATAGGATGGGCTGATGGCTGTCTAGTCAGGGCTAGCACTGCCAAAGGCCTGAGGGAGAAAATAGCTTCATGCTCTTCATTTAAGAAGCTGAACTGAGAACGAGCGCCCATGATGCAGTCTCAGCAGGGCAAGAACGTGTGAAAAATGACGAGGACGTATTGCATTATGAGAAAGATAAAATTGCATTTGTGATAATGGACTGAACTAAGAGCACTGTGCCAATAAGAAAAAGAATTGTAGGTTAAACTTACATTTTCTTTCAGGCACATTTACCTGAAGGGGTAAATTGAGAGTTGCTGGGTTTATCAAGTAAGTTTGGGTATGATAGAATTTCAATTAAAGGTAGGTAAGGACTTAGGGCTTGGGTGATAGCTAATATAATAATAACTAATACTTACTGGGTTTTTACTCTGTGCCAGGTACTATTTGAGGGGAAACACATATCTGCAACAGTAGGAAGTAGGTACTGTTATTATTGCCTAGACATGAGTACAAGGAACTGTACTATTCCCAGTACAATAGGAAGTAGTCACAATCATTATTCTCTAAATTAAAGTCTAGGTTAAGCTACTTAACCTAGGATGAAAGGTTAAGTAACTCCCCCAAGGTCACATAGAAAGCAGATGGTAGAATTGGGAGTTGTGAAGTTGGGGTCTAAAAACACCAGACAGTTTATACCCCATGCAGTTGAGGTCTGAAAAGCTCAGCTCATAACCACTATATTCTACTGCATTTAGAACACTATGACATATCATCTTCAGGTAGCCTCAAGTTTTTCCTGTATTTAGTGATTGTTAATTGGATACCTGGTGTATGTCAGGCATACACCAGGTACTGGGGATTTATTCATGATGAAAACCAGTCATAGCCTTGATCCTCCACGAGCTAAGAGCATGGGGCATCCACTCATGCTCTGTAGTCTTTGAGACATTATGATCCAGGATTCTTTTCGGGAAGTAGATTTTTCAAAACCCCCAAAGCTAACTCATTCGGAGTTAATTGAAAATATTTAGAGGAAACATTTTTTAAAATGAGATGAACATTTTTAGGTAATAGGTGGAGTGCTGGTTGTCATGGTTTAAATACCGTAAAAATGCATTTACAGAAATCTATACCTAAAGAGACAAACTCTTAGGGTTCTCCTTATCATGGACATTGGTGAGTTAGTATTTGTGTGTGTGGGTGTATGTGATGGACATTTTTACAGACACGCATGTTTCTGCTTCCTTATCTATATTATAAGCTATACTTATTATACCTGAAACTGGATAATCTCATTCAGTGTCTCTGCTTTGTCTTCAAATTTTGAGGCAAATTATGTTATGTAAGGGTGCAATAAAACTGTAGAGCTACTTCCCTGTGAAAACCAGTATGCTTGCCCCAGTGGTATGATTAAACAAACAATTTGTGTGTACATGACAAAATGATGAAATTGTTTAAAGTTCAGTGATAGTGAAGTAAGGCACTGACTTAAAAATAGAGCTGAAATGATAGTCATTTTGCAAATAATTTGGGCTCCTTTCTTTTTGCAATAATTTCCTCTCTCACCTGGATAATGCTTCTCTCTGTTTAAAAGTTGTCCTTTTTTCTCCCAAATCAGAAACTGTTTTAGTTAGATTGTGTGTGTGCACTTGCTAACTTGCTATATTTCACCCTAACATTTAAGTTGCCTGAATTCAATCGGAACAAATTTGAATTGTCTGACCTTGATTTATTATTAAAACTTCCTTGTAGCCAACTTGTTTGTATTTTTAATGGACTTTATTATTTTTAGACCTGCTTAAATTTTACTTATGTTCAATTGTTTTCAAAATCATGTTTATAACTTTATTTTATTTTCTTTGTTAAAACACTTGGTGCATGTGGGTAAATTTTCCTGCACAGTGATTTAGAGTAGGACAGACTTTCTTAAAATGCAGTATTTGGACCACCATCAAGAAGGAAAACCAGGATAATAAATGGTTTTTGCATCTTTTAGACAAAACCATTTTTGTAATCTGCCAGTCTGGGATGACTGACGAAATGTTTCCTTCCCAGAAGTTGCTGGTCTTCTGGCCTTTCTCCAGGCTCCTCATTTTCTTCTTTTGGTCATTTAATTCAGTCACATTCACTTTTTCCAGAATTCCTGATAGTTTAACTAAATTTTACCATCAGGAAATGCCAAATACGTTTGCTCAAGACTTTCCTACCAAACACTGTGCTTTATTCATTGCTTGCCCCATCTCATCTCCCACTACCACCCACGTTGGTGTTTATCACATTGTTTGCTGGTGGATATGAGCAGAGAAATATAAATGCTTTTATACCTCCCCTTGCATTCACTGGAAGATAGAGATTATTGCCACCTTTTTGAAGAGGGAGATAGATTAAATAGCACCATGCATCCTGATGGCTTAATTCTTTAAAGGAGACACTGCAGAAGCCTTAGTATATTGACATAACTATTCTTTTTTTTCCCCTTTTTAACAGTGTGATGTGGATATTTGTCACACATATACCCTTATAATCCTGTAAAAAATGCAGGCAAGTGACAGAATGCAAAATGTCTCTCTGTCCCTATCGTGATGCTGTCATTTCTCAAAATTGTGACCACTCTTCTATTGATAGGTTCTAGCAAAGCTGTGCTGAAGGGGGAGAGGAATGTCAAGGAGTTCAGCAGGTGGAGCTGTTCCCTATGAGGCAGTGCTGAACCTGGCTCTTCAGTTGGGGCTCAGCTGCTCACTACTGAGTGCCCAATATGGCAAGGCCACAGGCTTTTGTTTGTTTGACAGAGGCCAGCTAGCTGCAGAGTCATGCTTTTTCTTTAAACCCAGGTGATATTCCACAGGGATACGCCTTGTATATGATGAGATGTGAGAGTTGTGTGCCTAGCTCTGTGTCTGACCATTTTGATATCAGGCACATCGTCTGTGGTCAGCAAAGAGTTACAGGAGGAAGGAGAGGGTAATGGTTAAAAATATGGATGCATGTACCCAACAGTTTTGAGTTTTGTTTACTAATTCTTCATCTTTGTTTTAGTGTTATTAACCCTATCATGTGCTTAACTTTCTGGTAGGGCTAAGAACACAGAAATAGTCCTCCTCCCAAGTAGTTCAAAGTCTAAGGGGAGAAATAAATAGTTGAAATATAATTTGGTATGTGCAATACACAGGTATTTACATAGGAGGAGAATCTGGCCAAATGGGAGTGGAGTAAGGTGAGAGTATCAGCAAAGATTTTGAAGAAGATATCACATATGATGTTTCTGGTAAATATAAAAGATAAATAGGATTTTCCAGATGAAAACATGAGACAAGCAAGCTCTAAGGGGAAGGATAAGCATGTGTGGCCCCTCAGAGCACAAAAGGGAACAGCCCATGAAAGGAAGGGAGAATACAGAGCGGAAGATGGGATGGGAGATGAGGCTGGAGAGAAAAACAGGCATCATACCAAAAAGGGCCTTGCAAACCAGGTTGAAAGAGCTTGGGGCTGGGTGCAGTGGCTCATACCTGTAATCCCAGCTCATTAGGAGGCTGAGGTGGGTGGATCGCTTGAGACCAGCAGCCTGGGTAATATGGTGAAACCTCATCTCTACAAAATACAGAAAAATTAAGCCGGGCGCGGTGGCTCATGCCCGTGATCCCAGCACTTTGGGAGGCCAAGGCGGGCAGATCACGAGGTCAGGAGGTTGAGACCAGCCTGACCAACATGCTGAAACCCTGTCTCTACTAAAAATACAAAAAAAATTAGCCTGGTGTGGTGGCGTGTGCCTGTAATCCTAGCTGCTCAGGAGGCTGAGGCAGGAGAATCGCTTGAACCCAGGAGGCGGAGGTTGCAGTGAGCAGAGATCGAGCCACTGCACTCCAGCCTGGGTGAAAGAGGGAGACTCCATCTCAAAAAAAAAAAAAAAAAAGAAAAGAAAAGAAGAATTAGCTGGATATGGTGGTGTGCGTCTGTAGTCTCAGCTACTTGGGAGGCTGAGGTGGGAGGATCCTGCCACTGCAGTCCAGCCTGTGCGACAGAGCCAGACCCTGACTCAAAAACAAAAACAACAAAACAAAACAAGAGCTTGGACTTTATTGTGAAGGTATAAAGGAGTGACATAATCAGCATTTTAGTTTGGAAGAAAAACATATATAGCAAAAATAAATTATCTGGGTGAAACATAGGAAAAAGGGAGACCAGTTGCAAAGCTGCTTGTAGGAGTCATTCATCCATTGAACTCATTTTCAGGGCATTGTGTGAGTGCCTGACCATGGATACTGATGCTGCTTGTGATTTTTACACATACTTTCTCAAGGTAACACATAGAGGGCAGGGCCAGTGCACAGTCTGTCACAAAATATGTATGATCAAGAGTGATATCCTTTGTCTGTTAAATACTAGTTCGTCCTTTGCTTCTGGAGGTATAACATATGTGACCTTAGCAGTTTTAGAAACTACATACAGGGAGGCCTGTGCTAGGAGTCAGGACACCTTGGTCTTGGCCCCAGTTCCACCACAAATTTCCTGTGTATTTAATGAGGGTAATTTTAGTTCTCTGTCTTATTTCCTCCATTCCAAAATGAGAATGCCAGACTGGACAATAACCAAGGCCTCATCTGCTCCATAACCCTGTCAGTGTCACCCTACGTATGATCTAGCGATGATGGCATTGAAGAAGAGATGGGAGAAGAACCACCGGTGAAACTGGACATTAGACTGAAGTACTAATGATTGAGAGAGATTTCTAGGAATAGAAAGTGTGCATTTGAGCCATACTAAGATATTTTAATATAGACCAGTGCACAAATGAAATATATAAATTTAGGCTGTGGATAAATCTTCTGAGTGTGATGTTTAATAAATATTCAAAGTGAATACTAAGTAGCTTTACGGAATAGAGGACATCTACTTTCTTCATCACTATGCCTAACACAGTGCCTTTCTCACACTGGTATTTGAGAAATGTCACTTAACGAAGAGGATTTAAAACATTTTGGAGTGTAGTTGAACACTTAGGGAAGAAGAATACTTGTGGTTTTAGCTGCTTCTTGCAGCGCGGGTTCTCTGTGCCACAAAATCCAAGCTCCCCACCACAAGCTGACGTTCGTAAAAATCAATCACTAGTAGGAACTCTGCTAGAATCTGCATCTCCTGGGCACACATTTCAATATCATTTCCTCCTCCCAAACCTCTGCCAAAGACTGCACTTGGAAACCACAAATAGATGGAGAATGGCCCCTGGGAAGTAGCAAATAAGAGGACCAAGCCAGGGTCCATTTCCCTAGAATTGAATAGGAAAGCCGTGGGAGATTAAAGTGATTAAATTGGTTGGGGAGGATAATTCAAGGTGCCCCAATGTCTTTTCCTCCTCCACTTTATCTTCCCACTCCTTAGAATGAAGGAGATTCAGGTGTGTTTTAAACTGCCAAGAACTGCTTTCCCATAGCACTGTAAGTCTAGGAGAAAGAATGAGAATATTTTACAAGAAGGTGAATGCTGGTGTTTTTGATTGTGCAATATTCAGTGAAGTGAAGGGATGGTGCCACAGAGAGAAAATCACTCTGCTGCCTCAGCATAGTTCCCTGGGTGCAGGACATACTGCTGGGACTGTGCTGGGGGAAGCTCCTTAGTGGAACACGAAGCCAGGCATCTAGGGAGTCATGATCAAAGGCAAAAGCTCCTCCTTGTTACGGGCAGCCTTTAAAATAGACCCAATTAGGGCCTTAGCTGGAAACCCAAGGGATTCCTCTGCCCCACGCCCGTTACCACTGCACTCTGCGTGGGACTTCTGCATACACACAGACTAGGAACAGTAATAATAACTTCTTTTTATTACATGATAATGAGCCAGGAACAATTTTGAGCCGGTGATCTGAGCACTGCCCCAGAGCAAGTCTGTGTTACGTAACTACCACCTTTTTGAAAAATAGTCCAATAATCCCCATTGGGCTCACTGCATACTTCCTCAGCTTGGAGAGTATGAGCAATGTTAACAATAGGCTCTGGAACGAAATGCTGAAGTTTATGTTATTAGATGGAGGAGACAATAATAATTTAAATTCGTTTCAGTATTAAATAACGTGTGTGTGCCCCTCCCCTCCGTTGAGTTCCTCTCTACAAAAGTGGCCAAGATAAAACTTGGCCCAAGGGGTTGCTTAGTCCAGAATCTTACGAACTCCACTTGAGTGCACGTGGGATTTCGCCTTTCATTCCTTGCTTTTCCACCAATCTGATTTTGGTAATTGAATGTAGTTAATGTGGGTCGCTTACGAAGAAGAAAGACCTCTGAGGTCATCTTCTCCAGTGTCCTTATTTTACAGATGAGAAATCTGAGGACTGTAGAGACTGAACTAAATATGCTGTGAAGGACTTCAGACTGTGGAAGCCCTTGCTTTTCATAAAGGATTCAAAACACTGGCAGTGTAATGTGGTAGTTGAAGACTGGGTTTGAATTCCTGGTTCTGCCATTTACTAGTTGGGAAATATTGGACTGGTCATTTAATTTTTCCAAGATCATTTCATCATTCATAAAATGAAACTAATATTGTGACCACTAACAGGGTTAACCTGAGTATTACAAGAGAGCATGCATGTAAAGCATTTTGTCCAATGCTCAGCCAGAATTACCATGTGTGTTATATGTTGGGATATCAAATGACGTCTTGAGGCAATAGAGCTATAGATGTCTTGAAAGCAATTTCTTATGGGACTGTGTATAGGTATATACAAGAATATATATACATAATATTAACTATTTTATCACAATGGTTGGTAAGAGAGCTAGTCTTCGTAATGTAAGAATTTTCTACTAAAGGCAGGTTGTAGAAAGCATTTCACTTAAAAAACATTATAGGCATTCACAGTAAACGTGGAATTTTAGCTCAGTCTGTGACAACGTGGGCCAATAAGAACAAATGTTTGTTCATTTGTTTGAAAACTCAACATTTACAAGTCAGCCACAAAGAAGCAAACCACAAAAATGATATTGTGGAATTATTGCTGATAGTAAAACTGCATATGTCACGAAATTAGAAGTTTGAATTTCAACAACTTTTAACATAGCATACTTTTAGAAGTCTTTGAAGCCCTGTATTGCTGGAATCAGAAAGTGAGAATTATTGTGATGTTGTAGTAAACTCAACTTCATAGATTCTGCAAGGAAAGTTTGGTAGCTGAAACTTGAGCTATTTAATGTATGTTCACATAAACATAAATACACGTGTTTTCTTTTTGAATGGTAGATAACAGAAAAAATGACTGGCTGTGAGGTCAAGATGGAGATTATTTTATTACTGGATTTAATTTGAATGCTGTTGCAGTGTTAGCTTTGCTCTGATGAAGGGGTGGAATGTCATGCTTTAGATAATCACTGGAGGCCCATGAACCTGGATTTGAGTCTTTCTCCACTTTTTACTAGCCAGGTGACTTCGAAGAAATTACTTAAACGCTCTAGATCTCCATTTCACCAAATGCAAAATGGGACTGATGCTAGCAACTCCATAGGAGTGTGGTGAGGACATACGTGAAGCACTTAGTGTTTGGCCAGGTGCATGGAGCTGCTGAATGTGAGCCAGTTACCAGCTCTGCCTGGGTTGTTATTATTATGTGTTGGTCACTCCAGGTTTCTCGGAAAGGACTGTGCAATCACTATAAATAGTTCAGTGAAGAGCTTGCCAAAAGACTAGATGATATGGTTTGTCATATGGAGAGCATCATAGCAGCCATTTGGTGATGAAACTCCCTCATGTATTTGGGCTTCACCAATCTGTACTGATTGTGTATATGTGTCAGGGCCTGACTATACCTTTGAGAATCTGCTATCTGTTTTTTCCGCTCTGTCTTTCCTTTTCTCTTTCTCTCTCCTTCTGTCTTCCCAATCTCTCTGGCATCCCCTAGAATTTGCTAGGAGCTCACTGCAGTCACCAGTTGGTTGCAGGACCAGATCACAGGGTCTAGGTGGCAGTGTCTTTATTTCATTTAGAAAGCTTTTAGATAGATAAATAGTAATAGAAATTGCATTTTGTCTTGACTTTTTTTTTCTTCAGATTTTCCAAATAAGCCAATCTTATATCAACATGGCTAAAACTAAGTGCACAACTCTGCCTATTACTAGGTTGGTTCCTGTTTTTAAAAAGTGTGTTTCTGGCTTTCCAAGACTAGTGACTTATCCTCTTTTCTACCTGCAATTTCTTTTTAAAGAAAGAATATCCAGATGATTTAAGCAAATGGGAATTTAATTCATCAGATTTAATCTTATTTTCGTGCTTAGATTCATAGCTTTAATCTGTAAATAAGCACATCATTAGGGAGATAGGTAATTACACAAATTAGATTGGAGAAACTTTGCCAGGAGAGATGGATTTTGTTTACCCTCATTTGGTTGGCACCAGAGGAATTTCTCACACAAAACTCCATCTTACGTGGCTAGAGAAGAGGAAAAGAGTGAAAAGTCTAGGAAAGGAATATGTTTGTCCCTGGGATGAAATCTTGACGCAACAAACATTTGTTCCAGCCTGCTCGTGGGGGTCAGTCTGCAGTGAGGGACAGCGGAAAGTATGGACCGCATAGAGGCACTGAGGCTTCACTCACCCAGGGGCCTGGCACATACATTTTTTTTTCTCAAAATATGTTATTTGGCTTCAGTGACAAATCTCCTAAAATTTTAAGATGTGCTCTGCACATGAAGTGCACTTATGAACAATTAAATTGCCCTGAAAATCTTTACTCTTAAAAATAATTTCTAAGCCTGAAAGAAGATATTTTGTCCTCAAAGTGTGAATAATCTACATGAGAAATAAAATGTAAATGTGAACTGATGTCTCTTTCTGCCTATCTTGAAAGAAGAATGGGTAAAAGATTGATGAGTAGTGTAGACCATCAACCCTGGGCACAATTTACCGGAAGGCAGGATTACTGAGGGTTGGAGCAAGCAAGCAAAAATAGGAGGGGAAAAACTGTGTATGAAAAGGATGCAGTAAGAAAACACATTCTCTTTGGACACATAGATCCTCGTAAAGAATAATAAACAATGAATCTGCAAAGATAGTTCAGATCCTAGTTACCAAGTATTGTCTTTCTCTTATGGACAGGTAGGGAGCCAGTAAATATTTTAAGTAAAGAATGAACTAAAGAAAGTCACATGAGAATAAGAATGGTTAGCCATGAAATTCAGAAAGGATTTGAGGGGTGGAGAGATCATTTAGGAGATAGAGGATTCATTCTTTTATTTAAAAAAAATATTAATTGACCACCTACTATGTGCTAGTCACCATACCATTTGCAGAAATGAAAATATAAGAGAAATTATTTTGGCTGTGATTATTGTGATAATAATGGAAGATTATCTGCTCAATAACTCATTTAACACATATAGAAGGCTTATTATATTTCAGGAACATAATGATAGGTGTCAGAGATCTTGTAATGAACAGAATACACATGGCTTCTGCCTTCATGGAACTTGGAATTTAGTAGGTAAAAAAGGATATAAAATAAATAACAGTATTAATTTTTTTTTTTTTTTTTTTGAGACGGAGTTTTGCTCTTGTTGCCCAGGCTGGAGTGCAATGGTGTGATCTTGGCTCGCTGCAACCTCTGCCTCCTGGGTTCAAGCGATTCTCCTGCCTCAGCCTCCCAAGTAGCTGGGATTACAGGCATGCGCCACCAGGCCCAGCTAATTTTGTACTTTTAGTAGAGACGGGGTTTCTCCATGTTGGTCAGACTGGTCTCGAACTCTTGACCTCAGGTGATCTGCCCGCCTCGGCCTCCCAAAGTGCTGAGATTACAGGCGGAGCCACCATGCCTGGCCTCATTCTCCCAATGGTGCATACTTGAGTAGTTTTCAGTTTTGGGCCACATATTTTTGCTATGAATATTCTTGTAACTGACACTATTGCAGCACTTTTGATACATTCTAGTACATATGGAGGGGATTTAAGCTAGTCTGGCAGGGTAGTAAAAAAAAACTCAAGGAGTTGAAATTTGAGTCGTAGGGGGTGGGGGGTGCAGAGTCTGGTCAGAAAGAATGGTATACTATATGCTGACATCCAGGACAGGATGAGATTGGATTAAAGTGTTCCTCTAGGTCAAAAAAGGCTGGGACCCAGTGGGATCAGTACAGTTGGCCTCGGAATGCTCTGGCACCTGTGTCATCCAGTGCCTACATAACACCCAAGGTTGGCTTCATCCTCTGCCATTCCTACTTCTCAGCATTCTCTAGTGCCTGGCTTCCAGGCTGGAGGAATGATGGCTGTGTCTCCAGGCTGGTAACTACATAAGGGATATCCTTATGGGAACCAAGAGTTAAAGGGCCCATGGGGAGCCTTATGACCACAAAGCTCCAGATTCTTCTGTTGGTGAAACACTTCCTTTCCAAAATGGAACACTGGACAAGCTTTTATCTAGAGTAGGGGCTAGACTGTGGTCTTATACCTGTCTAACCTAGAGTGATTGGAGGGGAATTTGTTCCCAGATAGAGTTAGGTGGAGCCGACTGGTCCTCTCAAATTTCCAAAAGGAAGCAGGGGATGGAGGGGAGTTCTGGTGGAGTGCAGAGAGGCTGTCGGTGTAGACAGAATTAGCTACGAATATGAAACCGGAGGTCACATAGCCTGTGCTTGAAACCTAGTACTCCTGCTTACTAGCTGGGTGATCTTGGCCATGATGTTTCACCTCCCCATGCTGCCATTCTCATGTTTAACCTGGACTTAATAATCGATGTGGTTATGAAGATCAAATGATATATGTGAGGCAGTTAAAACAGCAACTGCTGTACCTCAGCACTTTGTAAGTGTTGGATATTATTGTTAATTGGGCCCCTCACTTACCAGTTGTGACTTTGGACAAGTCATTTTCCCTCTCTAAGCCTCATTTTTTTCCTGCACTGAAACTCTGAGGTCTCCAAGACCCTTGACTACTGCAACATTCATGATTCCCCAAAACTAAACGATTCGATCACACAGCTCAGTACACAAATATGTTTTGTGTGCTCCCAACATTGACAATTACAGGCCCAAAGTGGTCTAGCAAAACCCACTGTTTTCAAGCTTTGATGGCTATGCAATCTGAACGTGATGCATTTTGTTTTTGTTGTAGGCTATATGGAACCCCTAACTTGGCTCAGAAAAATAAAGACTTACTGTTTGAGCTCCATTCTCTCATTCTTTTTGGTTTTTAAGATTTCAGCCGATCACTTGTATGAAGAAAGCCAGGACTTTTGTCCTTTCCCCTGCATATGGGTTCCAGAGTCATTCCTGTGAAAAGTCTTTGATGAAAAATGTCCTCCTAAGTTTTGTGTAAATGGATTTCTCGATGTTGCCTCCTTGATTTTAAGTTACCTTTTCTTGTCATCCTTTCTTTGTTTCTTTCCCATTTTTTTTTCTACAACTGCACTCTTTACTACTAAACAAGAGCCACCTTTTCCTTTCATCTTGATGAACAACTTAAAAGAAAAAACAGAGGTTATTTATTTGGAAACAGGATCATGGCGAGGGGTGGGAAAGAATGAGAGAGAGATCAGGGGCTGCTTTCAGTTGCTATGACAACCATATGTAATATCTGTATTTTCTTCCCTCTTTGCTTTTAGTAGCTTCTCTAATCTGTCTTCTGGCTGTTGATTCTAGAAATCCCCTGGGATTATTTTATGAAAGGACATGTGATTTTAATAATACTTTTAAAAAGAAACATAAATGCAACAATGGCTGTCTGGTATTGTGGGTCTCCTACTGGCCAGGCACTTTACTGGGTATTTAATATATGTCGTTTCATTATAATACTCTCTTTCTTCTACAGAATTGTAGAGAATAATGCTTGGACGTAATTGCTTTCTGGACAATATGATGTTAATCAGATACACTCATAGCTGGAGCCATCAGGAAACTTCCAATGTATATTCTATGTCAGAGCTTCTATAAGGAGCACCCTTCTGGATTGGCAGGTGCTGTTTAAGGAGGATAGTTTGATCAATGCCCTTTCATGATTTTTCCAGCAACTTGTGTTTATTTGATACAATTAAAGTTACGTTTGGTGACGTAATTGTCTGGTTATATTTTTTCTTTCTTGAGGGGAATTCTGATCTATGTGTATGATACTTTTGCCTCTTTAATGCTTAATGAGAAGAGGATATCAGCCATTTTTATACTTCAGTGCATTTAATTTTGCATGTACTATGTGCAAAGCACTGTGCTCAGTGCCAGGTGGGAAGGTAAAAATAGTCTTCAGCCTTCTGGACTTCATATTTCAATCATGGAGAGAGGCACATATATGAATAATGCAAATAATTTTCCAATTGTTTTAGAAAGGACATAAAATCATTAAAAGAAACTAATGATCTTACCATAATAAATTATTTACCATAACGAATAATTACCTGTATATTAGTTCTTTCCCACAGTCCCCTTTTGACTATTTGAATTCAATTCACAAACATTTAGGAAGCTCCTATGATGTGTTAGGCCCTGTGTTCAGACAGGACAGATCCTCACCCACACGGAGTTTATGGGAAAGATGTATTTGTACATATTTACCTGCAGAAAAGCATGAGTGTCATTTCCACAGCACCTTTTTCTCCTTTCCAAATCTCTTCCTTGTGTGTTTCTTATCACAGGCAAAGCCACGGTCACTCAACTAAGGGCCCAAGACATCATCTGAGTAACTAGAGTTAAGTTTTTGAAAGACGCATTTGATTGCGTTACTCCCGTTAAAATCCTTCAGGGTTCCCTATAGCGTATCTGGAACAATAATGACTTTTCCTCTGCTGACTTGTCCCATTTCTCATCCCGCCCCAACCCTTACACTGTGGTCCAGTTACACTAAGCTACTGTGGAATGATGGAATATAAGTATTTTTTTTTTTCTTTGAGATGGAGTCTCAGTCTGATGCCCAGGCTGGAGTGCAGTGGAGCGATCTCGGCTCACTGCAACCTCTGCCTCCCGGGTTGAACATTCTCCTGCCTCAGCCTCCCAACTAGCTGGGACTATAGGTGCGTGCCACCATGTCCGGCTAATTTTTCTGTATTTTTAGTAGAGCTGGGGTTTCACCGTGTTAGCCAGGATGGTCTTGATCTCCTGACCTCATGATCCACCTGCCTCGGCCTCCCAAAGTTCTGGGATTACAGGCGTGAGCCACCGCACCTGGCCGGTGGAATGTAAGTCTTAAATTATTCACTTTAGTCAGAGGTGGAAAGAAGGGAGGCTGGTCAGTAGGAGTTAAAAGCGTAAAGTTTAAAAAGTTGTGAAATATTTGTAGTAAAATGATAGTTACTTCTTCATGGAATTAATTGTGGCCACATAATTCCTTTTTTCCTTCATGACATCAGTTTCTAACTCCCCCTGGTCCCCAACCTATTAGAGTGAAAGTATGCCAGTTACTTTTCCCAGGGCCAGGAAGACCCTCTGACTCCTTTATTGTCACCACTACTACTAGTACTGCTACTAGTAGTACTACTACTACTTACTAGTAGTAGTAATAGCAAGAGTAGCAGTGCATAGGGAGAGAATTCTGACTCACACAGAAATGTCAGCAATTTGTGGCAAAGTTTGTTGGAAGCTGTAGTTCTGCATATGTTTTCTTCGTTCAGCAGTCTTTTGACACAGTGTAAAGGATTGCTTGAGTATGCTATTTATGTTTGTTAGAGAGACAGAAAAGACAGAAGAAAATCTAACTAAAGTTGAAAGCTGGGGATCTATTGGACTTCCATTCATTTCACGGATATAGCTAGATTTGTTTTTGGTTGGCACATTTCTAAAGTTCTGAATGTTAGAAAACTGCAACAGTTGTCTCCAAGTGCCAACAGTTACATACATGCACCAAGGATGGTGAAACAGACGCAAGGGAAGAAAGTAAGAAAGGCAATGAGGCTGAGTTGTGGGTTCTTTCCACAAAGGCCTTCCAGCAGCCTTGGTTTCTAACTCTATAAAAACATCTTCTATACCTGATGTTGGGACTCAGAAAATGATACCCCCAAATGTACTGCTTCAGCACGCTGAGTACTCTGAAATAAAGAATATTGAAAGGCTTCAGAAATAGCCTCAAAATCAAGGTCTTTCTGACCTTCTTCGGCACTCTACCCTTCCCTCCTGAAACACAGGGAGGGGCTTTCTCTGAAGTTCCCTTATCTAAGTAAGGGAAGTTTCTAGAAGGAATGCAGTTGTCTTGAGCCCCCTCCCTGTAATATCAAACAAAAGATTAGCTCCCAGGAAAGGAGACCAAAGGTCCATGGATCCTGTTCTTCTGAGGACTGCTGCCTGAAAAGCTGTATCCGCCCAATAAGACAACCTTTGTTCACAGTGCAGTTCCTCCCCTCACCTTCTCATAGTTTTTCTGCAGAAGCCTTCAAGCTCCTATTTATTTCTGTAGTTCAACATTCTATTTAAGATTCAACCAATCTGGCCTTTCTTTGAGTCTCTTATTTTGTCAGACTCCGTGAATACAAACGTAATAAATTTGTATGTCTTTTCTCCTGTTTAGTTTATTCCAGAGATTGAACCTTCAGCGGGTGTAAGGAGAGTTCCCTTTGTCCCCACACTGATAAAGGGGATGAAACAAAATTGCTCTGACTCTTCCAAAAGTGTGGTTGTTGTTTCAAAGGAAGGGAAAAGCTTGTGTGTATGTTGAGTTGTGCAAGGTCTTGTCTTTTTTTTTTATTTTATTTTTGAAATATATGTGAAGGGGAATAGCAGAAATATGGTTATACACGTGGAGTAACAACGGGGCTGTTGAACGTGGTAATCTTAGTGAATCTGGTTAATGCTTTAGCAAACAGACAATAATCACAATCAGCACATTGATTCTTTGAATGGAACTAGGCACGGAAGTGCTGCTTAAAATAGTGTGTTGATTTTCACATAAAGTAGGCCAAATTCTGTATGTTTACAGTGTTAATTTGCTTAGCCAGCCCTTTATTTCATTGACAGTACAGAGATAAACTTCAGCCCAGCTGTGACTGAATTATCGAATCAAGCAACAAGTATTTGTTGTCTACTGTTAGTGTGCTAAAGATTGCTTGCCACCATGATGGGTACATGGTATAAATAACATCATAACTCCAGTTTTCAAGGAGCTTGAGTCTAGAACTAAGGAACTACCAATTTGAAAATTAAGTGCTATGTTGTGTAAATTAACATATGGCACCGGAATTAAGAGCAGAATGGGTGGGATAGTGCTAAACAAGAGGGGCTCTCACTGAATTTTTAATAATAGATGGGTTTGGATAGGAAAAATGTGAAGTTGTCTATTCATAGGTAAAGCTTGGGTATAGGAATAAATAATGGGATTGCCTGGAGTTTATAAAACCTGACTGTCTTGAGGAGGTAAGGATGATGGGTGGGAAAGATGAGAGAGAGGAGAAAGAAGAGGGGAAAGGGAGAGATAGAGAAAGGGAGGGAGGGAGGGTGAGAGAGAGAGAAATTAATCTTTAGTAGATGCCTTTAAATGCTAGGCAAAGAGAATTATCTACAAGTTCTTAGTTGAGTCTGAGAAGTTTAACTTTCTAGGTTTTACTTTGCTACTTTCTTCTCAAATAAAGAAACATTGATGGAAAACAAATTTTCTGTTTTTCAACCAACAGCAGTGGTTCGTGTTGGAAGGAGGTCTAAGGGCAGTGGACAAGAAAGAAGTGGAAAGAAAGGGAGATAAGATTTTTCCCACCTATCATTGTGCCTCGGCTGCTCATTCTGTAAAGTGGATTGACGATAACTCAGTCACAGAGGATTTTCATGATAGCATCCTCTGTGTAGCAGACTCTGCCTACCTAGCATTATTCTAAAGTATAAAAGAAAGAGACTTTTGTTTTTGAGACAGTCTTGCTTTGTGGCCCAGGCTGGAGTGCCATGCTGTGATCTAGGCTCACGGCAACCTCTGCCTCCTGGGTTCAAGAGATTCTTGTGCCTCTTGAGTAGCTGAGACTAAAGGCACCTGCCACCACACCTGGCTAATTTTTGTATTTTTAGTAGAGATGGGGGGGTTTGCCATGTTGGCCAGGCTGGTCTCAAATTCCTCACCTCAGGTAATCCGCCCGCCTTGGCCTCCCAAAGTGCTGGGATTAAAGGCGTGAGCCACTGCATCGAGCCAAAAGAGAGAGGCTTTCATCCAACATGCTGCAGCATCCAAGAGATTTTCTGCAGCTAGACTGTGGGAGCAGCAGTTTTTGAGGAAGGCTCTATAGTTGATAGATTTGTTTTAGAAAAAAGAGGTAAGACTTGGAGGAGCAGGAGTTGGGTCAGAGGACAAGGCAGAAATGTGATGTGAAAGATCCAAGTCAGAGACCTGGGAAGAGGACATGTCAATAATAATGTCTGTGTCAACACCAGGGGTCAAACATCAAAAGAAATACAAAAGAAGCCCAAATGCAAGAATACTCAGAACTAAGGACAGGTAGTATAAAGAGCAGGAGAGTGTATATAGGGCCTGGACACCTACATGTGGTGTTTGCAACAAGGAGGCTTTGAAAAGTGGGTTCAGATTCTAGCCCTTATCACTTATATGAGTTACACAGAATAGGCAAATTTGCAAAGACAGAAGAAAGTAGACTAGGAGTTACCGGGGGATTGGGAGGGAGGAACGTGGAGTTATTGCTTAATGGCTCCAGTGTTTCTGTTTGGGAGTGATGGAAACGTTCTGGAAATAGATGGTGGTGATGGTTACACACCATTTTGAAGGTACTTACCACCACTGGATTGTACATTGAAAAATGGTTAAGATAGTAAGTTTCATTTATGTATTTTTAAATTCCAATGAAAAGAGTAATCTAGCCTTTAATCTAGGATTAAAAAAAAATAACTTTCTGTGAGGAAGGAGCTCTGGGGCCCAGAGTCCATAGGGAAATCTGTTCACCTTCAGATAGGATAAGGGCCAAAGTGGGAGCAAAAGATGTTAGAGAGATTCTAAGTCGAAAGACTTTACATTTTTGCGCTGCCATCCATTGCCTGTCTGCTGCACAGAAGCTCTTGTCAGCTGTGTGAGGCCGTTATGATGTTGAACTCCTCTTACAACTCTAAATAAGTTGCTCCCAGCCTTTGCTCTGCTGGATAGATTTTGGAAAGTTTTTGATTAATCATTTAATACCTAGTTTACCTCTCAAAATTATTTAACATATGTTACTGCTTTAGTACTATGTTTTCTACTTTAAAACTATTATAAGTGTGAAGCTTGATTTTGAGAAATGCTGATTATTTGTTGCTCCGCAGTTTGTAACTGTATAGCAGAGTCCACTTGTTCCTTCTGTAAATAAAAGTAGCCATAAGATGAGAAACTTATTTTTTTTTTAATTTTCCTCTGCTTCTACATAAGGATGCTTGAGTGACTAGGTTATCCAGATTGTCTCATTTTTGGTGGTTTGACTGAGAAAGTTTGGGTTCTCTTAACTCACAATGAAGTCTTAAAATTAGGATTGGAAAACAGTGATTCCCTCCAGTTGGATGGTCCTTTATTGCGTGTGAAACATTTTTTCTTCCTTGATAGTTTGTTCTTTTTCTCTAGAATATATAGAAAACTTGGACATATTGAAGACATTATTAAGTCTGCTCAAGTTAGATGATGTGGATCCTCCTCTGTAATGCAGAGCAACATGATTTCATTCCTAACGGATAAATGTACATCAACAAACACAGAAACTCCCACTTGAGCAAAGCAAAGCTTTTGTGAAGTTAAGGAAATGATCAATGGTCTCTCACATAGAATCCAACAATAGCAATAGAGTGAGTGATGGGGTAACTAAAATCAATAAGTAAAAAGAAATTTCATCCAAGCCATCAAAGAAGTTATTAGGGGCAGTGAGAAAGGAGAATTAGAAGAGCAGTTGGAAAGGGTCTTAAAGATCTTCCTTTGAAGAGGTTTGTTTCGAAGAAGCCTTTGGAATGTAAGATGACAAGAACACACTCCCATATTCAAGTTAAATGACGAATTGGGAAGAGTGGGTAAAATTTAAAACTTAAATTATGCTCGTGTGAAATATTTTCCTAATTAATACGTTAAACCGTCTCCACCTGGTTTCTCCCTAATGAACAAAGGCAATTATGTTATTGTTCAGGCTCATGTGCAGCCTTTGATAACAACAGAGTTATTTGTACATTCTTTTTTCTCCCTTCTTTTTATGCCAGTGAGCAATTGAGCCCAATCATTGTATTTCTCTTAACGTTGAAGGAACTGGCAGCTCTCGCTTGAGCCTGATGGATTTATTCTATGTTCTTTCGTCCCACAGCAACTAAATTCTAGTTAAATTTATTTTTGAACAAAGGTAGTCAGCCTCCAAGAGATTCTCTTTTAAATGAATGACAGCAGACAGTTCCAAGACCATTCATTTGCTTATATCTATTTGCTGTATCTAGACAGCTATTATCATGCATGTAGTACTTCAGAACAGTTTCACCCAGTCTGCTGTCAATAGCAACCAGCTGAAGAAGCCTGCTCCAGCAAGACTTGTACTTGGTGTCTTGAATCTGAACGGAAACTTTTGTTATTGCCTTGATATTTGTATGAGTTTGTGCTCAGAGACTGGTGTTGAGAAAGAGCATCCTTTTTTGCAAATAATTTATTGGTTTAAAAGGACTTCAGATGTGCATTATATGTTTTTAGGCAGCCCTCTTATTAAGAAGTTTGCAGAATTTAATGTATTTTTATCAGAGTCTCATCACCAGGAATAGTGGCACGACCTGGGAGTAAGACCCAGGACACCTTATTGGAGATTGAGATCATAGCTAAAGGGCAGTAGGGAGAAATGCCAAATAACTGATGTTAATCAACATCACGCATCAGCATTATGTAGCAAGGAGAAAATAGAAGAAATGCTCCATCTCCACGATAAAGGGGTATTAGAATTAATGAAGTCTCAGCTAGGAAAATATTCCTTAAGGAACTAATGGTAGCAGTTCTTCAGCAGTTCCCTATGCTGTGGTTCAGGTGTGTGTTTGTGTGTTTTTGCTAAGCACATTCCATGGATTTGTTTCATTATATTTAATCATCACAAAGTACTGTTGTTACTTCCATTTTAGAAATGAGAAAACAAGTTCAGACACTTATCCAAAGCCAACCACCTGGTAAATGACAGTGATGATTTCAAAATCTAGACTCTATTGCCCCTTCTGCCTTTCCTCCTTGCCTGGTGACTGTGAAAGGTCACTCTTGAGATTTGCAACTTCCCTAACTGTGAGAGCAAGATGGGACATCATGCAACCCGATGTTGTGTTCACCCAGAGGACACTTTAATCTCTTGTTTCTTTTGTGTAAATTCTTTCTCATGAAGAACGTGATTTAGGCTTAGTTTATTTTTATCTGGAAGAAGGGCTTATATTTATCTGGAGAAAAGGATTACTTAAATTTCCTAAGTAGAAATGGAAGTGCTATGGAATTTGTTTCCTGCCTAAGATTGTAAGACCTTATACTTATCTTGAAGAGTGTATAAGCAGTAAGTAGAAATATTGGAAGGAAAATAAAATAATGTGTTGAGATCCTCCTGAGTTCCAGTCCCTTTCGTAGCTATTTTGCAGAAATACTTGTATTCTATCTGTGAAATACCTGAAATCACTATAAGTGTGACCAATTTACAATGAAGAATCTGAGGTTCCAAGATGATACATTACTGGCCAAAGTTCACACAGCTAGTGAAGGAAAGAGACAAGATTTAAAGCCAGGTATGCCTGACTCAAAAACCAGCCTTTATTGCCACATTCACCCCACTCTCTCAGTTTGCCTCACATTCAGAGGTGGAGGTGGGTCCTACCTACCAGGTGGAAGAAATCTGGTAAGGCTGTATGCCTTTGAACAATGCCAGATGAAAAGGCAGCCTTTGAGCATGAGGGCAGAAGGGGAAAGCTGTCTATGCAGGATGGAAGCACAAGTGAGGTGATGCAAAATCAGAAAAGGCGTGAGATGCGCACAGGAGGACTTGACTAGAGCCAATTGTTTGTGTAAGTTCCTTTGCTATCTTCAGGAACATGATCCCATTTCCCTACTGTCCTAAGAATTAACCAAATCATAGACAAAGTTATGCCTGTGGGGAAGATGCACAAAAAGGATGCAAGAATACTTAAGAAAATGAACGGAAAGACATGCCAATGACATAGAATCGCCAATACACGACATGTATTCTAAGGAAATCTAAGCAGTGGAGGAGTCCAGACCTATGGAGGCCCAAACAGATATATCCTGGGAAACTGGAATTTCAACTATGGTGCCGAAAGTAAGGGAGCTATATTCAAGCAGAAGTGCATTCATTGGTTCCAGCCACATAAGTATAAGAAATGCCCCAAATAGCAGCATAGAATCCTGAATCAATTAGTTTTCATCTAGAATCTCTCTAAGCTAATGGCAAGATCTGGCTCTTTATCAGCAAACCTCCTTGAAAAGCCAACGTAACATGAGCATTTTTTTTTTTTTTTTTTGCAATTACATATCTTAGAATAATCAGCCTGCCACAAACAAGTTTGGGGTTGGCATCTCATTTGCTTCCAAAGCCATCAAAGATCTGTAAATCATGTTAACCACTGCTGGGCTCAAGTGAGTGGGCTGGGGTGGAAAGGCTACTTGCCTGTGGCGCTAAGTTGTATGCTGTTCCCTTGCTGTTGCTATTTATGGCAAGCAGAGTGCTTACAAGTATTCTCCCAATTTGCTCATTAGTTCCTATCATATCTTTTAGGCTCGTTTTTCTGTCATGGACAGACTGTGTCCCTTCTGCTTGGAACTGATTCATTAATACAATTATGTTGAGGTCACAGATCCTCCCTCTCAACTGGGATGCAGGGAAATGCCCACGATTAAAGGAGATAAAATCCACATCCATCAAAAGAAGTGCCTCTGCAATGAGCAGAACTGTTGTGTCCCCTCTCCTTAGTGTTTCATAATGAGCTGATGACATGGAGACAGACTCTCCACAAATATGCAGAGAAAGGTCCCTAACGAGGATTTCTGGCTTCATCCCAAAGGCTGGAAATGGTTTAGATTAAGTTAATGGAATACAGCATATCACAAGGGTCTTCTCTTTTAAAGGTCAACAGGAAGCCAGATTATTTTTATTTCTCATTAAAATTTGACTACAATCTAAATCTAAGAATTTTAATAAGGTAGATACCTGTCTGTCGAAGACGTTTTTCTTGTTTATGAATCACAGTTTTCTGGGTGGTGCAGGGCAGTTTTCAAAGATGCTGACTATATGGCTTGGAACTCTTGGTAAGTCATACTTTTCTAGGCTGGTGATCTAAGTGTTTAATGATAATTTTAAAAATTAGGAGCAGACATTGGAGAGTGTTTTGTTGTTTGTTGTTTGTTTTAGATAGGATGAAGTGATTGTTGGTTTTCTTGGAAGAGGTTAGGCTTAAAGTGAGCCTAAAATGAAAAGGACTATTGTCACTCAGGGGACGTTTCCAAAGCAAAGACTTATTCAGGAAGGAAAGAAAAGGGCCAAGGTCAAAAAGGAGGTAATAAAGTCAAGCAGAGATAAATGTGACCTTAAACAAGTATTTAATTAGGTTGAATCATGTTTAATCACGTGTTACAGACATTTGCCCAACATGTTAGCTTACTGGAAAATCACCTTAGGGACAAAAGGAAGGACACTCCAATTTACAAGCATTGGTAGCATTTCTTCTGGGACCTGAAGCATTTCCCATAATGATGGTTTAATACAATCGTGGTCAATTACCTCTTCTGAGAGAGCTAGGGATATGTGCCACTTTGCTGGAAATGTTAAAATCCTATTAAACTTCAGTTATTAGTAGCAGAGGGGGAAAAAAAGAACTGAATGATTCAATTAAGACACAAACCACCAGGTGTCGGTGGTACTGAATTAGTTTTCCTGTTATGACCAAGAAATACTGATTTTCAAGTTGGCTAAAAGCCTGTTTTCCCCCTTATTTCACCTTCATTATTTGCTTCCCAGCCTTCTGATGCAGTCCCAAAAGCCACGCTTTCAGAGATCTTTGCCATATGCAAATGCATTAAGCAATGTCTTCTGTATGCAAAAATTATATAGCCACCACTAATAAGATGAGTGAGTAGTGACTGAGTGAATATCCATGCTCCTGACGTTTCTAAGATAGCCTTCCTGGTCAGATCAAGCACATCCAGGCAGAATGCCTTAAGCTGTTCCCAACTTCCAGTGGTAAATCCAGAGCAGTTTTCATGTTGTAGTCAAATATCATTACAATCCTTGAAAATTTCTAGCTGAGCAAATTTGTGAAACTTCTAGGCCTTTCTGAAATAAAGAAAATGAGCATTTTTGCTTTAAGAAAGCTGAGTGGGGCCAGACATGGTGGCTCACGCCTGTGATCCCAGCACTTTGCGAGGCTGAGGCGTGCAGATCATGAGATCAGGAGATCGAGACCATCCTGGCCAACATGGTGAAACCCCATCTCTACTAAAAATATAAAAATTAACTGGGCGTGTTGGTGCATGCCTGTAGTCCCAGCTACTCGGGAGGCTGAGGCAGGGGAATCGCTTGAACCTGGGAGGCAGAGGTTGCAGTGAGCCGAGATTGCGCCGCTGCACTCCAGCCTGGCAACAGAGCAAGACTCCGTCTCAAAAAAATAATAATAATAAAGAAAAGAAAAGAAAAGAAAAGAAAAGAAAGCTGAGCAGAGTGGGCAGTGAGGTAGAATTCAGCTTTCCACAATTGCATTTTGCTGACCAAAAGGCTGACACTGCCTTGATCAAATTGGAGAGACACTATCTGCTCTGTGAGTTTTGTAAAGAGAAAATTACACGTTTCATACACGGTCACTTATTTATCAGGCTTGGCTGGTTTTCTGTTTTTCGTTTTGTTTGTTTTTCAGTTTTGATTTTGTTCTTATATAAGTCCTCAAGTTGATGGATCACTGACTCCTAGACTCAGATTACCTGTTTTTCTTTTATCTTTTTTTGTGCTGCCCCACTAGTGCTCAGATCACATCGACCACCGGTTCCCAGGAAAATGTTTGCAGGGAAGAATTGATGCCATTAATGGTTTGTTTACCTTCCTTTTCAGTTTTCTGTGCTCAGTTAAGAGCATTTTGGAGCTAGTTTTCATAGTCACCGGTTTGGGAGAAAAAAAGGAAAAATTAAAACCTGACTGGTCCTGATTCCATTTTGTGTTACCTATCTGACAGGTTTCTAATTACATACCTAATTCTAACATTGGAACCAGGGTTGCAAAGGGAACAAGACTTAAATACATTTCAGATGGACTTGTGTCAATTGCAGGCAGTGATCAAAAATTTTCATATATTATTAATTCATCTAACTTCACAGGTTCATTGTTCATTTTCTTTTTTTTTTTTTTTTTTTGAGATGGATCTGTCTGTCCCACGATCTCGGCTCACTGCAAGCTCTGCCTCCCGGGTTCATGCCATTCTCCTGCCTCAGCCTCCCAGGTAGCTGGGACTACAGGCACCTGCCACCACGCCCAGCTCATTTTTTTTTTTTTTTGTATTTTTAGTATAGACGGGGTTTCACCGTATTAACCAGGATGGTCTTGATCTCCTGACCTCGTGATCTGCCCTTCTTGGCCTCCCAAAGTGCTGGGATTACAGGCATGAGCCACTGCACCTGGCAACCTTGTCTCCATTTTCAAATGAGGTAACTGAAGCTTCCAGTAGGTAATATGTTCAAGTCCCCTAGCTAGTAAATGACAAAGCGTAGATTTAGACCCTTATTTTCTGTCTCCAGGGCCTGCAAATTTAAACACTAAGTTATATCCTGTAGGTAAAAGGTAACATTTCGAGTTAAATTAAGCATTCTAAAAATTATCCAATATATCATCTTCAACTCTGGACACATCTCAGTTTCTTGTTTATATTTGCAGCATTAACTTATGATACATTCTATTTATTGTGTTTCTCTCCTGTGCTAAGTACTGGGCTAATTTTGACATATTCCCTGCTTTCAAAGGGTTCTGCCTTATGACTTTCCATCTATCCACTGCAAGGTTCTATAATTGAACTTACTTTCAGGAATTAACATTCACATAATTCCAGTCCATTTTAGTTTCTTTTACTGTTTACTGAACAGTATGTGAACAGTATGGTTATCTTCTTTTTTTTTTTTTTTTTTTGAGATAGAGTTTCACTCTTGTTGCCCAGGCTAGAGTGCAATGGCGTGACCTCTGCTCACCGCAACCTCCGACTCCCAGGTTCAAGCAATTCTCCTGCCTCAGCCTCCCGAGTAGCTGGGATTACGGGCATGCGCCACTAGACCCGGCTCACTTTGTATTTTTAGTAGAGACAGGGTTTCCCCATGTTGGTCAGGCTGGTCTCAAACTCCCGACCTCAGGTGATCCACCCGCCTCATCCTCCCAAAGTGCTGGGATTACAGGCGTGAGCCACCACACCTGGCCGCAGTATGGTTATCTTCTATATTGCTTCATTACGTATGCATATTAGTTCATCTAGTCTAAGCTTTCAACATCAGATGTGGGCCAAACTGTGAATACAAGTACCAATTATTTTATTATTTACTGGGGAGATGCAACGTCTTTGAGAATGTTTACCGCATACCCCCTTGTAAGTTGGGAGCCGCTGTGGCTCTTCAGATACTTTGGGCTTCATTCAGTTTTGTTGTGTTTGTTCATTTTCTTCCTTTTTTTTTCTTTTTTTTTGTTAGTTTGTGTTTGCCTCATGATTTTTAGATGTTTTAACAAAGTGAAAAAAAGAAAGGGGAAATTGTGGGTGGAGAGGAATATGATTTCTCATCTTAAATGTGAAAGAAAGCCTCCCTGGGAAAGCAGTAACAGTGAACAGAAGGGGCTTGTCAAAATGACTGATACTGTCTTTGCCTCTCTAACAATGTCTAGGATGACATCAACAACTCTGAGCATTTGCTTATCATTATTTCAACTTGAGTTTTCCTTCCTTTTCCTCTTCATGCCCAATTCTTAGCTTATCTCCAGCTGCAAATTCAGAAGAGAAGACAAGTGCTAAATTGGTACCTCACTTTGGAGCCTGAAACAGGACTCTTTTTTTTCTTTCCTGCTTTTAGTCCATAAGGAGATGATAGACATTTTATAATGACACAGAGGTGCCATCATGCTATTGTGCCATCAGTGTCAAAGAAAATTAACGTAAAAAGCTATTTTATCCATAAAAATAACTAAATGCTACAGCTATTCGTATATGCATCATTTAAGATTAGGGTCTTACCTTATTTCCTTCTTCAGATAAAAGCACAGACACTCAAATTCTATGCTATTTTTATCTATAATTAGTTTGAGTAGCTTCTTCCTTACCTTTCCTGGTTAAGTGATCAGAGAGGCAAGAGCCACAGAACCCTGACGTTGGAGTGGAACTCTTGCTACTTACTACTCAGCACTTCTCTTTTTGAATGGGAAAAGAAGGAAGGAAATGAAAATCAGACTTCTAATGGTTTTACTTGAAGGAAAAGTACATGGAAGAAATAGTACATGGAAGAAATATCAGGGTTGACCAAGGTCAGGAATGGCAGGCACTTGCTTGTGTTGTGCTTAGTTGTGAGAACAGAGAGACAGAAATACGAATGTCATTTGAATGGATATTTTCCCTTATGAGGTGACCTCTTTGTGCCCTCTGGAATAGACAAAGCCAAAACCAGTCTCCATAGCACTTCTCAAGACTGGCACTAAGTACAGAGGTTCACATCTACATTCACAGCACCATCAAGTGGCTGGTGCTGTTTCCCTTGGAACACTGCCTGTCCACCAAACTAATTTTTGGAGGTAGATGTGCTTGCCTCCCTTTTTCCTTTTCCTTCATTTTTATTATTATATAATAAATATATTTTTGTATTAAAAGGTAAAAATAGTAGATAAAAATATTGGTTTCCTTTGATAGCCCCTCTTCCCATGCCCAAACCACAGACAGTCCTTGTGTCAAAAGGAACCACTGTATATTTCTTTCAGACATTTTATATTTGTTATGCATAGAGATGCATACACAAGAAAATAATGTGTTTTTGTCCCTTATCGTAACAATTCCCCAACTGTGTGTACTGTTATGCCAGTTTTATCTTGTCTCTAAATGATATTCCCTGGGGAATTGATATGCTGTTACTTAATACCCTGTGATTTTTTTTGTTTGTTTGTTTTTTTACTGTAGAATCATGTTTGATAATGTTGTTAAATCACAGTTAGCCATTTTACATTTAATGCATTTCCCTCCAGTCTTAACAATAATGTAATAACAGGCATCATCTAGCCTTCTTTGTTGTACTTTCCTTTAAACAACTTAAAAGCTTAGAAGGGTTGGTCCCAAAGATGTCATTGTATGAATTTTGTCCTTGAGAACCCAAGTCTTTGATTGCAAGCAGTGGGGATGCTTCTTCTGCTCATATAACCAGTTCTAGCTCTGAGCTCCTGCTTTGCCTAGGTCCATGCATTTTATGGAACTTCTCAACATTCTGAAACTTTTGTTTTGTCAAAAATGGCTCTCAGGATTGACAGAGAGGGATTATATTTTACTGAGCTACTGTATTCCAGACAATCTCGCGAATAATCACATGGCATCCTGTGGCAACCCTGAGAAACAGGTGGTACTGTCTGCAGTTTATAAGGGAAACTGAAGCTCAGGAAAATGAAATAAACTGCTTGAGATTATAGACACTAAGTTGCATGTTATAAATTTGAAGGCTTCAGCTCCAAAGACACCTGTGATTTTCACTGTGCCATGTTACCTTCTAACATGAACCTCATTTTCGAAGTGCTGGTCGCTTTTCTCTTTATCCTCTGCATTTTGGCATATAGACCCTAAGCAAAGCCATCCTATCCCCATCTCCCTCTTCTCTTTAGCATAGATCATTTTTTCTTGCTTTTTTTTCACTTGAGACCTGAAACATAGAACCTAGGGATTTCCTCACTGTGGTCTCCCCTACGAGGAGCATGTTACAAGAAGGGATGTTGTATGGAAATTAAATGGGTTTGCTTGAAAGTGGATAGCCTGCTTTCCGCATTTTCAGTTGTAGCAGTTTGGTGCCAGTGATGCATGGCCGGTTTAAGCAATCGTGCTTTGCCTCTCAAGTTAGTCATCTTTGGTTTCATAGATAGATTCCTTCCTTAGAGGAATAATAGGTGGAAAGATCTATTAGGTTATCCTGTGCATTATGAGATTGCCTACTTCTGTGAATTTCCTGGTCCTTTCCTTTATCCTTATTTCAAGTGACCCATGTTATAAGTCTTTGGTCTCTGTCTATAAACTAGTAAGTATCACTGGTGTGATTTGCTTAGTCTCAATGGCCTCTTACTTGTTTTGAATTTTCTAGTCTAAATCAGACACTTCCCATCAGAGAATAGAATAATATAATACTGTACAATCATGTCTTCCAGGTACTTGCCTACAGGCAGTGAATTTTTTTTATTACTTTCTTTATTCATGTATTTATTTATTCATTCAGCAAATACAAATTACCTGCCTGCTATGTGCATAGCACTGTAAAAGATGCTTTATGCTGTATTGATGTATAATGTATGATACATTTATATGTGATATATGAAGATGCCAAGTAGTTAACATTCATTCAATACTTACCCTCAAAAATCTTGACTTCTAATTATTTCTGACATTAAATATATTCACTTGCAAAGGTAAAACCAATTTGAAGTCTAATAAACAGTAAGAATGATAATAACACAGGAGATACATTATAAGGCAGGCCATGATGGAAAGCCTGGTAGTCATCCTAGATGGCATGTGCTTTGTGCTCTGAAAAGTTATTCATACATACAGGAGTTAACTGGAAGAAACCATGGAAAGCATTTCTAAGTGAGGGCAGATTTACGGTTAGCTGTGATGGCTGTAAATGGGTAGCTCCATAGATAGAGACTCTCAGGCCTCCTTCATTTTCTACCACTCCATTTTTTGGATGATAAATACTCTCACTCTTTTATCTATCTGAAATTAATTTTGACTTAACTTGTGACCTATCTACTTGTTTAGTCCTCAGGAAATATGAAAAATACCCAAATTCTATAGGTTATTAGAAGACATTTTTCTTAGCTCCATGACATTGGACAACTAGGTTAATCTGTCTGTGGATTAGACTTCCTATTGTAAAATAAAATATTTGAAGGCTTCTAACAATAATTGAACTTTTTCCCTGGCCAAAGATTTTCTTGGATTATTTAATATGATTATCTCATCAACACTGTATATAGGTGCAATACTCCCCATTTTCCTAACGAAACAAAAATCAAGGCCAAGCAAAGCAAAGTAACATTTTCAAAGCCTCAGCCACAGTAAGATATTTCTGATTGCAAATCCCGTGTTTTTATTATTCCCTTGGAGGGTTAAATTGGATTACTGCTAGAGACTCTTGAAATGCAACCCTTATGTACAAACCATAGCCTTTCTTTAAAACTAGTTGCAATACCTCAGCTGAGTGCATACAATGTACAAAGTGCCACCATTCTGTAGGTAAACAATAAAAGCACATTTAATATTTCTTTGCTGTATCTATGTCTATCCTAGTCACTTTAGTGATTCATCTCTAAACTCTTACCAATTCTTTTGCAGTTTTGAAAGTGTACTTCAAAATCTGCAGTGAAACTTTGATATTTTGCCTTTTCCCCTCACTTCCTATATTACCAGTTCAGCTACTTTGGAGGCTTGTCCACCACTTCCATTTCACTGGCTCTGTACTCATTTCATTATGGTATATAGCTGTCAGGATAGATTAGCTGATGCTGCAGCAAAGAACAATATGACCAGTGTGAGTCATGTGGGAGTTCTCATCTGCATAGTTATCACTCAGGGACCCAAGTGTTAAAGAGTCCACCAACTGTGGCATTGCTGGTTCTTGAGACTGGAAAAGAGAGCTGTGGAGCACCTCACATTATAAGTATTCTGACCTGGAAGTTACACATGTCATGTCTTGTCTGTATCCATTGCTCAGACATAGTTATATGTTATTTTATGGTACCCAGAAATAGAGGAGACAACCAAAATGTGACATACTCAGTATATGGTTGTTTTGACAAGAAAAAAATGTGGTTATTATTGCAGGTATCCTCAAAGACTAAAAGGAAGTGGAAATGGATAAGGGTGCAAAGACCTGAATAGATATTATTTACCTAGATATCAATTCATCTGTATAGTCACCCATCGATCTGTTTATCCTTTTATGTAATTTTTTGCAAAGTCCCTCACAGATTTATGGAGTAAGATAGAGTTAATTTTTAAATCAAAGGACATTGGATGTTAGATAAATCAGTGGAGGAAAAAAATAAAGCCCAAGGATAAACGTGTCATTGGCATATGCATATGATATGGTCCCATTCAACTGATGGATTGTTTCCTGGATTTACTGCAAGCTTTCTAGTAGCTAAAGAAAAAATAAACAGATTGTCTTAGTCAGTTTTGGCTGCTCTAACAATGACATAACCTGGATGGCTTATAAACAACAGAAATTTATTTCTCACAGTTTTGAAGGCTGGGAAGTCCAAGATCAAGGCAGCAACAGATTTGGTGTCTGACAAGAGCCCACTTCCTGGTTCATAGATGGTTGTGTCCCCACATGGTAGAAGGTAGAAGGGATCTTATTTATAGAGTTTCTTTCATAAGGACACTAATCCCATTCATAAGGGTCCTGCCTTCATGACCTATACACCTCCTATAGGCCCCACCTTTCAATATCATTACACTGGGGATAAGGTTTTAACATATGAATTTTGGGGAGACATAAACATTCAGTCTATAGCATTCTGTCCATAGCCCCTTGAAATTCATGTCTTTCTTACATGCAAAATACATTCATTCCATTCCATTAGCCACAAATATCTTAATTCATCCTAGCATCAACTGTAAAGTCTAAGTCCCAAGTCTCTTCTAAGTCTCTTCTAAATTAGGTACGTGTGAGACTCGAGGTATGAGTCATTGTGAGGCAAAATCCTCTAAAGCTGTGAACCTTTGAAACAAAACATATTATGTGCTTCCAAAATACAATCGTGTGACAGGCATAGGCTAGACATTTTCATTTCAAAAGGGAGAAATAAGAAAGAAGAAAGGGAGTAACAGAGGCCAAGTAAGTTGAAACTACAAGGCAAACTTCATGAGATCTTGAGAAGGGAAGGAATTAAGGGTCAAGAATAATGCTCTGGCTCCATGCTGTGGCTCCATGCTGTGCCTCCAAGCCCACCGGAGCTAATATTTCAGCTTCTAGGCCCACTAGGGAAGAAGTCCTGAACTTGAAACTCTACTCTGCAGGGTTCTCACCCCCAGCGCTTTCTTGGGTACTCATGACCTCAGAGTTCTGGGGGGCCCTGATCTCACAGCTTTGAGAAGAGGCTTTCTGGCCTGTTGAAAGCAAAGCAATGATCTCCTGTTTTGAACCTGAGAAAGCGGCCCTGATGGTCTCTGAATTGCCTCCGGGGGTCATTGTTCTTGTCTTGAAGAATAATGTCTGTTCTCAGATATATGCCTCTCTGGTCCCATACTGCAAAAACAACAAAGCCTGATAGCTTTCCTTCATTACTTTTTGTTCCTTTTCTTTTCAGTTCTAACTGGCAGTTTTCCTGCTTGGGTGGTGGATTAAGTTAATAGTTCACACCCGTATTAATCTTCTTTTCAAATAGGCAGTTGGCCATGCTTTTTCACTTTTTGCAATAGGGATAGGCTAAGAATTTTTCAAATCTTTAAGTTCTCCTTCCCTTCTGCTTAATAATTCCCTCTTTAACTCATTTCTCCCATTTTCTTTTTTAAACTGAAAATTGGATTTTAATTCGGACAAATTTGGATATCAACAAGAATTGTGTTACTCTTTAGTGTATCAGTTTATATATAGTTTCTATGATTATTCATTAACACCAAGCTCTTGGAATAAAATTAAACCAAGACAGTTAATAAATCTGTTGATAGCAAGATTATTTCTTTTATATTTTAAATAGTTAATTGGCAGATAAGAATCATATATACTCAATGTGTACAACGTGATGATTTGATATGTGTATACTTTGTATAATGATTATAACAAATTAATTAATGAATCCATTACCACCCATGCCATAAATTTGATCCCTGGAATTTGTTCATCTTAAAAATTGATATTTTGTATGCTTACATCAACGTTTCCCACTTTCTTGCATCCCTTAGTCCCTGGTAACTTCCTGTTTCTATGAGTGTGATTCTACATATAAGTGAAATTATATGGTATTTGCCCTTATGTGTCTGGCTTACCTCACTTAGCATAATGTCCTCCAAGTTCATCCATGTTTTTATATATGGCAGGATTTCCTTTTTAAAGCTATATAATATTCCATTGCTTGTGTATGTATGTATGTGTGTATGTATATTATGTATAATACATTATATATGTATGTGTGTGTATATATAATTTTCTTTATCCATTTATCCAGCAATGGACACTTTGATTAATTCTGTGTCTTAGCTATTGTGAATAATGCTGCAATGAATATGGAGATTCTGGTATCTCTTTAAGATGTTTATTTCATTTCCTTTGAAGATAGTCCCAGGGTGAGACTGCTGGATCATATAATGTTGTTCTACATTTAATTTTTTAAGAGCCTTCCTACTGTTTTACATAATGGCTATACCAATTTACATTCCAATCAACAGTGAACAAGCGTTTCATTTTTTCCCACCTTCACCATAATTACCTTTTGTCTTTTTGATAATGGCCATCCTAATATGTATGAAGTGGTATCTCATTGTGGTTTCATTTTTCATTTCTCTGATTATTAGTGATGTTGAGCACCTATTCATATTTTTCAAAGAAAACATACAAATAGCCATTTATATGTTTTCTTTGAATAAAAATGTCTACTTAGGCCCTTTGTGCATTTTTTAATCAGGGATTTATCTTTTTTGCTATTGAGTTTATGAATTTCTTAAAACATTTTGGATATTAACCCTTCATTATACAGATAGCTTGCAAACATTCTCTCTCATTCCATGGGCTGCCTTTTCACTAGGTAGGTTATTTTCTTTGTTGTGCAGAAGCTTTTTGGTTTTATGTACTCCCATTTGTTTGTGTTTGCTTTTATTGCCTGTTCTTTTGTTGTCATATCCAAAAAATCATTGCCAAAGCCAATGTCAGGGAGCTTTTAAACTATGTTTTCTTCTATGAGTTTTACAGTTTCAGATCTTACATTGAAGTTTTTAATCCATTTTGACTTAATTTTTATATATGGTGTAAGTAAAAGAATTTAATTTTTCTGCATATGGATATTGTTTTCCAAGAATCATTTATTGAAGTGATTTTTTCCCCCACTGTATATTCTTGGCACTCTCATCAAAGATTAGTTGATGACGGCCGGGCGCAGTGGCTCACACTTGTAATCCCAGCACTTTGGGAGGCCGAGGCGGGCGGATCACGAGGTCAGGAGATCGAGACCACGGTGAAACCCCATCTCTACTAAAAATACAAAAAAAATCAGCCGGGCGTGGTGGCAGGCGCCTGTAGTCCCAGCTACTCGGAGAGGCTGAGGCAGGAGAATGGCGTGAACCCGGGAGGCAGAGCTTGCAGTGAGCTGAGATTGCGCCACTGCACTCCAGCCTGGGCGACAGAGCGAGACTCTGTCTCGAAAAAAAAAAAAAGAAGGAAAATTGATCACATGACTTTGTAATATACTTTAAAATCAGGCAGTGTGATGCCTCTACCTTTGTTCTTTTTCTTCAAAATTGGTTTGGTTATTTCAGGTCTTTCGTAGTTCCATATGAACTTTAGGATTTTTTTTCTATTTTCATGAAAAATGTCATTGGAATGTTAACAGAGATTGCACTGACTTTGTAGATCACTTTTGGCAATGTGGACGTTTCAACAATATTAATTCTTCCAATCCATAAACACTGGATATGTTTTTATTAGTTTATGTCTTCTTCGATATCCATCATCAGTGTTTTATAGTTTTTAGTGTAGGTATCTTTCACCTGCTTGGCCAAATTTATCTTAAGTATCTTATTTTTGATGCTGTTGTAAATGGGATCTCAATTTCTGTATCTAAATTTGGATATAGTTGTTTGTTAGGTGATAGAAATGCAACTGCCATGTGTATGTCAATATTATTTCCTGTGACTTTACTGAATTTATTTATTAGTTCTGACAGGTTTTTGGTAGAATGTTTTAAGTTTTTCTATATATATATAATATTATGACATCTGCAAACAGAGACAATTTTAACTTTTTCATTTCCAATTTGGATGCATTTTCTTTCTTATTAGCACACAATGTTTCTGGCTAGGACTTCCAATACTATGTTGAGTAGAAGTGATGAGAGTGTGTATGCTTGTCTTATTCCTGATCTTGAGGAAAAGCTTTAAATTTTTTCACCATTGAGTGTTATACTTCCCATAAGCCTGTCATGTATGGCCTTTAACACGTTGAAGTAAATTCCTTCTATATCTAATTCGTTGAGAGTTTTTATAGTGATTGTTGAATTTTGTCAGATGCTTCTTCTGCATATATTGAGACTATCTATGATTTTTGTCCTTTGTTCTTTTAAAGTAGTGCATCACATTTATTGATTTGCATATGTTGAATCATTCTTCCGACTTGACATGGTGTACGATCCTTTTAATGTGCTGCTGAGTTTGTTTCACTAGTATTTTGTTGAGGATTTTTGCATCTATCTTTGTTCATCAAGGTTTCTGGCCTGTAATTTATTTTCTGGTATTATGCTTACCTGGCTTTGGTTTGAAGGTTATGCTGGCCTCGTAAAATTAGTTTGGAGATACCCTCTCCTCTTTAATTTTTTGAAGGACTTTGAGAAGGATGGGCATTAATTATTTAAACGTTTGGTATAATTGACTCTGGAATTTTTTTGTCAGGAGGTTTTTGATTACTGATTCAACCTTCTCACTTGTTATTTGTCTGTTCAAATTACCTAGTTATTCATGATTCATCTTAGTAGGTTGCATGTTTCTAGGAATTTATTTATTTCCTCTAAGTTATCCAATTTGTTGGTGAATAATTGTACTCAAGTAGTCTCTTATGATCCTTTGTATTTTTGTATTATCGGTTTTAAGTCTCTTTTATAATTTTAATTTTATTTATTTAGGCTCTCTTTATTTTCTGGTTAACCTAGTTAAAGCTTCATCTATTTGTATCTTTTCAGAAAAACCAACTCTTAGTTTTGTTGATCTTTTCTTCTTAGTCTCTATTTCATTTATTTCAGGTCTGGTCTTTATTATGTCTTTCTTTCTGCTGACTTTGGGGCTAGTTTGTTATTTTCCTAGTTCCTCGAGGTGTAACAATAGATTGTTTGAGTTCTTTCTTCTTCTTCTTTTTTTTTTTTTTTTTTTTTGAGATGTAGTCTCGCCCTGTCACCCAGGCTGGAGGGCAGTGGTGTGATCTTGGCTCACTGCAACCTCCGCCTCCTGGTTCAAGTGATTCTCCTGCCTCAGCCTCCCAAGTAGCTGGGACTACAGGCACGCACCACCATGCCTGGCTAATTTTTGTATTTTTAGTAGAGACAGGATTTCACCATGTTGGCCAGGATGGTCTCGATCTCTTGACCTCGTGATCCATCTGCCTCGGCCTCCCAAAGTGCTGGGATTACAGATGTGAGCCACCATGCCTGGCCTCTTTCTTCATTTTGATGTTGGCATTTATCACTACACAGTTCTCTCAGCACTGGTTTTGCTGCATCTCAGAAATTTTGGTATGTTATATTTTATTTTCATTTGTCTCAAATGCTTTTCATTTCTGTTTTGTTTTTTTTCTTTGAACCATTGAGTTTTCAACAGTATGTTGTTTAATTTCCACATATTGGTGAGTTTTTCATAATTATTTCTCATATTGAATTATAGTTTTATACCATTGTGGTCAGAAAATATACGTGGGTTGATTTCAGTCATCTCAAATTTGTTAAGAATTGTTTTGTGGCCGCAAGTGTAATCTGTCATGGAGAAAGTTCATGTGCATTTGAGAAGAATGTGTAGTTGTTGCTCTTGGATGGAATGTTTGCTGTAAATCTGGTAAGTCCATTTGTTTCATAGTGTTGTTCAAGCCTACTGTTTCTTTATTAATTTTCTGTCTGGATGATCTATCCATTGTTGAAAAATGGGGTATTGAAGTCCCCTATTATTATTTGATTGCTGTCTATTTCTCCCTTCATTTCTGAAATATTTGCTTTATACGTTTAGGTGCCTCAATGTTGAGTGCATATATATTTACAATTGTTATCATCATGTAGCTACCTTTTTTGTCCTTCTAACAGATTTTGACTGAAAATCTATTTTGTCTGATGTAAGTATAGCCACCCATGCTCTCTTTTGGTTGCCATTTTTCATAGAATACCTTTCTCTATTTTTTTACTTTCAGTCTATGTTTCTCCTTAAGGCTTAAGCGAGTCTAGTTTAGGTAGCATATTGTTGATTTTTTTTTAACCCATTCAGCCACTCTGTATCTTTAGAGAGTTACAGTCATTTACATTTAAAGTTATTGTTGATAGATAAGGATTTACTATTGACATTTTTTAATTGTTTACAATTTTGTAGTTCCTTTGTTTCTTTCTTCCACTCTTGCTGTTTTCCTTTGTGATTTGTTGAATTTTTGTATTGGTATGCTTTGTTTTCTTTCTTTTTATGGTTTGTGTATCTACTAGAGATTTTTTCCTTTGTGGTTACCTTACAATGGAGCATACATAAAACATCCTAAAATTATAATATTATAATTTAGCTGATAACAAATTACCTTCTTTCGCATACAAGAACTCTACATTCGTACTGCCCCTTTCCTGGTTTTTTATATTGATAGCACATTTTCATCTTTTTATATTGTGTGTTCGTTAATAAATTATTACAGCTACAGTATTTTTTTATGCTTTTTAACTTTTATACTAGGGTTAAAAGTGATTTGCAAGCCACCATTATAATATTAGAATATTCCGGATTTCACTACATACTTAAGTTTACCAGTGAGCTTTATACTTTAATATGTTTTCATGTTGTTACATGAAACAAAAATAACTCTTTCTTTCAAATTGAAAGAATCCCTTTAGCGTTACAGTTGCTGAGTATAGTATTGTTAGTTGGCAGTTTTTCTTTTGACACTTTGAATATATTACCTTACTCCATTTTGGCCTGAAAGGCTTCTGTTGAGCTGTCTACTGTTAACTTTATGTGGATTTTCTTATATATGACAAGTCTCTTTTATCTTGCTGCTTTCAGGATTTTCTTTGTCTTTGACTTTTAGTAATTCATTTATAATGTGTCCTGGAGTTCCTTCTTTAGGTTTATCTTAGTTGGGACCCTTCAAATTTTGTGAATCTGAACACTCGTATTTCTCCAAAAGTCTGGATAGTTTTCAGCAAGTGTTTCTTTAAATAATTCTCTGTCCCGTACTCTCTCTCCTTTCTCCTTCCAGAAATCACACAGTTTATATATTTGTACAGTTGATTTTTGTCCCATAGGTCCCTAATGCTTTCTTCAGTTTTTAAAAATCTTTTATCTTTTTGGTCCTGGACTTGGCTAATTTCAAATGGCCTGTCGTTGAATTCACTAATTATTTCTTCTGCATAGTGGAGTCTGCTGTTAAAGTTGTTTATTGAATTTTTTAATATTGTCATTTTATCCTTCAGCTCTAGGATTTGTGTTTGGTTCTTTATCATGGTTTATATTTCTTTATTAAACTTTTTGTTTTGTTCATGCATTGTTCTAATTTCATCAAATTGTCTATGTTTTCTTATATTTCTTTGAGCTTCTTTAAGTTTTTTTTATTCTTTTTTAAGGAAATTTGTAGATCTCCATTTCTTTGGAGTCAATTATAGAATGTTCATAGTTTCCTTTGGTGGTGTCATGTTTGCCTGATTTGTTGTTATCTCTGTAGCCTTGCATTGATGGCTATGCATTTGAAGGAGCAAATACCGCTTCTAGTCTTTATAGACTAGTTTTGGCAGGAAAAGCCTTCTCATGTTGAGTCTCTGAGCTGATGGGATTGCCTATAGGATTGCAGTCTTGTGGCGATTGAGCTGGATCACATGAGTCCATGATGGGACCCACAGTTGGCAGACCTGTTACCAGTGTCTCTAGTAGGCTTGGCTTTTGTCTGACCTCTTGGTGGACAAGATACCATTAGTACCTTGGCCAGTAGGGCTGGAACTGGGATGAAGAACCACTTGAAGGTATGCAGACAGCAGGCCTGTTACCTGTTGCACAACTGGGAGTGACTTCCCTCAGGTCCCTGGGAGTGCTTCTACTAGGTCACTGAATATATACCTGGGCAGGCAGTCCTGACCCCAGCCATGGCTTAAAGGGACTAAAACCAAGTCACAATGATATAGTCTGGATATTTGTCCCCACTGAAATCTCATGTTGAATTGTAATCCCTGATGCAGTGGTGGTGGTGGAGGTGGGGGGAGTTGGTGTGAGGTTTTGGTTATGAGGGTGGATCCCTCATGGCTCGATGCTATCTTTGTGATAATGAGTGAGTTCTCATGAGATCTAGCCATTTAAAACTGTGTGGCCCCTCCTCCCCAACTTTCTAGCTTGTGTGTTTGCCATGTGACATGCCTATTCCTTCTTTGCCTTCCACCATGATTGAAAGCTCCCTGAGGCTTCACCAGAAGCTGGGCAAATGCCTGCACCATACTTTCTATTAAGCATGAAGAACTGTGAGCCAATTAAACCTTTTTTATTTATAAGTTACCCAGTCTCAGGTATTTCTTTATAGCAATATAAGAATGGCCTAATATAGAAAATAGGTACTAAGGAGTTGGGTATTGCTATAAAGATACCTGAAAATCTGGAAGCAACTTTGGAACTGGGTAACTAGCACAGGCTGAAAAAATTTGGAGGGCTTAGAATAAAAAAGAAAGACGAGGGACAGTTTGGAACTTCCTACAGACTATTTAAATGGTTGTGACCAAAATGCTGTTAGTGATATGGACAGTGAAGTTCAGGCTGCTGAGGTTTCAGATGGAAATTAGGAGCTTATTGGGAACTGGAGCAAAGAAACTGAACCCTTGTTATACCTTGTTGAAGAAGTCGGCTGTATTGTGATCCATGTCCTAAAGATCTGTGGAAGTTTGGAATTGAGGGTGATGACCCAGGGTATCTGGCAGAAGAAATTTCTAAGCAGCAAAGTGTTCAAGATATGTCCTGGATGCTTCTAACATCCTACTTATCAGATGAGGAGCAAAGAAATGACTTAAAGTTGGATGTTATATTCAAGCAGGAAACAGAATATAAAAGTTTAGAAAATCTGCAGCCTAGCCGTGTGACAGAGAAAGGAAAAGCTTTCTCAGGAGAGGAATTCAAGCAGGCTACCTAGCAACCACTTGCTAGAGAAATTTGCATAACTAAAAGGGAGCCAAGTGTTAATATCCCAGAGAATGGGGAAAAGGTATTTCAGAGACTTTTGTGGCAGCCCTTCTCATCATATGCCCAGAGGTCTAAGCGGAAAGAATGGTTTCAGGGACAGGGCCCAGGGCCTCACTGCCCTCCACACCATTGGGATGCTGCTTCCCACATCCCAGCCCCTCTGGCTCCAGCTTTGGCTCAGAAGGCCCCAGATACAGCTGAGGCTGCTGCTTCAAAGGGTGCAAGTCATAAGCCTTGGTGGCTTCCATGTAGTGTTAAGCCTGCAGATTCACAGAGTGTATGAGTAAAGGAGGCTTGGCCTCCATCTAGATTTCGGAGGATGTGTAGAAAGCCTAGGTGCCCAGATAGAAGCCTGCTGCAGGGGTATAACCCTCACAGAGAACCTCTACTAGGACAGCACAGAGGGAAAATCTGTGGTTAGAGGCCCCACATGGAGTCCTCACTGTGGCACTGCCTAGTGCATCTGTGAGAAGGGGGCTACCATCCACCAGACCCCAGAATGGTTGATCCACTGGCAGCTTGCACCACGCACCTACCTGGAAAAGTCTCAGGCACTCAACACGCTGTGAGAACAGCCTCAGAGGCTGAACCCTGCAAAGCCACAAGGGTAGAGCTGCCCAAGGTTTTGGAAGCTCACCTGTTGCACCATCACCCCCATGGATGTGGGACGTGGAGTGAAAGGAGATTATTTTGGAGCTTTAAGATTTAATGACTGCCTTGCTGGTTTCAAACTTGCCTAAAGCCTGTAGCCCCTTTCTTTTGGCTGACTTCTCCCTTTTGAAATGGGAATGTTTATCCAATGCCTATACACTCATTGAATCTTGGAAGTAACTAATTTTTTTTTTATGTTACAGGCTCATAGGTAGAAGGGATTTCCTTTGTCTCAGATAAGACTTTGGGTTTTGGACTTTTGAGTTAATACTAGAATGAGTTAAGACAGGGGGACTGTTGTGAAGGCATGATCATATTTTGCAATATGAGAAGGACATGAGATTTGAGAGGGACTGGGGTGGAATGATATAGTGTGGATTTTTTTTCCTGCCCAAATCTCATGGTGAATTGTAATCCCCAATGTTTGAGGTGGGGCCTGGTGGGAGGTATTTGAGTCGTAAGGGTAGATTCCTCATGGCTTGGTGCTGTCTTCATGGTAGTGAGTGAGTTCTTTTGAGATCTGGTCATTTAAAAGTGTGTGGCACCTCCCCACTACTCTCTTGTTTGCTCCTGCTTTTGCCATGTGATATGCCTGTTCCTCCTTTGCCTTCTGCCATGATTGAAAGCTCCTTGAGGCTTCACCAGAAGCCGAGCAGATGCCAGCACCATGCTTTCTGTAAAGCCTGCAGAACAGTGAGCCAATTAAACATCTTTTCTTTATGAATTATCCAGTCTCAGGTATTTCTTTATAGGAATGCAAGGACAGCCCAATACACACAAGGATGCTTCAGGATATGCGGCTGAAACTAAGGTCTGCAGTCCTGTCTCTAGGATCATAGATAAGCGTGTTTCCCTCCAGATGCCTGGGCATGTAGGATTGCTCACAAGCAGCAGCTCAGAGGGGTTATAGCTGAGTTTCAGTGCCATTTCAAGATCTGCTGTAGGGCTGAGTTTGGCAAGCCTACCCTGGGGACTCAGGCAGGCATTTCTCCCTCTGGGTTTCTGGATGAGAAGGCCTACTCTCAGTCCACAGCTAAGAGTGTCTAAAACTCAGTTTCAGACCTGTTTCAGGGTCTACATCCAGACTCAACTTTGGCTGGCCTGTCTGCCAATGTACTAGTGTGCATGAAATTTTCTGGGCCTCTTTCCTGATGATTTATTTTTATTTTTATTTATTTTTATTTTTATTTTTTTATATTTTTTTATTATTGTACTTTAGGTTTTAGGGTACATGTGCACAATGTGCAGGTTTGTTACATATGTATCCATGTGCCATGTTGGTTTGCTGCACCCATTAACTCGTCATTTAGCATTAGGTATATCTCCTAATGCTGTCCCTCCCCCCTCCCCCCACCCCACAACAGTCCCCGGAGTGTGATGTTCCCCTTCCTGTGTCCATGAGTTCTCATAGTTCAATTCCCACCTATGAGTGAGAACATGCGGTGTTTGGTTTTTTGTCCTTGCGATAGTTTACTGAGAATGATGGTTTCCAGTTTCATCCATGTCCCTAGAAAGGACATGAACTCATCATTTTTTATGGCTGCATAGTATTCCATGGTGTGTATGTGCCACATTTTCTTAATCCAGTCCATTGTTGTTGGACATTTGGGTTGGTTCCAACTCTTTGCTATTGTGAATAGTCCTGCGATAAACATACGTGTGCATGTGTCTTTATAGCAGCATGATTTATAGTCCTTTGGGTATATACCCAGTAATGGGATGGCTGGGTCAAATGGTATTTCTAGTTCTAGATCCCTGAGGAATCGCCACACTGACTACCACAATGGTTGAACTAGTTTACAGTCCCACCAACAGTGTAAAAGTGTTCCTATTTCTCCACATCCTCTCCAGCACCTGTTGTTTCCTGACTTTTTAATGATGGCCATTCTAACCGGTGTGAGATGGTATCTCATTGTGGTTTTGATTTGCATTTCTCTGATGGCCAGTGATGATGAGCATTTCTTCATGTGTTTTTTGGCTGCATAAATGTCTTCTTTTGAGAAGTGTCTGTTCATGTCCTTTGCCCACTTTTTGATAGGGTTGTTTGTTTTTTTCTTGTAAATTTGTTTGAGTTCATTGTAGATTCTGGATATTAGCCCTTTGTCAGATGAGTAGGTTGCAAAAATTTTCTCCCATTCTGTAGGTTGCCTGTTCACTCTGATGGTAGTTTCTTTTGCTGTGCAGAAGCTCTGTTTCCTGATGATTTTTATAATAAGACCAAGAGAAAATGGGGCCATAGCTGAGTCCACAAGAGGATAAAGCCATTTCCAGGTCTGCAGCCAGGACCATGATCACCAAGTCTGCCATCTGGGCATGAGTTGACCCTCTCAAAATGGCCCTACTAAATATCGGGCTCCCCTGGAATTTCACAACCTCCTAAATTAATCCAAGGCTCCCACAAAGGCTATTTTGTCTGTGGGTGGCTGAAAAATTATTGTTGCTGTGGGAGATACAATTAGGTCAGCTCTTATTCCACTATTTTGCTAATGTTACCTCATTTCTTTCACACTTAACTATAAGCAGTCAGGAGGAGCCAAGCCGCTCCTTCAGTGCTTTGTTTAAAGATTTCCTCAGCCTAGTATCCAATTGCCTTGCTCACAAATTCTACCTTCCACAAAGTGCTGAAACACAAAATCAATTCATCCAAGTTATCTGCCACTTTATAACAAAGATAACCTTCGTCCACTGTCTAGTAATATGTTCCTTATTTCTGTCTGAGACTTCATCGGAATGACCTTTGCCATTCATATTCCTAATGTCAGGATTACATAGGTATTTTCTAAGATTGAGGCTTTCTCTGCATCTCTTCTTTTTTTCTGAGGCCTACCCAGAATCACTTTTAAAGATTCTTTACAGCAATGTAGGCTTTTTCTAGCAGGCACTTCCAAACACTTCTAGCCTCTACCCATTGCCCGGTTTCAAAGTCACCTGGACATTGTTAGGTGTTCGGGATAGCAGCACTCCTAGTTCTGGGTAACAGTTTACTGTCTTAGTCTGTTTGGGCTACTATAACAGAATGCCATAACTGGGTGGGTTTTAAACAATAAAAAATTATTTCTCGAAGTTCTGGAGGCTGAGCTCTTGAGCCCCAAATCGCTTCACTAGTAGATTAGATATCTGGTGAGGGCCTGCTTCTTTATACATAAATGGCCACTTTCTCTTTGTATCCTCACATGGCAGAAGGGATGAGAGAGATATCTGGGGCTTCTTTTGTCAGGGTATTAATCCCATTTACAAGGGTTCTGCCCTCAAGACCTGATGAGCTCCTCAAGGTCCTGCCTCTAAACACCGTCACGCCAGGTATAAGGTTTAAACATATGAATTTGGGAGGGGAGGGCATAAACATTCAGTCTATATAATGCACATATATTTCTAGGATTGATAATTTTAATTTGATTGAAAATATGGTTAAAAAGGAGAATCTTTATTCCTGATACTGAGAGCTGAGTGTGATTTTTCCTTGGTGATTCTACAAAAGCCATCCCCAAAGATATTTAATAGATGTAATAGTTTTTTGTTATAATGCCGTTCAGTATTTAGATATATAATTTGTAGAAGAAAAGCACTTCTTCAGGTGATAAATAAATGCAGAATAAATAGGTAGTTGTCAGGTCTGGTTTGACCCAAAATAAAAGGCATTTAATACTCATCTGTTAATAACATCTACTTAACAAACATTGACTGAGCTTGTGATATGCTGTCACTGTTCACATTTGGGAAATACCAGAATGAGGTACTCATCCTGTAGCTGGATTGATTAATTTATTGCATGATTACTATTGGGGAAATGCACCTTGCTTTTGCCAAATGTGGAATCATGGTCAAGTCTGTTCAGTATAATACTATCTTAAGAGTGAGTCTCATTTATATCATCTGAATGTACCTAGTATTCAGATTTTTGAGAATATTTGAGAAGGAGATCCTCATCCAAACTTCTCATTTTCTGCACCCAGCAGGAGAGACATAACCATCTCTTCCTTTAATCAGCTCTGGGAGGTCCACGGAAGTCCAAATCCAATTTAGCTTATGAATGTGTTTTCTGCCTTTCTAACTTTCTGGACTTTTTTTTATGCTTCTCTCCCCTCTTTACACCCTTCTCATGTGGTGCTTCAGCCATCAAGAATTGCCCTTTCCTCCCTGATCACTACATTCTCAGACCTACCACAAGAACTTTGTATATGCTCTGTGTGATGGTTAATACTGAGTCTCAACTTGATTGGATTCAAAGATGCAAAGTATTGTTCTTGGGTGTGTCTGTGAGGGTGTTGCCAAAGGAGATTAACATTTGAGTCAGTGGACTGGGAGAGGCAGACCCACCCTCAATCTCGGTGGGCACCATCTAATCAGCTGCTAGCGTGGCTAGGATAAAAGCAGGCAGAGGAACGTGGAAGGAGTAGACTGGCTGAGTCTTCCGGCCTCCATCTTTCTCCCATGCTGGGTGCCTCCCACCCTCGAACATCAAACTCAAATGGACTCTTGGACTTACACCAGTGATTTGCTAGGGGCTCTCGGGCCTTCAGCCACAGACTGAAGGCTGCATTGTTGGCTTCTCGACTTCTGACGTTTTGGGACTGGGACTAGCTTCCTTGCTCCTCAGCTTGCAGATGGCCTGTTGTAGGACTTCACCTTGTGATCGTGTGAGTTAATACTCCTTAATAAACTGCCTTCATATATACATCTATCCTATTAGTTCTGTCCCTGTGGGGAACCCTAATACACTCTATTTGCCTTTAGATCAGCCTTCCTTACACTCCAACTTCTACTTGCCCTTCAGATCTTAACGGAGACACCATGTTCTGTCCTAAGGCTCTCCTGACCCTCCAGATAGTTCATTGGAGCCACATCTGTGTTTGCCCCCAGAACTCATTTCCTCATTTAGGCTAGATATGTTAAGTGCTAAACACAGTTATTAACTCACTACTCGCTGAATACATGTTGACTGTTTGAGTGTTAGGATCGGTATCAGTATTATCAGTATTATAATTATCATGCACTTTTCAAATATATGTTGATTATTGAGAAATGAAATTGGACTTTCTGGCCAGTGTTTCTTTCTCCTGTTGATTCTTCTGACTATACCACAGGCATTCAGGTCATTCTTGCCTCCTCTAGTTCAGCTCTTGCAGATCCTATCTCCCACACAACTAAGGTTGTTTCACACTTGCCAGCTCTTTGTTTCTTAGCTCTGGCAACAAACTCCTGACCTGTTCTTTCCTATAGCTTAGAACCCCGTTTGTCTCTGAAAAAGATAAGCAGTATGTGTGGATCTAGACATAACTTTCCTGCACTCCGTAGGGAATTTGGTAAAGAACAGCAGAGCAAAAAAAGGGAGCTCTTTCATACCAGGATCATGTGAGGCTAAGTACTTTTCCAAATTGCCAAATCCTGGAAGGTCTTTCAGCTATCCCTCTCTGGAATGGACATCTCTGGCTCTGGCCTGTTAAACATGCTTTTTTTTTTTTTCTTTCCTGGGAACATTGCACTTATGTTCCTTTACCGTTCTCCAGTCTCAGTCCACGTGTGTACAGTAGAGCAGTTCGCACACTCCAGATCCTGAGGTGAGAGGTGACTCTGGTCTGCCAGTGAGGCCGCAGTATTTCTCTTGGCTAGAAACACTGTTTCAGGAGAAGGAAGGTGACCAAAGCCAGCCAAACATATTCAACTTCCAAACTTCTTTTGGAACTAGTGGATAATAGGAACTTCTTTCAAACTAGGGCTGCAAAGCAGGGGAGGTAAAATTCAGTGAAAGAGGATTAAACTTGGTGAGAATTTGCTTGAATATAACCCAAAGCAAGGAAAGCTGAGCTGAGAGGTAGGGAGAGACTAATTTCTAACAGTATCACTTAGCACCCTGAGGCAGTCAGACCTGTGGATTCATTCCTTGAATTTCTCAATTGCACTGGCAGTACATTTCCTTGAGTATTCAGTACAATTCCTTGAATTTGTCAGTTGCACTGGCAGTACATTCTCTTTGTTGTTGAAGCTTCATACAGTTGGGTTTCTATCATTTGTGTCCAAAAAGGTTCTGACGAATCTGCCATCCATTAAGGCAAAGAAAAACCATGAGTGCAATCTTTTGTCCAAATAGAAGAGTGGCCTTTGAGGCAACTCGCAGTGAAATGATGGTCTGTTATAATTTGACATTTCCCGGCTCTAAAATGGAGCCCATGGCAGTGGCCACGGGTGCTTAGGAGGATTTGGTCTTTAAGTTTTACATGAAGGAGCGCAAAGGGGTTTTATAATGGCTACTGGATTCCTCTTTGGGATTCCTTTCTCTGCTTCCTACTGAAATGTAAATGCCTGCACAATGCAGATGGCATATTTCATTAATACAAACAAAAGTCCAGGCAACAGATGCTTTGGGGACTGAGGGGAAAGGAGATCTCTGTATTTCTCCAACAGCAACAACTCCGATGATAAATTTCTCCCACTGAGCATATTGAACCAAGAGCAAAGAAATGTGTAGTTTTCAAGCCTTAGGCACTCTACAGTATTTAAAAGTAGGAAGATCAAAATCAGTATTTTTGGACAAAGAGACCTTATGCTGAGGAAGCTGCATTGAAAAGCAATGAGCAAGAAAAGCTTGAGGCATGCTTTGTGAATTTCACAGGGCTTGGGGATGGGCAGGACTTCCAGTGTTCTGTTTGTCTAGAGAGCATATATTAATAAACCTTAGTTGGGGCTACTGCCATCCACAATGACAAAAGCCAGGCCAGGCCAATTATTTGCACATCAAGGGCTGGGTTAGCGTGGCTTCTGTTCCTTTGTTTCTTACATTGTTTTGTGGGAAATGTAACGCAGAGATGATTAATTGCAGAGCAGATCCAACTCTTTCTCTGCTTGTGATAAGTTTAAGTAAAAATGCCAAAGTCTAAATTCTGAAACTATGTCAAAGAGTAATAATTCAAAAACTTATAAAAATTACACTATGCTTTCTGGTCATATTCTCCTGAGTTTATTGTGACTATGGGCAACTGCCTGCTGGAGTGTTGGAAGGAGAAAGATATGGGGGTAGAATGAATTAGATAGGCAAAAAATGTTATTTACATTATTTTGGTGCTATTTCACTGAAGACGGAAGATTGATAGCAAGCATTTGGAGGCAATATTACAGGAATTTTTGTGACTCCTCAGTAGGGTAAGCATAATGCTAATAAAATACTGTGGACAGGGATTGTAGGACATTTTTCTGTTCACAAAATGTAAAGATTTTTACATTACATATTATAATATATTATAGTATATACTCTTTAAAATACTTGCCCCTCTAATTGTGTGTGCATTTTTAGCCTATTTAGTTATCAGAATAGAAAAGGCTGAGTTAAGCCGAATAACCACAGTTTATAGCTTTGCATCTAAGGCGTAGATGCTCAGAGTCTTCTGGTTTTGCAAGGCTTTTTCCTCCTTTCTTCTTTATAGTGCTTAGGTAGAACACTAACTAAATGCCCACTGAGCATAGGAAGCAAAATAAAGCACCTTTAACAAATCATAGTTAGCTTCCCTTTTTATATGTAACTCAAAGAATTGATACCATTAAAAATGTCAGCCACTGACAATCCAATATCTTGCCACTGCTGGAAAGCAGTCTTCCCTTGTTAACACTTGTTTGTTCTTTATATCCTGATCCAGATCCCAACACCTTGACATTTCGCATGACTTCCCTATATCCAGAAGTTGTCTCAAATCCAGCTTGAGGACAGTGAGCCATGCAGCTCGGCTTGCATGAGAAGGGCCATACATTTTCCTTCGTGTACATTAAATCCTCTCATATCAGAACCAGCTCCACAGTGTCTAAATGAATAATAAGATTAAATAATGAAGGCTCAATAATGACAAGTCCTTAAAATGCAGTGACTATTACTAAACATGCATTTGTTCATTCTTCACTTATTGATGTAGCAAATACATATTATGTGTTGCATTATGCTAGTCATTAGGGGGAAAGGATGACCAAGATAGAAATCATTTCATAAGGTCTAGAAAGCTCCCTTATCTTTGATCCAGGCCATACTGAAAACACACACTAAATATTCTATAGAAATAAACAAAGGTAATAGGCAGAGTCACTATAGATCAGAGATTGCAAACTGAAAGACTAAATGGTCCATGTAGTTTACATATATATACAAACTGGGCCAAATGAGAGTTGATAAAGCATGATAGAACTTATAGCTAACTGGAAAATGTCATACTTAAAGACATTTCAGTTATTTTTATTACAAAGAATATCGAGTCAACCTTCCCCAAACAGAAACACACACACACAAACACACACACACATAATTAGCCCATGGAAGACTTGTTTCTGGAAATGTTTTGCTTAACGTACTTAAATTTGAGGTTACTATTTTTTATTCAAGCATATGCAGCCCCGGTGCATTGGTTCAGTCCTATAATCCCAGCAGTTTGAGTGACAGAGATGGGAGGATCACTTGAGGACAGGAGTTTGAGACCAGGAGGGAGGGCTGTCTAGGTGAAGCACAGGGGAATTTTACTTTAGGGAAACTATTCTGTATGAGCCTATAATGGTAGTTACATGACATCATACATTTGTCAAAACCCATAGAGTTTAAACACAGTGAACCTTAATGTAAACTATGGACTTTAGTTGATACAGACATGTCAGTGTTGGTTCTTCGATTGTCACATAGTGAGACCGTGTTTCTACAAAACATAAAAAAATAGACCGGGCACAATGGCTCACGCCTGTAATCCCAGCACTTTGGGAGGCCAAGGCGGGTGGATCACCTGAAGGCCAGCGTTCAAGAGCAGCCTGGTCAACATGGTGAAACCCAGTCTCTAATAAAAATATGAAATATTAGCCAGGTGTGGTGGCAGGCTCCTGTAATCCCAGCTACTTGGGAGGCTGAGGTAGAGAACTGCTGGAGCCTGGGAGGTGGAGGTTGCAGGGAGCCAAGATTGCGCCATTTCACTCCAGCCTGGGCAACAAGAGTTAAACTTGGTCTCCAAAAAAGAAAAAAAAAATAGCTAAGTGTAGTGGTGTATGCCTGTACTCGTAGCTACTCAGGAGGCTGAGGAGGGAGGATCTCTTGAGTCCAGGAGTTCCAAGTTATAGTGAGCTGTATGATTGCATCACTGCTCTGCAGCCTGGGTTGCAGAGCAAGACCCTATCTCTGGAAAATATTTTAAAAAATACATGTCCATTATTTCTCATCAGAAAGAATTATTATTTTCTTAAAGAGGGAGAAGTGTAAAGTAACATTAAGAATCTTGACAGATAAACTTTTGCTTCTATGTGGGTATTCCCTTGTTCTTTCTCCTGAACTGTCTGTAGGAGTTAGATCTTAAAATAATGTCAGGAGAGAGTAATCAAGATCCAGCCCACTAACCACCAAAGTCCTTGCTTAGAACTGGTGCTCCCTCCTCTAAGGATTGTTCAGCTCAAACAGCTGAAGATAAGAACTATTCTCCCACCAACTCAGATAACTTTTAAACCTACCCAACCAAAGGCTGATTTTCAAGCTCTTTCTTTGAGATTTTCAGTACCTGCTCTTTTCTCTGATGTCCCTAGATAGAAGATAGCTTTGACTGTCTCATAAAGGCTGCCTAAGAGACTATTTACTTACTTTTTTTTTTTTTTTTTGAGGTGGAGTCTCTCTCTTGCCCAGGCTGGAGTGCAGTGGTGAGATCTCAGCTCACTGCAAGCTCCGCCTCCTGGGTTCACGCCATTCTCCAGCCTCAGCCTCCTGAGTAGCTGGGACTACAGGTGCCCGCCACCACGCCCAGCTAATTGTTTTGTACTTTTAGTAGAGACAGGGTTTCACCGTGTTAGCCAGGATGGTCACCATCTCCTGACCTTGTGATCCGCCCACCTCGACCTCCCAAAATGCTGGGATTACAGGCATGAGCCACTGCGCCCGGCCTATTTACTTACTTATTATTACTATTTACAAAATGTGCTCTCATGTTTGAAAAACTCATATTTGAATATATGTGAGGTAAAAACATTTAAATGCTGGCTGCTAAATTCACATCTCAAAAACCTACGGAAATTTCTGGAAGGAAACTGTCCTTTAGTTAGCATGATGGTTTATGTAACCCAGAAATATTGCAGCTTCTCAGGGACAGACATGTCTGTTCCTTTCTGCATGTGCAAATATAAGAGAGTTTCCATTTACTGTGATCACAACAAAATTAGAGGTAATAGCAAATAATCACATTCTGTTGAAACTACATGTTATATTATCTGTATTTCACATTCTGTTGAAACTACATGTTATATTATCTGTATTCCCTCCAGGTTTTAAGATCAATGAGGTCAGAAATCTTGTGTATTTTGCTGATTAATCTCTTACTTCAAGTACAATGCCTGGCACATAGTAGGCACTTAATACGTATGTAGTAAATCCATACAAAACAAATGAAAGAATGAATCTAGATCACTTTTAGTTATAATATTTTATTGTATTCTTTATGGTTTTATTAGATGAACCTATAGTTCCTTGGTTCAGTAATTTTAAGGAAACAAATTTCAAATGCATACCAGCGTTGTTTAATATACACTTCTGCAGTGATGGAATACCTGCTTTGTTCAATATTGTAGCCACTAGCCACATGAGACTATTAATAGACTATTAAGTGTGATTAGTGTGACTGAGAATCTGAATTTTAAGTTTAATTTGTTTTTAATTTGACTTAATTTAAATTTACATAGTTACATGTGGCTAAAGGCTAAAGATCTATGCATAGCGCATAGACCACTCCTTTAGGGAATCTTGTTTAACTGTTGATTAGGTCAGTATTTGGAAATGCTCATGGAAAGGGTCACATATTAAGAGATGGACATGTAGACTCCTCGTATTTTCTAGTGGTCTCACACACAAAAATCTTCTCAATCAAGAGTCCCTGAGAATTAAATTTGAGTTAACATAAAGAAATATATATCATATACTATGTAGTTAATAGAGAAAGAAAATATCCTGTATCAAGCTGCCCTGAAAACCTTTCATCTGCCAATCAAGACTGAACCCAACTTTACTACTCTCAGAATTTTTCCTTCTTTACATCCTCTGCAGCGCCGTAGAATTTTGTCAATGCCTTTAACGCCATATATGTCTTCACTATAGATTGTTTACAGAGCAACTAAAACTTCCTTAACTAATGGACACTATATCTTACAGTTACAGTGCAGAAGCTCGTGCTGGGACTAATTCAGTACTGTACACATTGTTGGTTGTTCATGAAGAGTTATTGAGTGAAGAATGAAATTTGGGGTCCAAAGATCTGAGTTCTAGTCCTATGTCTGCCATTTACTTAGTGACTTTGTGCCTGGAATTAAACACCTCTAAGTTACTGTTTTCTTATTCTTAAAATGGGAATATTAACATGTGTTTTCCAAGAGTAATACATGAGAGCCACATGGGAAAAGTCATGCATGTGTAAAGATTACCAAAAATAAATCTAATTATTGTCAATATGGAGTTTTAGAGCAATATCTTCAAGGAACTAATTTCAATTCCAGAAAGAAGTCATTCCAAAATTGTTAGAAGTTATGCCGCAAAGGCATTAATTAAATTTCCTCTTCCCTTATAAAATAGTGGCATCTTTAACAACGAGGTGTTGGCTGAGCCCAGACAGAAAACAGTAAATTCTCAATTTGATATGCATTCCTGACACGTGATACATATGCACTCACCAGATCTTTTATGGAGATAGCCTAAATGCTGAATGGTGGAAAAAACCAAACCAAAACAAAACATACAATTATTGATTTAGACAATAGAGACAGCTCACCAGTCTGCATTAGGACAACTGACTACTTCTTCAGTATGGCAAGCAGCTCCCAGAAACAACGGTTGTTTCTGGACCTCTTATTGTTTACTAAGTGATGTGCTAGATGTTCGGGAATGAGGCGTGAGACTAAGGAGCTAAGTTAGATTCACTTGGGAGGAAAGATAAAAGGGTTCAATATAGATAAGTTGGTAAAGAAAGACATACTGAGAAACATCATAATAACCTACTAATATTTGGCAACCTGGATATTATGCCTGATGTAAACAACAGCAACAAAAACTAGATATTACAAAAATTGGCCACTTCGCAGCTTACCTAATGATTGTCTACATGTGACTAAGACATGACCTGCACAAGGAGAATGCTTATCACAATAGTGCTTTTGCTTTGCAAAAAATAACTGTTTTATAAGTAAGATTTACCAGATATTAATCGATCACCCTACTGTATAACAGGCATAAAATGGGCATTTTTACCTATATTACGTTGTCTCATATTTTTATAATAGCTCAAAGATGTAGATTTGTGTGTGAGTCAGGATTCTGGCAGAAAAGAGATGGCACACTCAAATGGAAATTAGAAATTAAAGATAACTTAATGAAGGGACTATTTAAAAGTCAGAACTAAAGGAAACCTATAAGCAATAAGAAAGCACCCAGGCACTAGCCAATGTGCAGCTATCACCTCTGGTCTTAAAGAGGCTGAGAGTTTGGTGACCAGAATTGAGAGAGAACCGTAATAGCAGGGAGGGCACAGATGAGGAGAGCTGCAGGCCCAGGTAAGAAGAATATGGCCCCTGCGTGGCCTGGCAGAGAGGCTGGGGCTAGGGGTGGAGTGGGATGGTGGCATAGAGTATAAATACTTTAGTCTTTCTCTCATTCCAGCTTTGGAACCCTAGCCAGTTGCTCCTATGAACTCAGACTGGCACTTTGCAGGCCCAGTTGTTACAGCACCAAAACTGGCATCCTATGACACACAGTGTGGAGATGGAACATAGGAAAGGACCTGGAAGACAAATGGAAATGATCCAGCCAGTTTTGTTGCCTTTATTTTACAAACAGGGAAATTGAGGCCCAGAATAAATAAATAATTTGCTTAAAGGCATGCAACAAAGAAATCATATGAAAGTATTCTAATTCCAAAAATGTGTCTTTTAATTTCTCCATTCCTCGTTCACTTGTTAAAAATAAATCAAAAATTGAGCTGTGCTCCTGGACTTCATTCCCTGAGCACAAAGGTTTTTATTCAGTTCCTTTATTGAAAACTATGTCCTAACACTGGCCGGTCATTTCCCAGAACCTTGCATTCATCACAATTGGACATGGTAAAAGTGAGTGTGTGTGTTTCTGTTGACTTTGCGAAAGATCTCAATACTGAGAGAGGTTATTCTCCTTAAAGAATGTTAATTGTTGTTTAAAACAATTGAAGATTGAAGATTGGTGTGTTGGGATAGCATAGAGAAGTGAATGGGGGAAATGAGATGGGCATTCTAAATGAAAACTAGGAAAAAGGAGCTTATGGAGAGAATCTTGGGTTAAGAGTGAGTTGATGATCCGTTTTGTTAGGAATTTGGCCTTTAAGAATATTGATAGGGCCGGCTGCCGTGGCTCACACCTGTAATCCCAGCACTTTGGGAGGCCGAGGCGGGCGGATCACCTGAGGTCAGGAGTTCAAGATCAGCCTGGCCAACATGGCGAGGCCCTGTCTCTACTAAAAATACAAAGATTAGCCAGGCGTGGTGGCGGGTGTCTATAGTCCCAGCTACTCAGGAGGCTGAGGCAGGAGAATCACTTGAACCCAGGAGGTGGAGCTTGCAGTGAGCCGAGATTGCATCACTTCACTTCAGCCTGGTGACAGAAGGAGACTCCATCTCAAAATAAATAAATAAATAAATACATACATACATACATACATACATACATACATAAATAAATACATAACTAATAAAAATACTGATAGTTCTAGCAAAGCTTTACTGAGGGCATATGATACGGTAAGTTGTTTTGCTAAAGCTAAGTCTTCATGTACAGGATCTCTGTGTTCCCTATAGGTAACTACTTAACCTTTTCAAGGTGAAAGAAGTTGAAAGTCATATCAACACTATGTGGTAAAACATGATTTCAACCCTAGTAATCTGTTTACCTCATAGCCAGTCCCTTTTACCTTTTAAAACTTGTTAAAACAAAGCACAAAGGCTTCAACATCTTATTCATTTGTTAAATGCCAGTGAAACATAACTTTGACTGCTTCTTGCAACAATAACTTAGCCATATATTATCTGCATTTAAGGTGACTGCAAACACTGGATAAAATGCAGTTCATCTATTAGCAAATCATGAGTAACCATTGCCAACATAGTGCTGTATATCTTATAATGATATGGTTGTTTCCAGCTAGATGGAAATGGGGAATAGACAGTGAGGGTTTCATATATACAAGAGGAAAAATCCTGGATAAGTTGTAAAGTGTATCTTTATTCTTGTTTTTTTTAAATGCAAATTGAATTCCACTCACCAGTTGGAAATAACTGTGTTGGGGCTATATTATGGGTTTATTGTAAGCAGGGCATATGATATTTTTCATATTTGGCTTTATAATATTTTAGCTGAATCACCTTTTACCGTGTTTCTCCTTGGATGGGAGGTAACTTTTTTTAATATTCCTCATGATTTCTGCCCTATACTTAGCCATTGGTAACTTTTTAAATTTTTATTTTACTGTAAAACTCAGCACTGATAAATCACTGGCCCTTACATATAGAGTGGATTTAAAATTTATACACTGTGACTGAGGTGGGTAGAAATATAACTTTATTTCTTCATAACTGAATACTGCTTGCTCACCAGCACCCATTTCTGCTTAAGGAAGGAATACTTATATTCCACTTGAATTTATCTCACTAACTTCCAGTTAAAATCCATTGCCTTTTGGATAAATCCAACTTTTTAGAACAGACACTTAAACTTTCAGCGGTTTTTTTCCTCTGCTCTTTCTTCTTTGTTTGGGTTCAGGGAGACTATGAGTTTCATGGCTACATGCAGCTTGATGAGGTGGGGAAGTGGCATCAAGTCAATGTGTACCCTTTGGTTGTTGCAGGCTCCTACTAAAGAATGTTGTCCCTTGGCCTTGCATATTGACTCTGTCTGATGCAACTGTAGATGAGACAGATTGCTTTCTGTTTCCTTGTCTGTATTATGCATTGGCATCAGCCCTCTGATAGACTAAGTCCCCATCATAATGCCTGCGGATGCTATATTTTTTCCCAAGACTGGCTGTGACTGCCACTTAATTCCTAGCTTGGGCCATTTACCCTAACTCTTTCTCCTCCACGGTCACTTCACCTCTTGCCTTAATGACCAGCCAGTGCTCTTAGGTAACATCTGTGTCCTACACTAGGCCAGGGGGAATTTTTACATCTTGTTAGCAGCATAGAGCTGTGCCGCGTTGGTGAGAGACACTCTGAAAGACTGCCTTCTCCCATGTTCCAGAAGATCAGGCAGTAAGTTTCTCTTGCCGACAGATCATCAAACCTGTCTATGAGACTTCTATTACTTTCCCAAGCGAAGGTTTTCACTGCAAAGAGTGAAGGGGCTGGCTGTGTCAGGGACCATACTTACATCTAACCATGTTGCTTCTCTCGTTCTTAGGGGTCCTCCCACCAAGTCAAATGCTACTCTTTCTTTTGGTCTGGCAAACTATATCCTTATCATTCCCCACTGAATGCATAGTGTCCTCTCTGATATTAACAACTACTGATATAAGGAGCCTTTTTGAAAAAAATTCTAAACAAAAGCCACTTCTATTTCTTGTATCTAATTATTGCCAATCAAAATGTCCTGGGCTCTAAATCTGTTGTATGATCTGTGGCCTTGAATAAAAACCATTTTTTGAAAGTCATAGGTGAATAATTTTTATTCTATGGTTTATATCTGTCATTCCCCCTTTTTTGAAATTATATACCTCACCTTCATAGCCTATTCGTAGTGAGAACAAAGTGCTTAAGGAAAACTATTATGAAGCAGAAATGTGATTTCAGTAATATTTAGAAATGTTTTTCAACTGCAGTAATAAATTGGAGTTTCTTAATGTCAGTTTGGAAGAAAACAGGAAGATTTCGCAGTGATTTAAGATTCTCTATTTGATTGAAGGATGTTTCTTAGAATATCAAAGATGATATATTATACATTCATATGATAAATAATTACCATATGACACTGTTTGAGTGCTGGGGGTGTAGGAGAGAATTAAAAAAACAAAAATGTTTGCCCTCATAGATCTTATATTCTTAATTAAAAAAAGAGAAAATATATACATTAGTGAAATATGAAGGGCATTATATGATCATCACTGTTATGGAGAAAATAAAGTAAGGGAGACTGTTAGAAAGTCTGGGAGAAGTGGGGTTTTTGAAGTTTTAAATAGAGTGATAAGAATTGGAAAATCTCGAGGTGGCATGGGAATGAGCTATGTGTGCTTCTGAGGGATAGCGGTCCAGGCATAGGAATGGTGAATAAAAAGTTCCTGAGGCTGGAATGACCCTGCTGTGTTCAAGAAAGAGCAAGAAGATAAAGTTACAAGAGCTGGAGCAGAGTGAAGGAGGCAGAGAACAGAAAGGGATGAGGCCAGAGAGATCATGGTGGAAGAGGAGTGATAGGCAGATTGTGTAAGGCTTTTCCATCCATCATGGGGAATGTGGCTTTTATTCTGAGGGAGATTTCAAACAGGGAGTGATATGAAAGACCTGCTTTTTTTTTTTTTTTTTTTTTTTTGAGACTGAGTCTCGCTCTGTCACCGGGCTGGAGTGCAGTGATGTGATCTCGGCTCACTGCAACCTCCTCCTCCCGGATTCAAGCAATTCTCCTGTCTCAGCCTCCCAAGTAGCTGGGACTACGGGCACACACCACCATACCCAACTAATTTTTGTATTTTTAGTAAAGACAGGATTTCACTGTGTTGGCCAGGATGGTTTCTATTTCTTGACCTCGTGATCTGCCCGCCTCGGCCTCCCAAAGTGCTGGGATTACAGGCGTGAGCCACCGCGCCTGGCCAAAAGACTTGCTTTGTAAGTGAATTGCTCTAGTTGAGAATAGATTGCAGGGGAGAGGGTATAATGAAGAGATGTCATTCAGGACGCTATTTCAGACATTGAAGCAAGTGATGGAGATGTTTCAGACCAGGGATGCAGCACTGTCGGTCGATCGAAGTGTGTATGTGCTGGGCATGTATCTGGAAATCAGTCATACATTTTGGGAACCAGTACTGCATCATGGTTAAAAAAAATCATGGCTCTGCAGTCAGATGGCTTGAGTTCAAATTGTAGTTCGAGTGCTTACTAGCAATGGAATCTTGAAAAATTCCACTAAAGCATAAGCCGCATGAAGCTTTTGTAAGGATTAAATGAGAAATGACTGAAAAGTACCCAAGAAAGCTCCCTAGCTCATAAAACTTCAATCATTACCTGGCATTATTATTGCCATGGTTTCTTTGTTTCTTTTCTTATTGAACTTGAGAAAAGTTGGAATCATGAAGCAGTAAGGTTTTTTTTTTTTACGGTCTTCTTTTAGCCCGTGAACTTGGGAATATTTTCCAAAAAGCTGAAAGTGCTTTCAGGATTTGTCTGGCATAGGTACTTAGAAGTAAAATATAAAGCCTTCTGTTTCTCAAGTCCTGCACTTGGTTTTCCAGTGAAAAGCCACAAAAAGATATACTTGGCATCTTATGGTTATTGAGAAAAGGGTGTAAAAATAAAGTTGTGATAGCTCTCTCACAGCAGGTTGCTTAGTTCTTAAGCCTGTTCTTTGCTAATCTGTAGTACGTGTTTGATTCCTGAATGGGAGCTCAGTAAGAAGAATGAAGGAGCCCAGCATCTGACTGGCAGGCATATTGGACTGCAGCCTTGTCATGTGCAAGGCAGGGAGAATGATAACATTGAGAGTAGAGCAGCACTAGCTGTCATGCATTCAGCACTTAAGTGTGTGCCAAGCCCTATGCTTGCATTGCCTCTCACCATGCAATATGGATGATATTATCCCTCAGTACTACTCACCTTCCATAACCATAAACGATGATCTCCTGAAGAATTCTTGTCTCTCATCCTGGTTTTCACTGCAGAAAGAGCTCATGTCAGTCTTGGGCAACATCAGCTCTTGAAGCGTTCTTGGCATCTTAGAATCACACAGAGGGTGTATCTTGCAGTTTGAGAGTCTCTCTCTTTCCTAAGCTCCAATTTTGCAGTTGCCTTTAGTATGGCTTCCAATCCTCCTGCTTAGAAACATTTCTGAACTTCAGATGTATGGATGTACCTGCTTTACCAAACATTTTCATAGTTGGCTTAAGTAAGAGATCTTTTTATCTTCCTTCATAAATCAACTTTCAATGTTCTTAAATCACCTTTGCAGCTCTTCTCGGAAATCTCTTAGATTTACTGGCCTCTTTTGGTCCTGTAGCTACTCTGCTAGGTACTGATGTGCAGTGTCGTGTACTCGGATGGCATTATGTAGGAGCTCATTCATACATAAAGACAGGAAAGACAGGATAATCAGAAAGTGAGTGATGGGTCATGAAACTGTGTGACAGCTACTTGGCCATTGCGGAATATTAAGATGTTTGCATTTTACCATCTGGAAGAATGAAATGAGTTGAAGAAAATAAAATATAGCCAAATGGATCATTTAGGCTTTGAAGGACCAAAGTCCAGCTGTTAGAGGCACATGGGGGTCTCCAGCAGTTACTCTATCTTGAAGGGACTCTCAGGTAAGCAATATTTCAGAAGATGATTGAATCTCAGTGACTTATTCTCCTCCACTTGGATCCTTAATGTAGCAGCAAATGAACTCGGTCTCTGGAATTTGAAGTTCATGCCCATGCACAAAATGCTAAAGGTGACTTTAAAACAGACACTCCTCTCATCTTCCCAAGTTTATGGGACTGTCAGGAGGCCAGAGGCACAAGTTTAGAAACATCAGAAGAGTTATCCTCTAGGAAATGGAAATTAATGTCCCATCTTAATCTCAGCCATCCTCCTCCTGTTTATATGACCACATAAAATGATGAAACAATGGATTGTTATCATCAGAAGCCTGACTCATAGAAAAGAGAGAGAGAACAGTAGCATTTGCTTTGAATCCTAAGGCGTCAGTCATCACCGATGCTGGGGAACCCATAAGCAGGTGGTGAGGATTATGGGATTTATCAGGGAAGGCTCAAAGGTGAGTACACCAGCTCTGTTGCATAGGCAGGAAGGGATTAGTAGAAGAGTCATGTCAGCAGCAGCTGTGTGATGAGATTTGTGACAAAATATGGTAAAGGATGCTGCATTAACTACTTTTGTTGGTATTTTCCCATGATGAACCATAACAGCAGGCTTGGGTCTCCCTTGCTTTCGCTTTCTCCTCCAGACACCTCATGGAGATAGAGCTTTTCTTTCCCATGTGTTTACTCTCTTCTAGGTCACTGGCTATCTTTTCTTTCATTTCACTCACCAATTGTGTGTGTACGTATGTGTGCGCATGTGTGTGTGTGTGTGTATATACTTTAGAATAGATACCTGGCCGTATTGTTTTGGACAATCAATTCTAGATCCAGTGTTGTTTCTGACAGTGTCTCTTTCCATATCACTTCCACTGGGAATAACCTGGGTTCTACATCCCAGCTCAGAATCTTACTGGCTAACCCTTCCAGAACTCTGTTTATCAAAATAAGAGCTTTGGTTCAAATTACATGTGTAGTCAGTGAGGCTGTTGTTTCTAATTTTACCACCTCTTTCATGCCCAGAATCTCCCAACCCCAGCTAAGCATCTAGGCTTGGTGTCGGAGGGTTCTGCACGGTTGAAAAATAATAGCTGACATCTATCTGTAGCTTTAAATTTTACATAGTAATTACCTTCTGTCATTTAATATCTCCAAAAATATTGGAAGACAGAAGTGGTTTTTATTGTTATCAGTATAATTGTCATCATTAGTACTATCATTATTTTACTCATGAGACAGGTAATGTTCGTGAAGCAGTGACCCAACCCAAATTATCAGTCCAAACTCCTCTGTGCTCTCTTCCTACAGGGACAATGCTAAAAATGATTAGTCACATAAGGGAAACATTTGATTTCTCCACAATTTACATGGTAACTGGAGGCTGCCATGTCCCATTCCATTTTCCTTTCTCCTTTACTTCCTCTCTCATGGTGTCCAATTAAGCCCATGCTTCTCCAGGGTTCTCTTTAGGGACATATAAACTAGGACAGGCCACTGTTGGGGAAAGTGCTCACAGTGTTCCTGCCCCCTGTACAAGGAATCCTGAATGAGTGGGAAGAGATTAAGCAGGCTTATTCAGGGGCCAGGCACGGTGGCTCACGCCTGTAATCCCAGCACTTTGGGAGGCCAAGACGGGCGGATCACGAGGGCAGGAGATCGAGACCATCCTGGCTAACATGGTGAAACCCCGTCTCTACTAAAAATACAACAACAACAACAAAAAATTAGCCGGGTGTGGTGGCAGGCACCTGTAGTCCCAGCTACTCTGGAGGCTGAGGCAGGAGAATGGCACGAACCCGGGAAGCAGAGCTTGCCGTGAGCCGAGATCACGCCACTGCACTCCGGCCTGGGCGACTGAGCGAGACTCTGTCTCAAAAAAAAAAAAAAAAAAAAAAAAGGCTTATTCATCCCAGAGAGAGACCTGAGCCCCTCTGCGTGGAAGCCATCAGGCTCTCCACCTTCTTTCATTCTATAATGCCTCTGTGTCATTGTTGGGTGAGTTGGAAAGTGAAATAAACACAGGCTTAAGGGATTTTGTGGGTCGATGGATCATTCTTCCTAGTGCCCTCTTCACAATTAAGTCTGAAAAGAGCTGCAGCAATCCGAGAGCCCTTTTAAAAATTGTAACGGTGGATGGAATAAGTATTGTTAGACATGGGTGGGTTCATTTTGAGACTGTAAGAACTTACAGTAACTTGAATCTAGTTTTGTGCCATTTTTCTTGTGTTCAGTGCTTTACGTGGTTAAAGATGGGGTTTGGAAAAATATAGATGTGACAAATATCATTGTATTCGTTTTACACCTGGAATGACTTGTTTGCCTTTGCCTGACAGCATCAGACTTAAATCCTTTTGTCTTTTTGTTGGATTATTTTACCTCTTTTTCATTTGTTTATTCCTTCATTAATTTATTTATATAAGAACTAGTTTGAGTCCCCTGTTCAAGGTTTGGCTCTGTGCTAAGTGATGAGGATACAGCAGTGAGAAGGAAAGATATTTTCTGACTCCCCAGAAATAGTATCTATTAGATGATATTAAAGCACATGGAAAATATGTTTTAATTTCTGCAAATTTTTAAAGACAAGATAGATTTTCATGCGTCTAGGATGACTTAAATTAGTCTTTTCTGAAGGTCAGAGAGATAGGCTATGTACACTACTCATATGTGTTGGATGGGAATCACATAATAACTAGAATATCTATGCCACTTTTTGTTTACCCCAATAAACATTTTTTAGTTCATGTCAAGTAGTATCAGCTTTACTATTAATATTTGTTAATTTTATGAAAACATTGGCTTTAACTTTTAGTTTACCTTAACAAAGATGCCAGCAAAACAAAATTAAAAAGTAAAATTCTAAAAAAAAAAAGGTTTGTCATATACTTAAATGAAAAATAAGGGAATTTGGCTTTGGGCGATTATGATCATTGATATTTTAGAAGTTAGCAGTTGATCAATCCAGCCTATTTTCCATATGTCTTTTGTATATCACAAGATTCTAAGTCAGATGGTAACGGCAATTTGAATTAGATTAATGTATCTATTAATATTAGTAATAGAATTAATAATAGAAACAAATAATAGTAATAACAAATAATAACTTGCTTATATTAGCTTAAATAGAGGAGGCACTGATTGGAAAGTACACAGATCCTTAAAATTCTAGGAAAAGCTGAACAGGAAGTTTCTGGGAAATGGAGGAACCATGACAAATTCAGGGGCTACAATAGAAGTTGTTCATGAAATTTTATTCTAAGGCCCTACCATTTATGTAACTCAAACTCTGCATCTAAATTACAGATGAGTAGGAGACACATGCTAACTATCCCAGTTTGGTTCAATTGTTCATATCTCTTCCAGTGATCTGTGCCCAGACAGTAAAGACAAGAAGCCACTGATCATCCAGCAGTAGCTATCAGAGCTGACTGAGAAAAGGTGGGTAAAATAATTGAACAATATGCCTACTTGGTTACATCGTTGGCCTGCCGTATCCATTTGCATTATTTCCCCTGTGAACGGGAGATACTCTGGAATACGAAAACCAGTCACAGACATCAGACAGACAGAGTGCCTGCCATGCCCCACCCAATCAGGGAAATCCCACAGTCCCACCCAGGGGCTGCCTTCAGATGCAGTGCATTGAGTAACGGCCTCTTGTCAGTCATTGCGTTTCCCAGGTGAGGTGCTTGCCTCCCTAATGTTTATCTTAATTTTGTCTCACAATTCTGAGATCTATGGATAAAATGGTGAATTTAACTACTTCCAGTATAACCGTGCAGAGTATTCAGGGGAAAGGGTGGGAACAACAACAACAAAATCAAGCCTTTAAAAAAAATAAATTCAGGCCGGGCGCGGTGGCTCACCCCTGTAATCCCAGCACTTTGGGAGGCCGAGATGGGCGGATCATGAGGTCAGGAGACGGAGACCATCCTGGCTAACATGGTGAAACCCTGTCTCTAGTAAAAATACAAAAAATTAGCCAGGCGTGGTGGTGGGTGCCTGTAGTCCCAGCTACTTAGGAGGCTGAGGCAGAAGAATGGCGTGAACCCAGCAGGCGGAGCTTGCTGTGAGCCGAGACCACGCCACTGCACTCCAGCCTGGGTGACAGAGCGAGACTCCGTCTCAAAATAAATAAATAAATAAATAAATAAATAAATAAATAAATAAATAAATAAAAATAAATTCAGCTGGTTAGGCAAATTACCCAACCCACAGCAATTGAGAAACTCTAGCAACCAAAAGGGAAACAGGCAGGAGCTATGGGAAGGTTTCTGCAGACAGTTAGGAGGCCTAAGCCGATATTTATTTTCCCTCCTCGGCTATTAATTCCATCTTTGCCACATCTTCATGATACATGTTACCTTTGTTCTTCAAACGCTTGACTTCTCATGGCCCTGCCTATATAAGGTTCTAGAAACTTTCCAGTTAATCTTGTGCTACTTGTCACCTTCATTATCTTCACTATTGCTGTATATTGAGCATTGACCAGGTGGTAGGAAATTGACTTGGTATATTACGTACATTCTTATTCAGTCTTTACAATGACTCAAGATGTGGTATTATTTAGAGAGGAGTTAGTGACTATTCCGTTAGGTTAAAACTGCCTAATATTACTGCTGGGAAGTAATAGAACCAATCAACACAGATGTATCAGGAACTTTCCATTATATTACATTGTCTTTTATTTATTAAATGAAAACATGTTTCTCCAGGAACACTAGACATATGGATCAAGGATAAAGCTACTTGATAAGACTGGACTGGCTAGAGCCACTATGCAATACCATGTTTTCCAGTAAAAAAAAAAAAAGAAGGATTGTTTTACCCCCCTGATAAGGCTCCATGTTTGAGGGGACAGCCAAGCCAAATGGTGGCAGGTGAAATGTAGTGAGTGCCTTCTCTTTTATAGGGGACAATTATTTTGTCTCACCAAAGACAACCCCAAGACTGACTTAAAGTAAAAGAGATGAAGCCACATAAGAATAAAAATAAAATCTAAAATTGAAACCCTCAGTCTGATGTTCTTTCTATGTCTGGTAATTTTTTTTTTTTTTTTTTGAGACGAAGTCTCACCCTGTTACCCAGGCTGGAGTGCAGTGGCATGATCTTGGCTCACTGCAAGCTCCACCTCCCGGGTTCACACCGTTCTCCTGCCTCAGCCTCCAGAGTAGCTGGGACTACAGGTGCCTGCCACCAATCCCAGCTAATTTTTTATATTTTTACTAGAGATGGGGTTTCACCGTGTTAGCCAGGATGGTCTCGATCTCCTGACCTGGTGATCCGCCTGCCTTGGCCTCCCAAAGTGCTGGGATTACAGGCGTGAGCCACTGCGCCCCTGTATCTGGTAATATTTTCTAGGTGGAGTTAAATAATGTGACTAACAGAGTGCTGTATTCCCAAACCATGCTGGTAGATCACTTAATACAACTAATGACTATATGATGTATGTGTTTTTCCAATTGCTTTAAAAAAAGAGAACCACATAACCCAAGAGATAATTCAGATGTGCCTGAAGTCCACAGCTATAAATGGCAAAGTTAAGATACTGAAAATGTTGAATCTAGACCTACTTGACTCCTAATTCATGGTCTTTCCAATATGCCATATTATTTATAGTTTGACAAATTTATTATTTGAAGTATAAACAATATAGGATAATTTTAGGATATCTCAATATTTTAAGCCGTTGTGTAGTAACTTCTCTTAGTTATTAAAAACTGGTCTTTAAATGAGGTTAGGTATCTGCCCCCAACCTCCCAAAATAATCCACCTGTGTCATAAAATGCATCATCTGCTCACTTCCAAGCTTTGAGAAGTGGATTAATTTTGCATCTGTATATTCACATTTTTTGTAGTCTTGGCTGGGTTTTACTATAATATACAATAGATTAGGACTTCTGTTTGAATTGTGAAACTATTAAATGATTCCATGTCTCTGGAAAGCAATGAGCCCTCTAGGTATTGTGCTTAGACGAGATTACAGAGATGCTTCCCCAGTGCCCGAATTCTCTTCACTGTGAAAACAAGCTTTGAAAATCCTTGTTTTGACAGCATCTATGAAGTGCTTTAAACCTCAAGTCACTTCCAGGCTTTGGACTTCTTTATTCAACTGCATTCTTTTCAACAATATGGCTTGGAAATTTGTTTGGTAATGGGGAAAAGGCCTTGGTTTGTTTTATTGTCAAATTCCAATTGCTTTGTGAGTGACTGTAGAATGTAGAGCTAGTGTCTTTAATGCAATTGCCTCGGCATAATACAAAATGCTCATTGTCTACTCTTCTTGAGAAAAACATTGTATAGTTGTTGAAAAGGATTCTTCATATAATTCTACAGTGTTCAGCCAAGTAGGATCTTTAAAGATCCATCTTCAATGTGTCACATATATTTGGGTGTCAACAAACTTCTGTATTTTCTGAGCTGAAGTAAATGCTCTCAGGAACTTGTTTTACTTATCCAATTCTCTTCAAAACTGCCCTTGGCATTTTTTTATCCCATATGTCTTCAGAGTGACATCTATCTCCCTTATTGTAGCCTTTAATGAGGATGTTATTTGATAGTAAATAAATTATTTAAGTGTTTAATAAAATAAAGCATAGCATGATTGTCCATAAGAGGCAAGCTACAAAATGAGCTCTAATCATGTTCTTCTGTTTTGGAAGTAAATTTCACATGTATTTGCATAAAACTGACCATTTTCAGTCTTAATGGTAAGTCACCCCAATTTGAGGAGAGCCATGTTAAGTCAGTAGAGATATTATATGTTGATACTCTGGCCAATTTTTGTTCATTGTGTTTAAATGGTATTGCCGAAGGACAAATCAGCTTTTCTAAAAAGACAATATAGTTTTCAGAGTCCTCGAGATAGAGTGATTTAGAGAAACCTAGAGACAGAAGAAATATTTAGTGACATCTCTGTCTATCTGCGTCTATCTCTGTCTTTCTCTTTCTCTCCGTCTCTTTCTCTTCAATTGTGAATAGGCTAAGGTACTTGTGCTTCTAAGATTTTATGAATCTGGAACCCAAGATCTCTTCAATAAAACAAAAGCTTTGAGGGCTTCACACTGCTCTGAACGCTCATCAAGACCAGATACTGGTTTCAGAAGCTGTGCTTCTGAAGTTTTGCATGCCCTAGAGTTTATATCTGGTGGATCATCAATATTTTAATAAGCTTGTAGTCACAGTCTCATGAACGATTGGTTCTAGTGTTTTCCAGGAAATGGGATAGATTAGAGCCTCAAATAATTTTGGAAGCTGTAGTTTTTAAAAATAAACTCACAGTGACTTTTGAATACTTAGTATTTGTGGTTTTGTAGAATTTACTTAGTCTCATTATGGGTCAGGAGGTTAGTTAAGAAGTATATCAAGGAATGCATTACTGTACCTCTACCTTTCAGATGGAGAAGTCAAAGTGTGGATTTGATGAGCTTGCATTTGTAACTATTGTAGACTATTATTAACCATTCATAAATAAACAAAAATAAAATTACATTTTATTTTTTCATGTTCTGTTTTTTTAATGCCAGAAAATTCAGTATTCTCTCTTCTCTCTCCCCTCTTTTCCCTTCCCATACATATACATACACAAACACATCTGTGGTCTTTACACAGACTGTGGCTTAAACAGAGATTTGTCTTCTGAGACTAAGAAATAGTATAGTTCTTGTCCATTTAAAACCTTTTCCTGGCCAGGCGTGGTGGCTCATGCCGGTAATCCCAGCACTTTGGGAGGCCGAGGTGGGTGGATCACGAGGTCAGCAGATCGAGACCATCCTGGCTACGGTGAAACCCTGTCTCTACTAAAAATACAAAAAAAAAAAAAAAAAATTAGCCGGGTGTGGTGGTGGGTGCCTATAGTCCCAGCTACTGGGGAGGCTGAGGCAGGAGAACGGCGTGAACCCGGGAGGCGGCGCGTGCAGTGAGCCGAGATCTCACCACTGCACTCCACCCTGGGCAACAGAGTGAGACTCCGTCTCAAAAAAAAATACAAAAAAAGAACAACAAAAATAGCCCACCGTTTCCCCTACTATGGGCATTCACATCAGCTCTAGGTAATATTCTGTATAGTTTTAGATGAATACAGCTGAGAAAGTTGTGTTAGGTAGGAAATGGAAGGATATGTCAGAGTAATCCATACCTGAGTGAATATCCAACAGCATTCCATAGATTTCACCTTAACAGCAGGTTGAGAGGGCCATGCTAAAGCCTTGGTGTCATGTTCAGACCCTTCGTATAACTCCGTTCCAGTCAGAATCATAATAGATTGGCATGAGTCATCCCACTCCCCTCTAGGGCCTCCTTTTAGAGTGCTCGTATGCAGCCCTCATCCTCCTGCCCTCTTTCCTTTAAAGCTGTGAGTTCCCTTTGAAGAAGAAAAGCTTTCACTTAGAATAGCTCTGCTCACGTATAAGGCTAGGAGTGGGTTAAGAATCTTCTGAAAATGTGTCCCATTTCTTAGAATTGTGGAAGTAATTGGTCTGAAGAATTCCTTGGGTTCACAAACTACTAATGGCCACATTTTAGCCTTGTAAAGATAAGGAAAAAAGTATGACCGATGACAGTCTTATCTTCTAAGTGGTTGTGTCTTAGTCCTCAAGGGTTTTAACTGAAAAACATGTTTAGTAAAATGGGATTGGAATAATAATATGAGAAACAATGCAAACAGACAATCAAAATCATTTGAAAATCAAATGGAAAAAACTGAAAGAAAACATAACCAGAAGTCTAATTTGAAATATATGAGCTATAAGACTGACAGTCCACAATGATTTTACCTCTTAGGATGTTGCTTTAGATTTAAGTATTCTTCCTTTCAAATCTGCTTACCACAGTTCCTAGTTCTCCTCAGAGACAGAGGCAATGAGCCAGAAGAGAAAACCTCCAGCTTCATTTTGTTCCCTTTCCTTTGATAATAATAATAAACCCTTTCAAATACTGTATTCAAGCAGTTGACTTTCTTTTTTTTTTTTTTTTTTTTTTGAGTTGGAGTCTTGCTCTGTCGCCCAGGCTGAAGTGCAGTGGTGCGATCTAAGCTCACTGCAAGCTCCGCCTCCCAGGTTCACGCCATTCTCCTGCCTCAGCCTTCCCAGTAGCTGGGACTACAGGTGCCTGCCACCATGCCTGGCTAATTTTTTTTTTGTATTTTTAGTAGAGACAGGGTTTCCCCATGTTAGCCAGGATGGTCTCGATCTCCTGACCTCGTGATCTGCCAAGCAGCTGACTTTCACACGTTTCTTCTCACATCAAGAAATCCAGCTCTTGGACTTTGGACTTAAAGGACATTTGTAAAAACAAAACAAAATGAAACACCAGGCCAGGTGCGGTGGCTTACACCTGTAATCCCAGCACTTTGGGAGGCCAAGGTGAGCAAATCACCTGAGCTCAAGAGTTCGAGACTGGCCAACATGGTGAAACCCCATATCTACCAAAAATACAAAAATTAGCCAGCCGTAGTGGCACAAGCCTGTAATCCCAGCTACTTCGGAGGCTGAATGAGGCAGAATAATTGATTGAACCCAGGAGGTGGAGGTTGCAGTGAGCTGAGATCGCACCACTGCACTCCAGTTTGTGTGACAGAGCATGACTGTGTCTAAAAAAACAAAAAGGAAAAGAAAAAAAAAAAAGAAAGAAAGAAACACCACTTCTTCATGGTAGTAAACGAATAAAAGTCTTCACCTTTGAACAGCACTGTGTGTGAATTAAAATGATAATTAAGTAGTATAAACAACAATAACCAAAAAAAAAAAGGCAATGCAAAACAAAACAAAACCTAACCAAACAAAAATCTCCTCTTAAAGAGTAGGAAAAGTAAAGTTCCGAGCATTTGAGGCCATTTCATTTTCACCTCAGAGCCTCTGAGGGCAGACAAGGCCCTCTTCTGACAGGTGGGAAACCATGCCTTGAGGACAGAAAAATCTTTGCTCTGAGAGTTTCCAAAAGTGCAGGTGTGATTAAAAATCAAACAGACCCTGAAATTAAATTGAAGGAAAACTAGGCTATTCAAACAAATTGGACAATTAAGAAATGACACTATTGCTTCAAACATGCCAAATGGGAAACTGCCACTGTCTCTTTGGGGGAAGTCTCTTTTAGCAGTTTTATAGTGATTTTCTTTCTTCCCAGACATACAAACACAATATTCTTCATGTTATCTTTGCTGTGAGTCCAAAGACAAAGAGAGAATTTTTCTAGTACTTTCCCGTTAGTTCATGTGGCTCACAGCAATGGTTTCCTTTGTGAATTCTTCTCTGTGGTTTTCTGCTTCATGCTAATACCTCATGTCTGAGATAGCCACAGGAAGGGCCGATGATCTTTGAGTTGTTCTTGCATTTTCAGTTGATGCTATTCGTGCAGTTAATTCCTTATTCTGTTTCTCTTCTGATCATACATTTTTTCACTCTTTTTCTTTGTGTCTTTGTATATTTACTGTCTCAAAAATCTGCTGCATTTATAAATAGACTAAGTGATAGCCATAAGCAACAATACATGAACTATTAGTAGCCTTTCCTGAATAAGGAGAGAATTAATTGCTATAGAATGCAAAGAAAGAAAGCAGCATTCAAGGGTCAAGTGTCTCACCCACAGGAGGCAGTTTTGAGGGGTGGTTGAGAACAGTTCTCTAAATGGAAAGTCTTGTGGGTCTGTGTAACAATGGTTTAGTATAGTGATAGACGTGTTCACATCATATATAAAAAGCAGTCAAGTCAACTTTTCTCTATTTCAATGAATTAAAGAAAATTCCCTGTGAAAAAATTCATGGTGGATTCCTATTAGATAATTTTATTTGGGGTTAGCCTGTGATGTGGTGACCTGAGACGTATTTCAGGAAAAATTTCCAGATGTCTTCTTACTTTACCATTATCCAGTGAGTTGTAAAGTTTGATGAGATTGATTCTTCTAGTATAGATAGGGAAAGATTAAAGAGATAGTTCAGCAGAGTGTTTAGAGATACAGCTTTTAGGATTAGATCTGAAACTGAACTGTAGTTATGGTACTCACTAGCTTACGACCAAGTTGGTTGAGTTCTCTGAACTTCTAAAATGGGAATAGCAATGACATTTCTTTTTATGGTTGTGTGGCTAAATGTTATGATAAATGTAATATACTTAACACAGTAACTCTTAAGAAATATATTAGCTATAATCATGAAAGACAGAAAATGCAGAATAGAAAGAAAGGTCCTGGTGAGGACTGACACTCTGGGAACAAAAGGTGCCTTTTGAGTTTCCTATAAGATTTTATTGAGATCAGTTGACAACATGAGGTTAAAATTAATTTAAGAGATTGTGTGTTATTATTGTTTTAATAACTGGGTTTTAAGGATGAAAAAAGAGCAGAACTTGTTAAAAATTGCTTTTTGAAATATCATAGCAGTGGAGCAACTTTTAGCTCTTGTATGTAAAATGCATCTGACGGAAGTGCAATACTTTCTTAATGTGTTGGTTACAGAACTGCCGAAGGCCTTTCACATACAAAGCTCTTTATAAAATGATGCACTGTCTGATTACTCAGTGGAAAACCTTATCAATAAATATGTTGTTACTAGACCACATGCGACTCAGGGAAGAGTTTGTGGGTGGTTGTTCAAAGAGTAAAGTACAAGATTTTTTTAACCTAAGGAATAAAATTGTCTTTAAATTGAAAGCATTGTTAGTGTTCACAGTCCCTTCTGGCTAATGCTGGAATGACTTGGGGTCAAGGGAGATAATCTCATTTTACTAGTTGCCTATAGGTTGCAGACAGTATTTCTGGGAGAGATTTAACGCAGGGGAACATAACAGAAAACCTTGCTTGGCAGTGAGAAGACTACACACTGCAAAACAACATTATGGCTTAATGTCAGCCACTCAGACAAAGCACTGGGGGTTTTGTCATTCATTGGAAGACTTTGAGGAAGCTAATAAAATACATTAGAAGCAGGTTGTTCAAAATGGTCCTAAAAATGGAAAAGAACCCACATGTTTATTGCAGCAATTTTATTGCTGGGAAACATGGGCTTTATGACCAGAGTGTTTGTAATATATTCAGTTGGGTCTCTGAGGAATTTCAGACTGCTGAGAATTATTTGGATTGCATGAGCATAATTATGTTACAATTTGAAAGCTAAATCTCTGTTTTTAATCATACATTTTATTTTGTTAATCTTTTAGGTGGGAGCTGCTCATGAGGAAGGTTGTAAGCTAGCCAAAGGCGAGAGCTGGGGTCCATCCAAGATACCTTAATTATTGGCCAGTAAATCCTGGCTTCTGTGTTAGCTTGGAGTTCTCCTTTTGGTGGTATTTCTGTGGCGTGTGTACTGACATCCACAGAGCTGTCAGTTTTCTAGGGTTCTGGTCAGATCGATTGAGTTTTCTCACTCTGGGCCTTCCTGGTTTGCTTCCGAAGTATCTGTGGCCTCAAATTTTTATCACCCATTTCGGAACTGGGGCGCAAATTTCTTCTGAGGGTTAATTAGCTGACATCCCAGCCCTAGCAGCCTTTCTGTGTCCTGGCTCTTTGCCTTACACTGGCAAGATGTAGCAAAAAATTGTTAGCAGTGGTGGTTCCTAGAGCAAGTGGTAACCATTCACTTCTTTCCTATCTTCTTCAGGAGTCAGTACTGAGATCAGGGGAGGCACCAATACCAACCCTCCATTATTACAAACAATGTAGAATGTGGCCATTTTAAATATGTGTAGTTTGTAGTCACTTAACAATAATGACCTAATTCCAGAAAGGGTCTGTATTGGCACATCCATGGAACTCTTCCAAAGAATGGTAAAAATCCTATATTTAGTGAGAGGTATCATGTCTTTCAGAGTCTTCCTTTATGATCTCAATACCATGTTTTTTTGTTTTTTTTTTTTTGAGACGGAGTCTCGCTCTGTCACCCAGGCTGGAGCACAGTGGCGCGATCTCAGATCACTGCAAGCTCCGCCTCCCAGGTTCACATCATTCTCCGGACTCAGCGTCCCAAGTAGCTGGGACTACAGGCGCCCGCCACCATGCCTGGCTAATTTTTTTTGTATTTTTAGTAGAGACGTGGTTTCACCATGTTAGCCAGGACGGTCTCGATCTCCTGACCTCGTGATCTACCTGCCTCGGCCTCACAAAGTGCTGGGATTACAGGCCTGAGCCACCGTGCCCAGCCGATCTCAACACCATTTTTAAGCAGTTAACTCCTTGAGTACCTTTTGTGTAATTTGTGAAAAATACAATAAGATAAAATGTGACAGCTGACCTCAGAGGATCTCAAGCTAGTTGCAGAGAGTACTTTACACAAATACAACCACAGTGAAACAGTAAATGGCCTTAATATTTTAAGTGCTAAGTTAGGAAATATGGGATGTAGTTTTCTTGGAAGAGGAGAGGGGTGTTGGTAAGTCAAGTTCACTGATGGTCCTGAAAAATGATCAAGTGCAAAGCTTTAGGTAGTTCAAAATATGAAGAGTCCCTGGACATAGATGGGAGAAAAATGAAGAGAAGATCTGATACTGAGGGAGCGATAGAGAACACAACTGAATGGAAGAGGTGTGTCCAGAACAAAGGCATTCATTGTTTTTGGAATTGTTTTCATCACCAGAGAATACTTCAGCCTGAGATCTGGGCAAGAAGCTATGTAAAGGCGTTCACATGCAAAGTCCCAATCCTATAATTGAGTGTCCACAAACAGGCTCCTGTCCCTTGAGTGATAAATTAGCTTCTCATTTCTAATCTTATTTTGAATTGTCTGGAAGCTGAGCTAGAACTAGGCTAAACTGAATGAGTAATCTTTTTTATTTTATTTTATTTTTTTGTCCCAAACACTTCCACTACTCCAGCATGGAACCTCCTTTTACTGAGTATAAGTTATTTAACACCATGATCTTAGAACATTTTAAATTACTATAGTAAAATATTTTTATTGGTGAATTACTGAAAATAGACCCACTGTCCCAAAGTATTTTACACAGTATTTAATGTTGTACATCACGTTGGAAAGACACTTTGAAACTAATATTGAGTGTTCTTTAAAATTTTCTAGTTTCTCTTTACTCATCTAACACTTTATATTCATCATAAGTGATTAGCAAATTACAATTCCATTTAATAGATGAGGACCATGAATTTCCCAGACATTAAATGATGGTTTGGAATTGCAAAATCAGTGAAAAGGATTTTCCTGATTTTTTAAATTCTCACCCTAATTCTCTTTCTAAACATTTGCTTGACTTTCTTCCTAAATGCTCCCTTCTTTTCTAATTACCATATTCTCATCTAAATCTCTTCTTTTCCATTGCTATATGTAGTATATTTAGAGTAGGTTTTCTGGAGGCAGCAAAGCATAGTGGTTAATAGGGAAAACTCTGGAGTCAGAGAGATCCAGTGTTGAGACCTGCTTCTGTGTTTCATAGTGGAATGGCCTTGATCCAGGTACTCAGCTGTGCATTTCAGTTCTCTTAACTGTGAAATGGTTTTAAGAGATTCTTATGAGGATTAAATGAGATCTAGTATGTGAAATGCTTAATACAGTGCTTGCTATATAACAAATCTTAAATAAACATCACCAATTATTAACTGTCTGTATAAAATATGTACATTTTCCTGTTTCATCCTGCACTTGTTCTATGTAAACATCTAAAAAAAACCACAGAGAAATTGTGCCTTTAAATTTATGAATTTGAAAATAACTAGTGGTAGGTAAGTAGTAGCAGTTTTATAAGAATAGCAAGAGTTTATAGTATGTATTTCTTAAGCGTTTTTGAGACTGAGTTTAGAATGTATACAACAGGTAACCTTAAATATGTCATCTAATTGGACTGAAAATAGTTATTAAATGGTATTCAGTGTTGAGGATTTGATTACTTAAATAATTATTTTCAAAACTAGAAAAATGGCTAAACCATATACTGGACCTCAAAGACACCACAGGAGAAAAGCTAGTAACACATTAGAGGGGAAAAGTAAAACAGAAACATGTGAAACTTTAGGTCAATAGAAACAGTCTGAAAGTATGAAGGAAGATAAAAATGATTGGTTGTGAAAAAATAGAGCAGATCCCTCCGAGGTAGAGTCATTAGAAGTAACACATGCAAATAATCAAGCTGCTTTCATCTTGAAATAGCATAACAGGTAAAGTGTACATATCAGATGTGAGCACTGCAACAAAAGATTTTTCGCAAAGGAGTTAAATATATTGAATCAACACACTAACTGTTCTCATGATGAAAATGTTTTAGTCATTCCAATGTCCCAGACTCCTACAACATTGTAAAATGTGGCTTTGGGGCTATAGTAGAATAACAGCCACCATCAGAACCTCAGAAAAGTAAACTCTAGGGAACATCTAGGAGCGTCCACTTCACCATGATGTTCCCCTCAGTGGGAGCTAAAATAAAATATGTACCTTAATTTACCCACAAAGAGCTACGTGTTGTTCTCCCAAAAGCCCATCCCTGGGCTCATTAAATGTTGACTCACAACAGGAGAGTCAATTATGCTTATGAACCATGTGAATAAACAACTTGCTTTCATATATTAGTAATTACTAGGAAATGTTTGTTGGATGAATTAATTAAAATTTGTTTAAACATTGTGTGTTGTAGTTTGTTCAAATATTGTGTGTTACTGTTTTGTGCTCGCTGGTGTATTGTGCATGTAGTTTAGAAGAGATTACTGTGAGAAATACCAGTGCTGCAAAATATTAATAGGTGTTAACCAAAACGTTAAAAAAGCTTCCAAAGTCAAACACGTTTGGGCTGTGCTGGCTTATGCAATATTAAGTAGATTCCTTGAGTGTAGGACTATGGAGACTTTAATATGCTAATATGCTCTGTGAATCACCAAGAAGGCTATAGTGCTAAGTTTATTTCACTATAGCATAAGTATTTAGATACAATCTATCTCACAGTACTAATGTTCTAGCAAATACAGTGCCGAAAACCTAGCAACAGACTTTAGTATTCACAGTGTCACTAACTTGTGGGTAGCTGGCTCTCAGAAGCCCATGATCTGAGATAATTGGCAATTTTGTCAAAGTTATTATTTGAATTTCAAGCACTGTACAGAAAGTCACTTAATTAGTAGCTATTCCCTATATTCTTGATTTTTTTTTTTTTTGGTGTCACCCTTTTGAAATAATAAAGTTTTGTTTCTTTTCTCAAAAAGGACATCAGAAGAAAGTCAGATGATATGGCTGGTGACAATAATAAAATGAATGTGAAGCTCCCTAAGAAAATTGTTGCCTGAAAATGGAAAGTGTAGAGATATAAAAGAGCAGAAAATTGAATTCAGCTGTAGCTTTTCTTGATAGGAACACACCCACCATATAATTTGTATGGAAACAAGAAAGAATGATTGAAGAATAGGTTTCAGTAAGTTCCCCAGCTACTGCAAAAGTTGCTACCCATATATATATTTTAAAAATTTTATTGAAAGGTACAAATTTAGACAATTTCTCTGTGAATCTGTGCATAGGAAACGTGTAACTTTAGAAGCATATGAATGGAGAAATTCAGGAGCCCAAAGATATATCTCCATGTTTGTGAATTTGGGAATTCCTGACAGTCTTCATGATTTTTTCAGTGACAGTATCAACAATCCTGTTTCTATAGGATCATGTTTATCAAATACCCTCTGCCATCTTCTGTGCCTAGAACATTTATTCCAAAGAGTGTTGATGTCAACTTCACAGATGAGGAAAGTGAGATTCAGAAGGCACTTAAATTGCATCATAGAAGACCTTTGCTTTCCTTAGGCTTTGCTTTCAATCCCTTTCATCATAGAAAAGTTGGAAAGCAAAGCCAGACTAATTCCAAACTCTCTTCACTGCATCATGCTGTTTTCTAATAAGCAAATGACTTTTTAAATTAGGATTAATTATGGAGCCACCATTTCTGGCTTGTGCTCAAATTACCTCAAGTTCTTGATTTTAACATATAAAATTCAAATTCAGTATATTCTGATTAGTTATAAAACCAAACTGCTCAGTTTACAAAACTCCCAAAGAATATGTTGAAGTTTTTTTCCATGCAAATGTACTTATTGAAATGTCAAATCAGTGAGGCTGATTTATAGAGATGTAGATCATCCCACTTTTGGATAGATGTGCCTTGAAAATCTACTGTCTAACAAACAATAAACACATCAATAAAGGTGAGTTACTGTTATTGATGAAAACAGTCAAGAGAATATACTTTATTTAAAAAAGCATTTACAAAGAACTCTTAAAACTCAACAATAAGAACTTAACAGATATGCCACCAAAGAAGTTATACAGATGACGAATAAGGATATGAACAAAAATGCTGCACATCATATTTTATTAGGGAAATGCAAATTAAAACAACAATAAGATACCACTACACATCTATGAGAATGGACAAAATTGAGAACACTGAAAACACCAAAAGTTGACAAGGATGTGGAGACACAAGAACTCTTCTTCATTGCTATTAGGAATGGAAAATAGTACAACCACTTTGGAAAACAGTTTGGTGATTTCTCACAAACGAATCATACTCTTACCAAATGATCCAGCAATTGCACTCCTTGCAATTTATCCACAGGAGTTGAAAACTTATGTCCACACGAAAACTTGTACACCACTGTTTATAGCAGCTTTGTTTATAATTGCTAAAACGTAGAAGCAACAAAAATGCCTTCTGGTAGGTGAATGGACAAAGAAACTGTGGCACCATCCAGAAAATGGAGTATTATTCGGCCCTAATCAGAAATGAGCTATCCAGTCATGAGGAGACATGGAGGAAGCTTAAACACATATTACTAAATGAAAAAAGCCAATCTGAAAGGACTGCATAATGTGTGATTCCAAATATGTATGACATCCTGGAAAAGATCAAACTATGGAGACAGTAAAAAGACGAGTGGTTGCCCAGTGTTGGGGGAGTGCAGGAGATGAATAGGTGGAGCACAGATGATTCTTAGAGCAGAGAAACTACTTCGTATATTATAATGGTGGATACATGTCATTATAAATTTGTCCAAATGCATAGAATGGACAAGGCCAAGAATGAACCTCAATGTAAACTTTGTACTGTGGGTGATGATGATGTGTTGATGTGGGTTCATCAGTTGTAATGAATGTACCATTCTGGTGTGAGATTGATAACAGAGGAAGCTGTAAAAGTGTGGGAGCAGGGAATATATGGGAAATCTCTGTACCTTCCATTCAACCTAAAACTGCTCTAAAAAATAAATTCTATGTTACAAAAAAAATCCAAGCCCAGGTGAAATGTTATTTTCTCAAAGTAACCTTCTTTGCTTTCCCAACCATGTAGTACTGGTGTCCATAGTGCTACATGACATTTAGCATTTCTTTGTTGTTTTTATGGGAGGCAACATGACCTAGGTAAACACAGAGGACTGGGAGTCGGACTGGTACTTGGAATTAAATTCTGCCTCCAGCATTTATTAGCTATGTGACTTGGGTAAAATAGCTTAAATTCTCTGAGCCTCGCTTTATCTGTAAAATAGGGACTTAGACTTATCTGCCTTACAGATTGTTGTGAGCATTTAGTGATATAATACATATCAGACATTTTGAACAGTGACTGCCAGCATTAGTATTCAATATGTAGTAGTTGTTACTGAATTCACGTCTCTAAGTCTAACTGAGGGTAAACTCAAGTAGATGGTAGAATCCCCTCAATTATAGAGGGCAGAATCCTTGAGGGCAGTGGCCATACCTGAGTCACCTCTATTTGGCAAATTATAGGTGCTGGATAAATATTTTTATTGAAGAAATGCATTAAATGAATGCCTATGGAGGTTTTTCTCATAGAATTTTGCTGTATTTTTAAAATGTGTTTTTAAAGAATTGTAAGTCAGCTGAAGCGCTTCTTAGAAAATTAGTTGCATCTCTTTATGCTTTTATTCATGGTCTTTCCACCTTGGCTGATCTCATCTCTCCAAATCTTTTTCTATGTGTAAAGTAGTATCATTAGGAAAGAATTATGTAAGAATATCTGTGCTATATGCAATTGAAGCCATAGCTTATTGTAATTAAAAGTAATTGAGACCAGATAGTGAATGGGTTTTAATAGGAACACAGCAGACATCACCCAGACAGTGTCCTGGTGCTTTCCTAGCCCAGTGAACTCTAGTAACCCTGCAGCGTTAGGGCACAAGGGGCCTTTGTATCAGTGTCATTGAATATCGCTGAGTGCCCTACTAGGAAAGTGGCCTTTTAGAAGGAGATCTGGTGTCCTGAGCTGGCTGTGGATGGTAATATAGAGTAGTTAAGAGCACAGGGTTGGAGGTCAGATATGCATATAGGTTCTGGGCAATTATTCAAACATTCCCAATCTTGGTATCTCGGTGGTTCTTTTTTTTGTTTATTTATTTATTTTGTTCTGTTTAGAAATAAATATTACACTAGATCTCTAGAGTTAACGCAAATAATGCAAGTGTTCTCGATCTCTCTCTCCCTCTCGCCGTGTGTCTATATATGTGTGTATATATATGTATATGTATATATAAATATATGTAAGTATATGTAGATATATGTATACATACATGTATGTGTGTATATTCAGAGAGCAGGGAATTCATGTTATGAAGATTAAGTGAAATTACAGATTATATTAACTAAATCGTTACACTCTGGAGCATGGGGAGTGCTCAGTGCAGGTGGCAGTGTTATTAGCCGTTCCAAGGCATCTATTATGTAGATGAAAACTTTTTCAATTGCTGATTTCAGAATTTAACAAAATCTAGAGACTTTTCGTTGAGATAATTTGCGTGCCAGTTATTATTAGCTCCAAACCTACCCCTCTGCACTCTGCTTTGGGAAGCTGGAGAGGCCTCTGCAGCCTTCCTGCTTTGCCTGCAGGCTCCCTGTTAAGCTCTGCAAGCAGAGGGTGCTTCAGGAAGACTGCAGGGTTGAAGGAGGGGGTCAGGGCTGGTTCCTTATTTGCTCCCTGTCTCCTTCCTGGTACCCTGAGCTTCATCCCGGCAATGCATCTTCACTTGGGCAGCAGGAGTTCTTTCCTGCAGCTTCAGCTGTATCCAGTTTGCAGTTTTTCCAACACTCCAGGAACAAATTGCATGGTATTCCACCAGAGATGCCAGAGGAGCCACGCTGCATCGCATCTTCAGAGTTTTAACTCATTGGGTCTCTCCTCTGTATTTGAGTTTTCATATTGCCAACCTGTTTCCATTTTCCTCTTGGCCCTGGGGTAGCTGCTTTCTGTAGTTGCTTCCTCTGTAATATCTTCAAGTTCTCTTTTTACATCTTCAGTTATCTAGTTAACAATACTGTAATAGTTAACAATTCTTCCGTTTAAATTCTCTCTGTTTAAGTAAGTGATGTGGTTTCTGTCCGCTGACTGGACTGACTAGTGTGAGTGTTAGAACCTGTCTTTGTTACTAGTGCCAGTTGGCAAAATGCTAATTGAGGGGTGCTTTACTAAGTACAGTTCTTAGATCCAAGGAAGTAGATTAATCTAGAGGGATGATTTTCCCGGGATGTGGTGCGCCCAGTGACAATTCAACAAAGAAAAGATCACATTTTTCATCAGAACAACTGTAGGAGGACATCCTTATTCACACTGCAAGGGCTGCAGGGTGAAATGACTCACCATAATGCAGGCAGGTGTCCTTGAAGAGGTTCGTAGGTTGGCTTCAGGGGATTCACGTAAGCTCCCACAACTCTGTGTAAAAGTTGAGTACACAGACATTTTTCAAAAGAGAAGTTTTCTTTTTGTTAATTTTTCATTGGAGCCCTGGCCCATAGAAACTTCAACCCTGTTACGGCAGTAAAGGAAATATAGATGGATAAAAAAAGAAGAAGAGGCTTGAGAATTATTTGGAGAGTGAACATAAATAAAAACAACCACTTAAAAAAATACCAGCATTTTTTCTGCTGTAAAGGCTGGTGCTGCGGAGGACAACTAGTTTTCTCTGCCAAGGTCCATGCTCCCTCTCTTGGCAACTTGACTCTGAGGCAGATGGGCTGTGACTCTGACTCCTGCCCGTCATTGTCCTGTGCCCAGCCTCAGACTGGATATAGACAAAGCAAATGTTTACATTTTGCATTTTTGCATTATTTAGTGTCAAGCACCTAGTAGATGCCACATGAAAGCCACCTGGTTACTGACTGAGGTCAGTAGAAAGCCTCATTTATGGGACTATTTTTTTTTTAAGATATCTTACCTTCTATTACAATAATTACAAATCTCTTTATATAGCATACCTATTCATAGGAAAATTATAATATATATGTATGTGTGTGTCTGTGTACATGAATTAGATTCTCCAAAAGAGTATTCAGTAACATAGTCATTCAGTAAGTGATAATGACAATTTTTGTTTTGAAATTTTTGCTTTTTGAAATTTTATTGTGAAAATTTTGCTACAGTTCAATCACAAACGAGGTATTATTTTTCTGTATTACTCATATTCTGTGAGAACCAGTAGAGTGGATTTAAAGAATAAAAGAAATGGATTGTATAAATGATGAAAGTAAATTATTTGTCTTTCTTGGAACTCTGATTCTGTAGCCACCAAATCATAGTAGGAGGCCTAGGGAAAGATACTTTAAATGGAGGATAAGTGCGTGACACTTAGCTTTTAAATTCTGCAATTTTGTTCTGTTATTTTTCATTAACTCTTTTTCTCTCAGAGTGCAGAAAGAGACCATTAAGTGGAAACGTAAAACTATGCAGCTACTGTGAAAAACGCTCTGATAGTCACTCAAAAAGTTAAGCATAGAGTTAACATATGATCCAATAATTTTACTCCTAGCTATGTACACCAAAGAACTGAAAACATATGTCCACACACACATACAAAAAACTGTTTACGAATGGTCATAGCAGCATTGTTCGTACTAGGAAAAATGTGGAAACAACCCAAGAACAAATAAACTGATAATGGGATATTACTCAGCCATAAAAATGAAGTATTGATACATACTACAGCATGAATAAACCTTGAACACATTATGCTAAGTGAAAGAAGTCAGGCACGAGAAGTCACATGTTATATGATTCTATTCACATGAAATGCTCTGAGTAGACACTTCCACAAAGAATATAGACAGAAAGTAGATTCGTGGTTTTCAGGGACTGGGGAGTTAGGACAGTGGGAAGTTACTACTATAGGGTTTCTTTTGGGGTGATGAAAATGTTTTCTGGTTAGATTGTGATGATGGTCACACAAATCTTTGAATATACTAAAAAGCACTTGATTGCATGCTTTTACATAGTAACATTTAGGATATGTGAATTATATCTTATTTTTTTAAAGAGGCAGCTGGTAAATATTCATTCTTTGCATTGAAGGTGATAATCATTGCATAAGACATTGTTTGGATTCTTTACTACTTCTTTCAAACAAAGACTAATTTATCTAATTCAAAGGTGCTTTTTAAAAATAGGCACATGGGCTGGGCGAGGTGGCTCACACCTGTAATCCCAGCACTTTTGGAGGCCGAGGCGGGTGGATCACCTGAGGTCAGGAGGTCGAGACCAGCCTGGCCAACATGGTGAAACCCCATCTCTACTAAAAATACAAAAATTAACCAGGTGTGGTGGTGGGTGCCTGTAATCCCAGCTACTCAGGAGGCTGAGGCAGGAGAATCTGCCTGGGAGGCGGAGGTTGCAGTGAGCCGACATGGCACCGCTGCACTCCAGCCTGGGCAACAAGAGTGAAACTCCTTCTACAAAAAAAAAAGAAGAAAGAAAGAAAGAAAATAGGCATGTGATTTCTAAAATGTAGTCTGCAATAGAATTTCAGAAATATGGAAATAATAGAGGTGAATTCAGCTCTAGAGGTGCTGATAGGGTAAGCATAGATATCACAGTTTTGTGATCACATCCCTCTTCTCTGGGTCATAGATTTCTCAATGCATATACTGGAGGACCACCTTAGCTGGAGAATGCTGCACTCCTCTGGAAGTGCTTATTCAATCAATAGTATACCCTTAATGTCAGAATAAATTCAAGGCACATTTTGGATTGAGAACTCAGTTTATAGTCAGAAAGATGGATGAAATAACCAGCTGCAACAACAAAATAACAAGTATATGTTTAGGCACCACTGGGAATCTATCAGTGATGTGCTGTCTCTCACCAGTTAGGTTTCATATATAATTGCTTATTGTACTTGGGCGATGCCACCCTCCACCCCAAGAAAAAAAAGATCATGGTGAGCTTTCTTTTTTTTTTTGAGACAGAGTCTTGCTCTGTTGCCTAGGCTGGAGTGCAGTGGTACGATCTCAGTTCACTGCAAGCTCTGCCTTGCAGGTTCACACCATTCTCCTGCCTCAGCCTCCCAAGTAGCTGGGACTACAGGCCCCCACCACCACGCCCAGCTAATTTTGTTTTTGTATTTTTAGTAGAGATGGGGTTTCACCGTGTTAGCCAGGATGGTCTTGAGATGGGGTTTCACCATGTTAGCCAGGATGGTCTTGATCTCCTGACCTCTTGATCTGCCTGCCTTGGCCTCCCAAATTGCTGGGATTACAGGTGTGAGCCACCATGCCTGGCACATCATGGTGAGCTTTCTGAAATGGATTATAACTCTTGAAGTTTAGAGTCAGGCTGACTTATGCCTGAAGTAATGCTAGTTCAAATACTTACTGGTCACTTAACCGTCAGAAAAAGACTAACCATGTTTAGTACCCGGTTCCTGGTGATTTGTCATAAGGTTTAACTGGTATAAGGCATGTGTGGCTTCATAATATCCTGAGGAATTAGTCTGTTGTTCCCCCTTGTTATCGTCCACTGCTTCACCAAATACAAGCAGGTAGTGTGCTGGGAGTTCAGTTGCCTCAGTGAGAAAATTGGTAGGAAAAACAATGGTTGTCGTTGACAGATCTTTCAAGTCTTTCTTTCCAAAAGCCCAGATCTTGAGTGGATTCCAGATTTGTAGTAAAACGCTTCCCGAAAGCAGATTAGAAAGAATTCCTCCAAACTAGGGAGGGGAAGGAGGATGATGATTTCTGAAAGCAATTCGCATGCCTCTCAGTAACATCATTTTGGTAGGGGCAAGCAAAACCTCAGAGAAAGAATGAGAGAGGGAGTCTTAAGAGGGCTAACAAAACTATTCTGTACCAAGCTTGCCATGGAAGCAGCGTTTCTTTTTATTTTTCTTTCTTCTTCCTCTTGACATCTTTGTGAGACGGGAGCTTTGAGTCATCATCATCATCATTAATGGTAACACTTGAGATAGCACTCTTAATGTGCCAGGCACTTTCTGAGTACTAGCATATATTTATTTATTTAACAAATATGTAATCCTCACAACAATTCATGTGAGGTTGGTGCTATTTGTTATCTCCATTTCACTGATGAGGAAACTGAATGAGAATCAGAGAGGTAAAGTGAGTTATTCAAGATCACACCGTTAATAATTGAAAGAACAGGTATTTGAACTCAGTCCGATTCCAGTTGCTTTTACATGCTGTTTCATGCTTCTCTTAATGATAAATTAAATCTTTTTATATAAAATCATGTAAGTAGCCGTTTCTAAAAAGCTGTATTTATGGACTGAATTTCATGCCTACTCTTCCTAAAAAGCACACACCATTCCATATATCTTACCAATATAGTTATATGCATACAGAATTTACACTGGAATGTTTTGGAGTTCTCGACTAATTTATTTTCCATTTCAAAGGGACTGTTCCTGCCTGCAGTTTTGAGTCTATGAGGCCAATACGATCTTCTCCCAGACACACACAAGGATTAGGAGATGGTTACCCAGATAAGTGTCTGCAAACTGCACAGCAACCTGTTGGAAAAAAAAAAAAAAAAAGTAAAGTTGAACTAACTAGCCACTCTTTTTCCTAAGGTTTGGATTTGAATCCAGGGAAACTATTAATATGTCAGTAAGGAGTCAGGAGAAATGATAGTACACATTGAGAGAGCAGGTGAGTCCGTGAATGCCAGAACTCAGGAAAAATGACATCAAAGTCCCACAGCTGAAATCTCTAGAGCTGCTTCCTCTCCAGTATGAGTTTGAGTTTCAGCCAGCTCCCGTAAAACAATGCTACCCTACAAATAAACTCTTTGTGGTTTTACTGTACCCCTCCCACATTCCCCATTTTTTAAATCTCTGAGTTGTTTCTCAACTAGCAAAGAGCTGTGATTGACACAGTAGGGATAGAACTTCTCTGTGATAATCCCACCTCTAGTATTAGGGTTGGCTAATTAGGTAAGCAAGATTATATTACAGAGGGCCCAACTATGGCCAGAAAGATGATTTGCCATATCCCAAGATGACAAGTCAACAGTTGTCAGTTCTCCTTTCCTTCCATTTATATGGTTGGGAACACACTATTTATTCTCCCTCCTTTTATAGTACTCAGTCTTTTTTTAGATAACTCGGTCCCATTTTGAGTTTTTCCTAAAAGGATTTGGACAGTGTTAAAAAAATAATAATAGAAATGATTAAATTACTACAACAAAGTAGACATTTGAATCTTAAGATGAGAGTCAAAGCTTAACAATAATTAACTCAATGACTCTTGATCACTGTACTTCATTCCTCATTAGCCCTGGGTCTCCAGTGTCTAGTGCACTGCAATAGACTCATTTGTAGAGCCTTGTAGCAGATGGCTGGCTTTTCACTTTCAGATAGATACCATATTTGAAAAGGAAGACTAAAGATACTAAGTAATATTTCTAGATTTCCTTTCGGCTTGCATAACACATTCCCATTTCACTCAAAAACATTTTTATTTGGTAAAGCAATTGAAGGATAATGAACATGGTAGCAACTCACAGAGTAGTTTTCTTCCTGAAGGGATTAGAGGCTCTTGGATCAAAGTACAGTGACAACTCCAGGGTTAAATGTAGAAGATATTTCATGAATAAATGGCAATAGAAAGTGATCATGATGCTTGGAACCCCAAGCATGGACTCAGAGCTACAACTGCCCTCTCCGTTCCAGACCAAATGAGAAAAGGAGTCAGGTAGATTAATTTGATGCAAACTTAACACTTGAAAAAAAGTCATAAAAATATTAGTGACCATTAAGAGTTCCACCTCTCTTCAAAGATTCAGTCTCTGTAGAGACTGAGCGCTTACTTTATGAAGGTTTAGAGAAATATGTTTTTATTAGAATGAGAAGGTATTGGTTAAGCCATTGGTGCTAGAATCAAACAGGCTGGGTTTGAATCCTGTCTCTGCTACTCACTGAGCTTGGGAGCTTCAGCCTCAACTTTTTCATCTTTAAAATGAGAGAAATTATAGTACTCATCCTTAGCATTTCAGGCAGGATTAAATGGGATTATGGATGAAATGTTCAGCATAGAGCCAGGAGTGGTGGCTCATGCCTGCAATCCCAGCACTTTGGGAGGCAGAGGCCAGTGAATCTCTTGAGCTCAGGAGTTCGAGACCAGCCTGAGCAACATAGAGAAACCCCATATCTGCCAAAAAAAAATACAAAACAAAAACAAAGCAAACAAACAAATAAAACCAATTATCTTGGCATGGCGGTGCACCTATAGTCCCAGCTACTTGGGGAGCTGAGGTGGGAGGATCGCATGAGCCCTGGAGGCGAAAGTTGCAGTGAGTTGAGATCACGCCACTGCACTCTAGCCCGGGTGACAGAGCCAAACCCTATTAAAAAAAAAAAAGAAAAAGAAAGAGAAGGAAGGAAGGAAGGAAGGAAGGAAGGAAGGAAGGAAGGAAGGAAATAAATGTTCAACATAATATTAGAAGTTTTGAAGCACTCAGTGTTAACTATGGCTCTTTTTATTAAGCGTGATTTGCTGCATTCTCATGGCTGAGCCAAAACATTAGTTAGGGATACCGAGTGTGTGCAGAGCTTGCTTAGGCTCTGTGGTGTTGGTAGGGAAAGTGAATGCTCATTCATGTTACAGACATTTCTTGGATTTCTGAACTGGAAGAGATATTAGAAATGATTTACTTTTATCTGTCCCATCCCTGCCTCCCCCACCCTCAATCAATTAATGCATTTGGCTTGATTAATTCCCAGTCTTCAACAACCTGTCAGTCAATGATATACTTTTCCTACCTGAGGGAAATGGTAAGGAGAAGCAAATCCACTTGAGCTCACAGTTCCAGCTGTTCCCAGGGAAACAGTGCTTGGAGGCCGGAGTTGCCTTCCTTCAGGTTCTCTACTCTGCTTTGCCACTATTTAGATGGTGTCCTTAGGCACAAACCTTGAAATTCACTTTCTTCCTCTATTAAATAAGAATCACAGTGACTACCCATCATGGTTGTCTTGAAGGTGAATGAAGATCACAGAGAGGGAAGCTATTTGCAAAAATAGTTAATTCTTTTAATCTGTTCCAGGACCAGTAGGCATGTATAATAAAGTCTTGTAGCGCTTACAGAGATGGCATAATTACACAAAAATATAACACAGTGTATCAACACCAAAACAGGTTGCTGTCTGCAAAAGAAGAGAAGGGAAGAATTTAGTAGATCTCACTTCTGGATAGATGTTCAAAAATACACCTTCAGAGGATTAAGTATGAATAAAACTCCAGCATATAAATGCAGGTCAGCATACAAGATTGCCTACATAAACTGGAGCATGATGGGAAGCAGACTGGAGAAAAGGCTTCGCAGAGCAGTCTCTTTACTGGTTATCACCTCTGGCTCCCAAACAATGTTTCCTTGGGAATAGCAGGAACTGTGAGCTAGAGTGGATTTGCTTCTTCTCACCATTTCCCCCAGGTAGGAAAAGTATATCTTTGAGTGTCAGGTTGTTGAAGACTTAGAATTAATCAAGCCAAATGCATTAATTGATTGTGGGTGTCGGAGGAGACAAGGGTGGGACAAATAAGGGTAAATCATTTCTAATGTCCCTTCCAGATCAGAGTTTAGAATTCTAAGAAGGTAAGGCCCAGCTGCTGGTACTGTATTCAATCTTTTCTATCCCTAGCTAAGAAAAAATGTTTAAATGTTAAAATAGAAATGACTTCAACTCCTTTCGAAAGGAAAATTGAAAACCACAGATTGCCGTCTAAAAGGATTTTAAAGATTTGTGAACAAAAATTATTAGTGAAAGGAGTGGGGATGGAATAGGGGTATAAATAATGAAGATGGTTGGTTAATGTTTTTCGACTCAGTGAGGCCTAGAAAGTGTTGAATTCTACTGAACAGTTTAAGTCTGATATCTTTACTGTTCTTCCCGTTCTACATTCGTTTCAAATATTTTAAAATGCACTCAGATTTCAATGCAGCCAGGGAGTTACTGTCATGAACTCTCCATTTCTCATTGGGAATATGGAGGAATGAGGAAGAAGTTGCAAATTCATTCAGCTATGTAACTTTGGTATAAGAGAGCTAAGGATTGATGTCACAATCTTACCATCTGCACCCACATGTGCTCATATTAATTGATAAACATATGAAGCTAAGTTCCTTTCAGGAAGAACACAAAAATGAAAAGTCAAATAACCAGGCTTATCTTAGACTCATAGTCAGTGAGAATTTGTGTTTTTTATGATGACAACGAGGAACCATGACATTGTGAATTGCCTTTCCAATTATCAAAAGGATATTAAATTGCATTAAACATCTTCTAGTGTCAGACATCCTAGTGCTTGAGAATTGATTTTTCTGGATATGGTACACATGGTTACTTTTTATTAACCAGAATGGGAAAAGCTACCAGCTTTTAAATGATTTTAAATGATTTGTCCTGCAGAACTTTGTCAGCTGTCCATAAGCTTGGAGTGCTCTCCTCTCATAGAAAAAGTAATATACAAGTATTCAAGTATCCCCATTTCTCGTGAAACTTGTTCTGAAACAGTTTTATTTTAAAACTACTACCTATTTTAGAAAACATGAAAATGGAAAATCAACTACAGAAGAAAACAGACTCCCGTATTCCACTAATCAGAAGTAACTCCTTGTATGTTGATGCTTTTCCTTACCTACCCATACCCATACCCATTTACATTTATATTTATTGATGCATATTTTACAGATGTGCATAAGCATGTATGTAGGAATATAATTATACTAGTACATATTCCTCTCTTAGCTAACTTTGTGGTGTCTCACAGTCATTCATCACAGAACCTCTCACAGAGACTAGTAAGGTTCTTACGAGTCAAGGAAAGGTCATCTACTTCCTCTGGCTGATTGTCTGGCTTTATAGAAGCATATTTATTCCTGAGTAATTTGAAATAGGCGATATGGATTTTCCCCCCTTTTCAATGAATTATTTGAAAAAACAAAAACAAAACAGCAGACCGAAACACTGTAAAAAACACCTGAGTCTTCACACATCCTTACCACTGACTTCACATTTCAAGATGCAGTATCCTTGATCTTGTTGAGTTATGGGAATTGGAGAGAAAAGAGATACTGACGTAAAAGGAAAGGAGGTAATAAAGGCATGTCATAAACCTAGGTGCTTTGCAAATCCGATCACAATAGAGCAGTTGCATTCTCTTTTGTGGCAGTCTCTCTGGGGTGTTTGAGCAGTTAACTTCTAGTTTCTTGGCTCTGAAATTCTGACCTCATGTCCCAGCTAGGCTTCATTAATTATCGTTAGCTATGGTAGATGGGTGATCAAGAGTTCTAGCTTCCTGTGGTGATTTAACATTACATCTCCTTCTGTTTTCATGAGTATTTTAATTAAAAAGGTGCCTTAATTATAATTATGCTTATAATTATAATTAAAGTAACTGTAATTATAACCTAAATGTGCCACCACCCAAACTAATTTCATCTACCTCATTCCTCTGCCATGTTGTGGTTGAAATACTAGAAAACAATACTATTGAAATATTAGTAAATTAAAAATGTTAATGTTAGCAAAATATGCTGAAGATCAAAGGGATAGCTTGTATTTTTCCATGAAATTTAGAAGAGATTAAATTCAATGTCAATTCTCCTTATAAATAAAGGTTATTGTTATAAATTTAAGCTCTTTGAAGTTAAGAAAATAAACTCTACATATTAAAATTGTACACAGGTAGCTTGCTAGCTGCGTGAATTTGGACAGATCACTGAACTTCTTTATGTGTCTCCTCATCTAAAGCTGAGGGACTTGGGGGTGGGGTACCAATACCTACCTTAGAGGATGGCTGTGAAGATTAATTGATATAATAAAGTGTGACATACATTTAACAGTGTCTAATGCAGAGTAAAATCTCAATAAAGGTTAGCTACCAATATGTCCGCTCAGATTAGCTTCTAATATTTATTTCACGTATATTATTCACTTAACCTTATTCTGTTAATGTATTTCTGTATTGCCATGTAATCGGCGTATTTGCAATTTTTAATGAGTCATTCATGTGTTTAGTATGCCCTACTTATTTCCAAAATAATTTTAAGTTATTTTAACATTATATGAGAGAGAGAAAATGAAGCCATAAGTTACGTGAGAAATAAAGCAAGCAAATAATGAAAGGAGTGAAATAATAATTAGACCAGAACTCAAGATCTATTGTATTGGAGGCTTATTTTGTACTGACTTGTTCACAAAAGGCAAAAAGGAAAACATAACGAGTTATGGAGCTTTTGCTATCATCTTAAAAAGGGAAGAATGTTGGCTTTTTAAATATAGGATTTTCTTCTCTTGTACTGTAGTATAAATGGGATGTATTGCGTTGGCTTTCACATAAGAGATGTCAAAAAACCTGATAGATGGTATCTTTATTATCTATTTTACTAAAAAATAGTGTGTTCTAAATTTTTAAACTATTGCTAGAAAAATAGTCATTTTTCTTCTTTCGTACACTGAAAGTAAAGCATTTTAATTAGATATGTAGTTTTTTGTTATGATACCATACTAATGTTTGCTTGGGAATTTATTCCTTTTAGTTTTCATGTTATAAGTATTCATTACGGATGTTTTTGAACAAGTTATTTTTCTTTTATCATTTATCTTTTGTTTGTATATGTTCTCCCCTGATACAGATGATAAGAAATGGTAAAACTTCTCGTTAAACACCATCAGATTACTTTGCAGAGAGTGAACTGGTTCATTTTATGTCTAATTTTCTTTAAAATTGTCTTTCCTTTTTCTTGATGGAATACATCACTAGCATAGCTCTTATACTTGTCAGGCAAAATTACTGTTATTTTTTACTCATAGATATATCTGGCTGGAGTGGAAACAGAAGATAAATTTTTTTATTTAACTTGGAAAGAAAAAGGGAAAAGATATTTGAAAATGTGAGGACTTCATTCAGTACACATTTATTGAGAATCTTTAAGACATTAGTTTAGAGGCTTGTGATTGAATAAAATTAACTAAAATATGATTTTTTAAAGCTCCTTAAAAATCTCATTGGAAAGAAAGACACGGTATGAGATAATTCAGGAAGTGCTAAAATGAGTTACATTTAGTACTTTTTTTCATGTAAAAATATATTGTCTAAGAGTAAACACGACTGCAAGTGTCAAGAGAGGAGAAAACTGTGAGCCTCATGGTCACAAATATCACAAAGTAAAGGAAAAGGGTTGTTGGCAAAGATAAAGATTGGGCAGCTCCTTTTCCTGAGCACAGAAAAATGACTTTGATCCCAAGGAAGGTCCTTGAGGCCTGAGGGGATGTTGGGAAATATGAGGACTGAACCATCCCGTCTGAACAGAGGGCAGAGAAGGTCTGGCAGCTTCCATTTTTAGGTTTGCTACGTCTGAGGCTTCACTAAGCACATGACAATAAAAAATTATAGCAAAGAAATTTGCCTCACTGTACATTTTGCTATCCTCAAATGGCTTTCCCATCTATTAATTAATTTTAATCTTACGAGAACCCTCCTCAGTACTGGTACCCCACTTTTACAGATGAGGGGAAAACAGATTATTGAATGTGTTATAAATGATTGAAAATCAGATGGATAAAACATTCTGAAGACAGCATGTAAACTTCAGATCCTTATTGTCATTTCCATCCTTCTGTCTACGTTTTAATATTCCAGTGTGCATGTGTACGTATCTGATATGGGATACTGTGTGTGTGTGTGTGTGTGTGTGTGTGTGTGTGTGTGTGTGTATGTGTGTGTGATGAGGTCTGGCAGGAGATTTGTCAGCTAGAGTACAGCTATGTGCTATCAATGATAAGAATTCTGTGTATGAGGACAAATGGTAGATTAAAGATCACTGTGTCATCTGTCAGAAGCATTCTTTGACCCTCCTAATAATCAAATCTCTGGCATTCTAATGTACTTTGTAATTCAATTTTATTTCATTTAGTAGAATGTCTACTCTCGAGTCTGTGAGTAGATTACTGAGGTTTTTTTTTTTTTTAATCTACTTTTGTTTTTAACATCCAAAAGCATAAAATAAAGTAGGGTCTCTACTATCTGGATTGTGGATCATAAGCCTGCTTGATGGTAGAAGGATGGGCCAGATGGACTTCTGAGGTCCCTTTCATTTTACAGAATTCATTACTGTCTCATCTCCTATTGCTCCAAAGGTCCTTTCATAATAAAGCTCATAGTCAAAGCCCTAAACAGGCCCATCCTTTATACAGAATCCTTTGGATTCTTTACAAGAGCAGAGCTGCAGGTCCTTGAACCTGACATCCACAGCGTTTCAGTGACTTTTTCTTTTGTTGTCACTTATGACCTCACAGGAAATCTGGGCTTCTTGTTTTACTGGGATCGTGTGCATCTCTTCTGTCATCTGGGCAGTTACCAGACAGCATAGAGCCTTTGTCTCAACCAGAGATAATGCCTTTAAACAGTGGAAAACAAAGCAAAGTAATTGCTTTTGTTTCAAGGTCCTTATCTTGAAGTAGAGAACATTGAAAAATAAGATTGTGTGGGAAACTATAGCCATATCATGTCACAGTTTCAGCGAAACTAGAATGCTTGCATTTGTCACTTTTGCTGAAAGAGTGTCTTTGTAATGTGTGCGTGGGATTTGCTTTTGGCCTCATTCTAGTTCTGTGGAGTGAAGCCCCTTGTTTTGACTTGTTGGCTGGCCTGCTTGTAACCCTAGGTTCCAGTGAGAAAACAACAAAGACAGGTTTTTATGTCTTGTGTTAGAGATGATTTAGATTATGCTAAGGAATTTTTATATGAACACTAATCATAGAAACAAATTCAGATCAATGAAAATATAAAAATTGCTTATTGGTTTTCCATCACAAGATGCATTACAGGGAAGAGTTTTAGCACATGATAAAAACCCAGTGCAGAGCTATTAGCAATGTGCTTTTTTAGTTGGTGATGTCCCTAGTTTTCTCGAAAAAGCTGCAAAATTGTGTTTACCTTATTGCCATTTGATATTCAAACAGAATAAGATTTGAAATGCTCTAAATTATATTACTTGAAAATAAAATCTTAAGTAACTGAACTATAAACAAAAATTTCATGTCAGCCAGTACTTTCATATAATGATATTTAGTAATTCCAGTATTTATGATTGCTAACATTTATTTTTTGGATTCCATGTGACAGGCCCAGTTGTATATTCTAACTCACCACCCTATGAGATAAGTATTATTGTCCCATTTTACTGATAAGGAAACTGAAGCATAAAAGTGGTGAGTAACTTGCTCAGGACCATACAGATGGGTGACAGGGCTGGGATTCAAACTCAGGCATTATGCACTGGGAGTTTCTACTTCCTGAGATAGTAAGGCAGCCTGGAGTGCCTTCTGAATCATCAAAGAAAATTATAGTCAAGGTAATTGCATTGTTAATAATATACTAACATGTTCTGGGTTTTTTGAATGACAATCCACGTTGGCTATTTAAATAAAAATTATATATTAGCCAGAATGTGTATTAACCAGAAATCCCTAGTTCTCTGTCATGTTGAATAAAAGCTGATTTTAGGCCGGGTGCAGTGGCTCATGCCTGTAATCCCAGCACTTTGGGAGGCCGAGGCAGGTGGATCACAAGGTCAGGAGATTGAGACCATCCTGGCTAACATGGTGAAACCCCGTCTCTACTAAAAATACAAAAAATTAGCTGGGCATGGTGGCGGGCACCTGTAGTCCCAGCTACTCGGGAGGCTGAGGCAGGAGAATGGCGTGATCCCAGGAGGTGGAGTTTGCAGTGAGATGAGATCGCACCACTGCATTCCAGCCTGGGCAACAGAGCAAGACTCCGTCTCAATAAAAAATAAAAATAAAGTTAAAAAAAAGTTGATTTTGGGTCTCTTACATATCTTTAAAACAAGGCCAGTAAGGCCAGGCAAAGTGGCTCATGCCTGTAGTCCCAGTTTCTTGGGAGGCTGCAGCCAGAGGATTGCTTGAAGCCAGGAATTTGAGGCTGTAGAGTGCGATGACCATGCCAGTGAATGGCCACTGCACTCCGGCCTGGGGAAAATAGTGAGACTCCTCTCTAAACAAGCAAACAAAACACAAGGTCCATGGACATATTTCCACTATAGGAAGGTTGTTATTTCTGTCCTTTGACTGTTGCATTGTGAAAAGGATATATGTGTTCTTTTTCCATCAACAGCAACAAAAATGCTTGGCAAATCAAATAATGCAGTTCTATTAGACATTGTTAGAAGCCAGATTTAGAGAGGGCAGGAAAGAGGGAGAGAAAAGGAGAGAGGACAGAAGAGAGAGGAGACCTAGTGACAGCTCATGTGTAGAAACTGTATCTGGCTCAGTTTAACATAAGAAAGAATTACTTGGTTTGGATTTGGAGTCGAATGCAATTGGGCCCTTGTTTGCAGAGGTAGAAATTGGGAAAAGTGAGCCCCAGGTTTGAGGATATGACTCCCAAGAGACGGAGACTGATAGCGTTTTATAATCCAGGTATATAAAGAACAGGGCTTTATCTTAATTAATTCCTTTCTCTAAGAACTAAACCTAGATATTGAGTTGTGTGTTTCTGTGTGTATAAGAAATAATACATTTGCGGCCAGGCGCGGTGGCTCACGCTTGTAATCCCAGCACTTTGGGAGGCCGAGGCGGGCGGATCACGAGGTCAGGAGATCGAGACCACGGTGAAACCCCATCTCTACTAAAAATACAAAAAAAAAAATTAGCTGGGCGTAGTGGCAGGCGCCTGTAGTCCCAGCTACTCAGAGAGGCTGAGGCAGGAGAATGGCGTGAACCCGGGAGGCGGAGCTTGCAGTGAGCCGAGATTGCGCCACTGCACTCCAGCCTTGGCAACCGTGAGACTCCGTCTCAAAAAAAAAAAAAAAAAAAAAAAAAAGAAATAATACATTTGCTGAAATTATAATGATAGTCCCTTGTAAGTAAGATTTCTGTTCAAGAAACTCATTTTATGAATAAGTTTTTTCTGGGGATGGATCTCTTTCATAAAGTGGTTATCCACTGATGATTTAAGAATCAACAGTGCTGATTTCATTCTTTTCTAGTCTTTCATGCTCTAGTGGTGTGTATTTTACTTCTTTGTGTGTCCTAGCCATGCTCCTTGAAGTTTTAGTGATAACATTCAGGACAGGGAAAGATAGTGGTCAAGTGATTGAGGATTTAGAAAGCGGGAACTTGATGCTGAAGACAATCAGGAATGTCTCTGTGCACATGGTGACAAGAAAGCCACCGGGCATGCTGAAAGGGGGACAGGCATAAATAGGGAATGAACATAAACTCAGCTTAAATTGTCTTGTTTGAAATATATCAATTATCTGGCCTTTTGGTGACATGAACCTCTCCTACGTTATTGGGTTAGGGTTATTTACTGTAAAACTATAGTAAAGTTAGACACAGAACTCTGACTTTCTCTATCTGTCCTGGAAGAAGTTTGAGTGAGCAGAGAACACGTTTTACCATTGCATTTGCAAATTGAATTAACTTATCTCCCCATTTCTTGTCCTCTTGCTTTTTATCACTTATAAATGGTTGAGTGAGAAAGAGAAATGTTATTTTGCTTTCCATAAGTGTTTGAATTAGCTATTAGATGGTAATGTGCTAATTATATGATAAGAGATAGTTTACCTCTGTCCTCGTAAGTTGCTGCCTTCTCAAAGCCAAGTTTCTGTGCCTCCAGAATACATGACACCTCGTTCTCTTTCTCAGAAATCGGCAGAGAACAATTAAACTTAAAAGGAAAGCTCAGTGGCAAGAGAAGGACATTATATCTATGTCTTGCACACATTATATCTATGACTAGCTCTCCTTCTGCGTCACCCTGCAAGGTGGGGCAGTGATCGTGCCTCATGCTTTCCCAATGAGACAAGAGAGCAGAGTTCAGTAAATGACTTGTTCTTTCAGGGCATAGTGATAGTTTAGAATCTCTAGAGTCCTGGCCTATTGCTCAGCTTACTAAACCATAAAAGTACATTGCTTCATCTAGGCTCCTTTATGAGGTCCTTTCTCATTCCTGAGCACATTATTTATAATGGTTGATGGGATGTTTATTGTGATTGAAGCCCCCCCGACACTTTTACCCTGTAACAACCAATGTCTACAAGCAGCTCATTCCACAACTTCTCACTTTTTTTTTTCTGCCAAATGTCATAAAGAAACTACTGGGTTCTGAAATTAAATAGCTTTGTTTCTCCATGGCTGGAGCTCAGATTATCAAAGGGGAGTCTGTAAAGAAGGGGGCAATCTCTCAAAGCAATCCCCTTAGGTGACTTCAGTCTTCAGAAGAAAAAAGGTAGTTATGGACTGGCTCTGATAGAAACTCCCTTGAACAGAATATGTCTCCTCGTTTCTGTCCTGACATGGCTCATGCTGAGCTAGTCTGTGCTCTTAGCAGGCTGGTGCCTGGTGTATCCTGATCTCATCTCTATTTCGGAAGAAACCACAAGGTAACTCCAGGTGTTAATTAGAAATGTTCAGCTGTATTATTTTTCTAGTCTCCTGTCACTCTGATGGGTCTCCCCTCCCTTTGAATCAAATGGCTGTTGCTGCTGCCTGGTAGGAAAAAAAGTGCAGAACTTTGTGTATTAATGGACGAGTTCTATCACCTGCTCAGATCCTGCAGAGCACACTTACAACAGCACTCATATGCCCAGAGCAATATTTTCTGCCCACTGGTGAAGGGTAAAAATACAAGACTGGCTTTGCTTTTTAAAATTGTTTTTAAAAATTATTTTTCTGTAAGTAATAAAAATGTACCAAAGTCATCTTCATTGCAAGTATCCTAGGAAAACTTTGGACATGTATTAAGACCTGCCTATATAACTTAAACTCACTATCTATTCCTTTACATCAATGCCTCTTTCCCCTGTGCCAGATCTCTGCTTCTCTTCTAAATTCTGGCTTAACATGAGAGATTACTAGTAATTTGATGCTGAGTTTGATATTGGTTAGAACACAGAAAGTAACAGGGATAAAAGAGTTGTTGATGTAGGCAAAATAAACCAGAAGAAACTAGGAAGGTGATGTGGTGTGTTCTTCAAGACTTCACTCAGACACCTCCTTCTCTCTCCATGAAGACCTCCCTGGTCCCGTGATTCAAAATTAATCCCTTCCACTCTGTGCTCCTCCAGCATTATATTTCAGCTCCCCATGGTCCTCAGCACATTCTCTGTTGGATCAGAGGTATCTGTGTTCATGTCTGTGTCTCTGACTATCTGATGGGCTCTTCTAAGTTCTGATAAGAGTGGCTAACACTTATTAGGCATGTCGTATTGACGAGGACTCAACAAATGTGATACCACTTTATCTTTACCTAGTAAGCCTGAGGAGGAAAGTTCACTATTAATTGCATTATACAGATGCAGCAAAGAGATGGTAAATAATTTGTTCAAGTCCAGTCAAAATAAATGTTGGGGCTCAATTTCACAACTTATACCACTCTGGTTGTTGGCTTGCATAGCTCATACCCTGTGGTTTGCTACTTGGCTGTTGATTAAGGAACGTCCCAGGGAGTAGAGTTCACAGCATGTAGATGACCTATTTCACTTCCTGCCCCAGACTGTCAAGTTAGACTTTCAGCAAGGCTGTGAATGTGACATTTCCATGGTTATCCTTGACTCCCTGTTAAAATTCTAGCCCTTTTGCACTCAGTTCCAGCCAGACTTTCCTTCCTTCTGTCCACGAAACGCATCCAGCTCTTTTCTGTCACACAGGTGACATATACATGGGAATCTCTCTACTTGGACTCTTTCTGTCTTTACCTGGTCCATTTTTTCCCATTCTTTAGATCTCAGCTGAAGCTTCCTCAGGAAACCCCCCAACAAAAGTTCCCAATTATTACATATACTTTTTTTAAAAAAAAAAAGTTATTATAGTTAGAATTCTGCATTGTTCCAGGGTCTGCCTCACCAACCTATCACAGTAAAAATGTTAAAGTAGTTAAAATATTTGCACTGTTGTTCACATTTTCACTTGCATCACCTCTGTTGCAAAGATTTTTACTTCTAGTATCCCCTCTCTGAATCATATTGCATATTCGTTTTCAACCACTTGTTGTCGAGTCATTTAAAAATAAATATCATCTAAATCAGTAGCCTTCAACACTTGATACATATTAGATTCACCTGGAGAGCTTTTAAAAATTCTCATAGTTGGGTCCTACTGATCAATTAAATCTGAATCTGTTTGGGATGGGTTCCAGGTATCAGCAGTTTTTTGTTCCCATAGAGGATTCTAAAGTGTGTAACAAAGGTTCAGAACTACTGACTTCAATGGCGATTGTACCCCCATAGGGACTCTGTATAGAAACGAGTGCTGTTTGCCAGACAGGCATGTGCATTTCAGAAATGCAGACAAGGTATGTGCAGCAGGAGGTAAACTATATGATTGAAGGAGCTCTTGGAAACCCCTAGCAGTGAAGGTAAGAAAGCAAAATCTTTACAAGATACCAGAGCTTCTGCTTATTTGTATTTATAATGAAACCTATTTTGCTTCTGAATCATTTGATTTGCCTCTTCTTTTGCCCCAGGCAGGTTTTTGCAAGCATTTTCAGTGAACTCAGTGGGAAAAATTTGTATTGCTATCCATATGTGAGTTGCAAATATTGTAACTCTTCAAAGATACAAGTCAACCCTTTTTTCCAGTTGGAGACATTTTTTTTTCAATTGACTAAAAATTCTAATTGAAGAAGAAATATCCAACTGGTAAAGAATAAATATTCATGTTTGCTCGCTCTGCAGTTTATATACAACTACCTACCTAACCTTTGCCTATCATCATTTACTTGTGGCAAATTGTGACCTGTGGATTGTTTTGTTCTTGAACTAAAGATTTTAAAGGCTTCCAGTAATGGCAAAAAGCCTGCTAAAAGCTGTTCTTATTTCCATATAATAAATCATAAATGTGTAAAGTGGATTTCCCCGGAGGTATGCATTTTAAAGTTTAAGTGGGGGGTACATATTTGGAGAGACTAATGCATCAGTACTCTGCTAGTGGAAATCACAATTAAAGAGTTTAAATAGAATTTGACTTGGGACAGGGTTTCTTAGACAGTGGAGTGAAATAATTGAGTGGCTCTAAGCGAGGGAAAAGCATGATTTTTGCCTGTTCGCTTTTGATTTAGACATAGAAAATGTATTTCAAAGTTAGATATATCATTGACTCATGGTTTTGCCATATTCAGAAAGTAGCTGATATTTGATTTGTATGGATTACATCCTTAAAATAATAGAGAGCCACATGGCTTTCAGTAAAAATGGTGAGAGGAGAAAGAGAAGAGTTCCTTTCATTGCTGTGAATCTTCTGTGGAACTCAATGAGAAAGAAATGATCATTTTCTACAAATACCGATTTCAGGCCTTTTTCTATCACTAATGTTCTAATAAGGGCCTATTTCACTAGAATATAATTTACAAATTTCAATGAAAAAAATTCCCATTGTAGAACAGAAGTTGACAGGTAGCAGAAAACGAATTCATAGAGATATATGAGAAGAAGAGGAAAATAAATCCTTGGGAGTGCAGAAGCAGATTTAAGATTTCTGTAACATCGTTGTTCTAAAAGTGTTTCTGTGACCATGGAGGTTGGAATTTAACTTACGTCTTTGCATTATCCTTTAAAGTGCTGATACTTACAAATGTGCTTACCAAGTAGTAGGTGCTCAGTAAATAATACTTGAATCTGAAGATGTAGAGAACTAAGGTGACATTCAGCCTGATTTATCCTGTAGGGTTTCATCACATTTGTTGTCCTGGGTAATTATACCCCCTTTAACTTAAAAAAAAAAAATCCCAGTAGGTTGATAATTTATATGGTCACTTTTCTTAGAAGCAGTGAGTGATACCTCTCAAGGTTCAGTTACCTGAGATGCAACTTGATTAGACAGATCTTGAAATCTGAAAATGATCCTTGATTTGGACTGGAGTGTCATCCCTGAGTCTGAGGCTGTCCATAGATTCCCAGTGCAGAGAAATGATAAATGAGTCTCTCGTAAGTAGCCAGCAGGCCTCCACAGGGAAGTCCAGAACCAGACATATTTAACAGCTTCATTAATGACCTGGAAGAGCTGTAATAAGCAGCTTGCTAATGAAACCTGCAGATGACACTAAATTCTAAATTCTTAGGTGTGGGTAGCAACAATTGAAGCATGAATAACAAAAGATCCAAGCCAGCCGGGCGCGGTGGCTCACGCCTGTAATCCCCACACTTTGGGAGGCCGAGGCAGGCGGATCACGAGGTCAGGAGATCAAGACCATCCTGGCTAACACAGTGAAACCCCGTCTCTACTAAAAATACAAAAAATTAGCCGGGCGAGGTGGCGGGCGCCTGTAGTCCCAGCTACTGGGGAGGCTGAGGCAGGAGAATGGCGTGAACCCCGGGGGGCGGAGCCTGCAGTGAGCCGAGATCGTGCCACTGCACTCCAGCCTGGGCGACAGCGAGACTCTGTCTCAAAAGAAAAAAGATCCAAGCCTAGGCTGAGGCTAGACTGTAGAAGTCCATTTAGGGTGACTTTGCAAAGCAGTTCTGTGCAACACCAGTAGTCCTCAAGACCAAGGCAGGGTAGGACACAGAGATGATTTATGTCACTGAAAAGTCTGTGCCAACAATTTTCTTCGTCCCTAAGTCAGGAAGAGGATATTGGCAAGGTAGGTTTAGCATTGAAAAAGTTGGGTTCAAGTACCAGCCCTTTCATGAATTAGCGTGTCTTAAGCAACTCATTCCACCTCTGGAATTCTTGGTTTCATTTTATAAATGTTAAATTATTAATGTATCTGAAAACGCTTGGCACAGACATGCAACCCAGTACAAATTAGTTCAATCTTATTTTAAGAGGAGCATCATAACACTAAAAATCATTCTACCACTCTGACAAGAGTCCATGAATCTCCAGGGCTTATACAAATCGGCTTCAAAAGATCCATGAACCCCCTGAAATAATATAGTAAATACTTAGTGTGTGCCTAGAAGCATGGATGGGTGTTTTTCTGGACGAAATGTCTAAACTTTCTTCATACACCCATTGGCGTTGACAACTAGAAACATGTTAAGAACCTCCACGCTGGATTGTAAACATCTTTCAGGTTCCAATTCAATATTCTAGACACATACTGAGCTTTCTGTCCTATGGACTTGACAAAATGTCTCTCAGCTCAGAGCCTGGACAATTGTTCATCTACTAGATATTTTTATGGCTGGTAAGATTTCAGCTCCTTGGGAAGATCTGAAGTATTACATCAACTTTAGGCACCCTTTACCCCAGTGCCTTGTTTTCTTATCCTCATAACACGTGGCTGTCTGAAATTTGAAATGTTCTTATTTATTGTTTCTGTTTACTTTTGTGCTGCCATCCACTAAACTGTAAGCTCCTTGAGAACAATATTCTAGACTTTCTTGCTTACTGCTGTGTGCCTAATACTTAAAAGAGTGCGTGATCCATTGTAGGTGCTCAATTGTTATTTGTGGAAGGAAGGGAGGGAAGGAAGGAGGGAGAGAAAAAGGAAGGAAAGAAGGAAGAAATGAACTTTTTGTCACACAGAACCTGGCTCATACTATATATTAAACGATTTAATGAATAAACGACTGAAAGGATATATGAATGAATAAGGAAGACTCATCTAGATTGTTGTAAAGAAGTGGAGGGAGGGATGATGCCTGAGCAATGGGAAGATTCAGCCCACTCTTCTTTGACATAGTAGAGAGCTTCACTCTCTAGCCTGAAAAACCATATATATATACTTATGAGGGTCTGGTTGATACTTTTGGTTCTAAAAAGAAAATACCCAGTCCCATTTCCTCTGTACTATAAGAATGGACTGAAGTGTCCATTGATCCATTTCTTGGAAGTACACAGGAGCTTTGGTTCAACTGCTGACAAGATGAACTTGTGGCATATTAAATTCTATACAGAATTCAGTTTTGAGGAGAGGTGCCACTAAAGCCATTTTGTGCCTACTTTTAGCAGGACTAGAAGGTTCTGGAAATAAAGCCTAAATAAAGTGCCATTATTCTCACTGGGGTTTCTATTGAGCTGTTCTACAATCAAAATACATCCTTCAGAATCAGAAAGCAATGTCTTAAATTCTTCTCCTCACAGGAATCAACTGCTTCTGATTGTGGAAAAGGAATTTTCCTTATGTCTCAAGCATACACTCCTGTTCTTTGATTGATTCATTTCTCACATGTGATTTTTCTCTGTCAGGTGTTTAAAAGTGACCATTTTCTGTAAAAACCTGTCAGCCCTAGATAGTAAATTACCAGAAAAAAAAGAGAAAGAAATCTAACCGTTATGTCTAAGCATCAGCTGTTAAACTGAATCCACTAATACCTAAGATTCAGAAATACAACTAACAAATATATCTGTTTTGACTGAATCTCCCCCTTAGGCTAATTTTTAAAGTTAAGGGTTAAGGTTTTTGGCTGATTAGACCTTTTCTCACAGGGTCATGTTTTAGTGGGCCAGATTCCTTGAAACACTTGGAGTATGCATGTACACTTATGGAAAAACTAATTTTATACACTAATATCCCTCATTAAATGGGCTTGAAGCCAAAATTCTAAGCTGAGGTATATTACGTTTTGTTTATTGATTATTCTCTCTTCACACAAAACATTAGCCAAAGGTGGAATTTTGGTAGCATCGTACATATATCCAAGACACCAGGAAAATTTTTATTCCTAAAAATCCAAATTCATCTTTAGCCTCTTGTAACTTTTACTGCATAATTAACAATAATGTTTGACACTGTCATCCACTTGACAGAATCTAATTTGGAGCATCTGGTGTTATTTAGCCAAGAGCCTAGTTCTATTCTCCCAGTACAAAAGGGTTCTGATTAATTAATCATTGCCCAAACCTGAATAATACATTAAAGATAAACTTCAATGCTAAGTGAAACACAAAAAGGAAAGTTTTCTTATTTAAAGAAGCTGGAGTTTCCTAGTAATAGAAATGTAACAATGAGTAAGTTTTAGCACTTGAACTTGTGACAGGTCCAAACCCAAGCATGTAGCAGACAAAATATTTTCTTAGATGGCTGAAATTTTGGGTTCAGCCAGCAGAGCTCACCACCTGCCCTGGGGTGTGTATTGTCTGCTTCTCTCTCAGACACACTCTTTTGCCCTCAATGTGTTGCTATTCTCCTTTTAAAGAGTCGTTAGTACAGGTTTCTGAAACACAAAGTTACCGCTACTGTCATTAAACATGGCCTTAGTGCCATGTGGCTGTGTCAAAAGAACTCCTTCATAAAAGCCATCCTTCTGTTTCTGGTTCTGTCCCTTCTGTGGTTTTTCCTTTGGGCTGAATACAGATTGCTTTTCTACTCCATCCAAAAAATGTTGTCACCTACGATGTGAATGGGTGTGAAAAGGTACACTTAAGTAAGCTTCCATAGAGGAGATAGCTCAACTCTGAAGGTCATGAGACATTTTCCATCTTCACATACCCCGTAAAATATTTATTTATAAGTGCTTATTAGATATTATTAAATAATTCATTGAAAAATATTTACTTTGCAAATATCACATCCCTGGAAAAGTCCTAGGCGTTGGGGCTACAGCAGTGAATGAGACAATGCCCTCCTACTTTCATGGAACTTATACCCTAATTGAAAGACAAACTAACAAATAAATGTAGAGTATAGAATTTAAAGTAGTGTTAAGGACTGAAGAAAAATGAGGCAAAGTAAGTAGAAAGACAGTGAGATGATATGCTAAGGTGATTTATGTTGTTACAAAGACCTTGTCAGGCATTACTGAGCACCACTTACATGTAGTGCTGTATACTAAAGCTCACTCTCTGTAATGCACTTACTTTCCGTCTGATAATCAAGACAGAAAATACCTAATCATAACTAAAATACAGTGTTAAAATGATTGAGGCAATAAGAAAAGTACAAAACAGTATCAAAAGACTTAGAAAGAAGGAAAGGCCCCATCCAGGTAGCCAGAGAGTAAAGTCTTTCTGTTGTTGTTGTTGTTGTTGTTGTTGTTGGACATACGGTCTCATTCTGTCGCCTAGGAGTGCAGTGGCATGATTGCAGCTCGGCTCAGTGCAGCCTTGACTTTGCAGGCTCAGGTGATCCTCCCACCTCCGCCTCCGGAATAGCTGGGACTACAAACATGTGCCACTACACCTGGCTACTCTTTGTATTTTTTTTTAGAGACAGGGTTTCGCCACATTGCCCAGACTGGTCTTGAACTCCTGAGCTTAGGCAATCTGCCTGCCTCTGCCTCCCAAAGTGCTGGGATTATAGGCGTGAGCCAACGCACCCGGCAAGGTTCCTAAACAGGGGTATGAGAGATGGGCTTGGGTAAAGATGGGGCTCCATTCTCAGAGAACAACTGGAGCAGGGACATAACATTGGGAAAATATGGGCAACGCACTGCAGTAACAAATGGTCCGTTTTGGCTAGAGTGTAGTAAAAGAGCAGGATACTATTGAGAGAACAGAGTGTGAAGTTAGCTTGTAGCCAAGTGTTGAAGGGCTTTGAATGCTAAAGTGAGAAGTTCGAATATAAGAGCAACTTTAACAAAAATATGTAAAGTACTTTTTCTGATAATCAGAATAACCCATTTTCCTTACGTAAAATAGATACCATGCCTAATAATAAAATTTCTGGTAGAAAAGTGAGTTAAAGCGACAGTAACAAAATAATAACCTATCAGGGCTGTATAGACAATCTTAAAGTTTCAGGGTTGCACAATGTCATGTGGGCTTATCGACATCCACTATGGTAGTTTTGTTTTTAATGACTTGTTCTACTGACATCTGGACTTTATCTAAAATAAAACAGAATGCTGGCTGGGCATGGTGGCTCACGCCTGTAATCCCAGCACTTTGGGAGGCCGAGGTGGGCAGATCACTTGAGGTCAGGAGTTCAAGACCAGGCTGGCCAACATGGTGAAACCCTGTCTCTACTAAAAATACAAAAATTAGCCAGGTGTGGTGGTGCACACTTGTAATCCCAGCTACTTGGGAGGCCGAGGCAGGAGAATGGCTTGAACCCGGGAGGCAGAGGTTGCGGTGAGATGAGATCGTGCCACTGCACTCTGGCCTGGACGATAGAGCGAGATTCCATCTCAAAAAATAAATCAAATCAAATCAAATCAAATCAAATACAACAAAACAAGACAAAACAGAATGCCAGATGATCCTTTCCTGGAAACTTTATGAAATCCAAATATGTAGCTACCATCATGATAGAGGGACTATTTATGAAATATCAAGCCTTCTTTGCTTTATGCTTTTACATACCTTCTATGCTAACTGGTAGACCCAGAGTGTTTTGGGTCCTCATGAGAGGCTTATCCTACTTCAAGATTGCATTTTTCTGGGAGGTTTTTAGATTTCAGCAACTAACAGGAATTTAGAAAGCCAAATAATCCCTTCTTTGGAATCAAAGCCCTTCCTCTTTTCAGATTCTTTGCTTCCTGTTTATATCAAAAATATGCTTCTTTTCCCACCCTCTGACATAGATGAGGCTCATGTCAGCACCCAATGTGTAAAGAGTTTTTAAACCTCTGCATTTTCTCACCCATCCTTTCTGGGTTGTATGTTGATTTGTGTAGACCTTAGGCACTTTTGCATTTGGGGTCTCTTTATCCATAAAAATATATATTGATTGTATTTATATAGATATATTATTAGTAGTACAGAAATATGTATTACATATATTTATTGATAAACCTAAATATTATCAATAAATATATTAATGTGGCCAGATGCAGTCACTCATGCCTGTAATCTCAGTACCTTTAGAGGCCAAAGCAGAAGGATTGCTTGAGGCCAGGAGTTCAAGACAAACCTGGACAAAATAGTGAGACAAAAAATTTAAAAATTAGCCAGGTGGCCGAGCACAGTGGCTCACGCCTGTAACTCCAGCACTTTGGGAGGCCAAGGTGGGCGGATCACGAATTCAAGAGATCAAGACCATCTGGCCAACGTGGTGAAACCCTGTCTCTACTAAAAATTCAAAAATTAGCTGGGCGTGGTGGCACGCACCTGTAGTCCCAGCTTCTCAGGAGGCTGAGGCAGGAGGATTGCTTGAACCCGGGAGGCAGAAGTTGCAGTGAGCCGAGATCACACCACTGCACTCCAGCCTGACGACAGAGCAAGACTCCGTTTCAAAAAAAGAAAAAAAAAAATTAGTCAGGCATGGTGGCATCCACCTGTAGTCCCACCTCCTTGGGAGACTGAGGTGTGAAGGACTGCTTGAGCTCAGGCGTTCAAAGTTGTAGTGCACTGTTATTATGCCACTGTATTCCAGCCTGGGTGACAGAATAAGACCCCAACTGAGAAAAAAAAAAAAAAAAAAAAAAGAAGATATATATACACACAACACACACGCACATACACACACATAAATATATATCCATGTTATTTATTTAAACATTTTTCTCAACTTAAAATTCTTTTTCCTGACTTTAAAATAAATTAAAACATTGGCATGGCCCCTTAAAACTATTGTGTGCCTTAGGCATTCTGCAAACTCTGCCTAATGGATAGGTTGACCCTTTTCCCTTTCTGTGGAGAATTGGTGATGAGCTGAATTGAAAACCAGAATGCATGGCTGGGCCCAAGTTGTCCATGCCCTGTAACACTCAGCAAATATGAAGTTCAAGTCAGATATTGCATACCCTGAAAATACCTCCCAGTTGTACAGTAGGAACATTGGGAAAGGTCAGATTCATTTTACTGACCTTTTCATTCTGGTCAATAGTGGCAGCTGCAATTTCCTATTTGCAGCAAATTTAGGAGAAGTATGGACTTCAGAGTACTTACCTGAAAACCACCAGGGTTAATTAAAATTCAGCTTCCTAGGACCCTTATAATGAAATCAGGTATTTTGGATCAGAATCTCAGTGTTTGATATATGTAAATCTTACGCACACTTAAGCTTATAGCCACTGTCCTAAAACAAAAGTGTGATTGGATTGCTCCCCTTCAGCAGTTCCCCATTGCAGAATAAAGTCCAGCTCTTTAACCTGGCATTGATGGTCCTTCACAATACGGTCCTGGTCTCTCAAGCCTGAAGGATTTGAAGTTACTCAAATGCTCATCCTTCTCTTTTGGCCTAAACTCCCTATCTTTCAGGGCACTATCAGTTTCATATGAATTCCTAAAGCCTTATATCAAATGCCATCCATCTCCTGCAGCATGTGTTAACCCTTCGATATAAAACTGGCCCCCCTTTCCATCTATCTGATGCAGCACCTATAATACATCATTGCATTTGTTTAGTTGTCACTTTATTTATTTATTTATTTATTTATTTATTATTATACTTTAGGTTTTAGGGTACATGTGCACAATGTGCAGGTTTGTTACATATGTATCCATGTGCCATGTTGTTTTGCTGCACCCATTAACTCGTCATTTAGCATTAGGTATATCTCCTAATGCTGTCCCTCCCCCTCCCCCCACCCCACAACAGTCCCCGGAGTGCGATGTTCCCCTTCCTGTGTCCATGAGTTCTCATTATTCAATTCCCACCTATGAGTGAGAACATGCGGTGTTTGGTTTTTTGTCCTTGCGATAGTTTACTAAGAATGAGGTTTTCCAGTTTCATCCATGTCCCTACAAAGGATATGAACTCATCATTTTTTATGGCTGCACAGTATTCCATGGTGTATATGTGCCACATTTTCTTAATCCAGTCTATCATTGTTGGACATTTGGGTTGGTTCCAATTCTTTGCTATTGTGAATAGTGCCGCAATAAACATACGTGTGCATGTGTCTTTATAGCAGCATGATTTATAGTCCTTTGGGTATATACCCAGTAATGGGATGGCTGGGTCAAATGGTATTTCTAGTTCTAGATCCCTGAGGAATCGCCACACTGACTTCCACAATGGTTGAACTAG